>NC_084748.1:34169548-34544548 GCF_033978785.1 Entelurus aequoreus | reverse complement strand
GCACCTGTGTGCTATCACTGCCATCCACATGCTTCTGTGTTGTGTCTCTTTAAAGGTGTGGCGGCGTCTCACGCCATGGCACACACAGATCTGTCCAGTATGAACCAGTACAAGTCCATCATTACCCAAGTGGGAAATGAAAAGGGAATTGCTCCTGCTCTCATTGCTGGCATCATCTCCAGAGAATCCAGGGCTGGGAACGCACTGAACAATGGCTGGGGTGACCATGGCAATGCCTGGGGTCTCATGCAGGTTGGTATAAATATATTGTACTTGATAGAATGAGGTAGTGGTGTGGATCAATGTGTAAGGACTTGGGGATTAAAAACATTCCATTAACCGCAGCTCCTCACTGCTGGCAGCACTCATGCAGCCTCAGACCATGATGCTACAACCATGTTTGACTGTAATCACTAGGGCTAGTTTCAACTAAAGATTTACATAGTCGAATCTCATTGCTTGGATTTTGCCCATCATCGACAATCAGTCGAATCTATGGCGTTGTTTTTTTTTAAAGGACAAAATAAACAGATGGTGTAGTAGTGTATATTGACTGGTCACTAGGGGTCAGTAATGTCAAACGGATATGCTCCGGCACATATAAGTGAATATTTCTAAGTCAATCAAAGGTACTTGTCAAACAGTTACGTTAAATCAGTGATTCTCAATTATTTTCTGTAACACCTACCCCCCATGCCCTACAGGACGAAGAAAATGTTCCGCGCCCCATCGCCCATTGTAATAAGTACGTCTCTGCATAAAATTGGATCCTTAATAATTAATCTTCCTAGGTTGATAAGCGGTATCACACACCTCAAGGTGGATGGAACAGTAAGGAACATCTGTCTCAGGGCACAGATATCTTGATTGGATTTATATTAGCAATCAGAAGCAAGTTTCCTAACTGGACCGCAGAGCAGCAACTCAAAGGTTTGTTCGTCAACTTGCAGTACCAACATCAACAAAGCAGCTTTTTCCTTATCCATATTCAACCCCTCGCAGGTGGGATAGCCGCCTACAACTTCGGGGTCAAAAATGTGCAAACTTTGGATGGAATGGATATTGGCACCACTGGTAACGACTATTCCAGTGACGTTGTTGCCAGATCTCAGTGGTACAAAACAGACGGAGGCTTTTAGGGGTGAAAACAATGCAATGAAGAAAGCGCTCGTCAACACGCAATAAAAATGATGCAAAATATAACCAGCTCTGCTCTGTGTACTGTACATGCCTGCTCCTCACAGACACACTTAATCCAACTTAAGTGTCCTGGTTGATGTTAAAGATAAATATACTGTACATATATCGTATTTTACGGAATATAAGACGCCCTTAAAATTATATAATTTTCTCAGAAATCAACCTTGCGCCTTACAACCTAATGTACATAATATTTCTGGTTGTGCTTATTTTATTTTGTACATGGTGTAATGAAAAATGTGACCAATAGATGGCAGTCACACATAGTACGTATGGGCAGCAGGTTGATGCCTATTCAATAAATGACACTATCAAAACCCATAAGCACAGTACTGAACATTTGGTTAAAAAAACAAAAAACAGAAACAAATGTGAGAGTGAAGCTGCAAAATGTATGTACAATAGGACGAGATTTGAATATTAATTACTTTTTAGCTGTGGTAAAAGCGTATTTATAAGTTATTAAACGATCACTCCATGCTTGATGGAAAAACCCCATTTGCGTTCCAGCTTTACCATACCATACCATACCAACTTGATTTATAAAGCCCTTTAAGAACAACCACAGTTGAAAAACAAAGGGCTGTACACCACAAAGAAATAAAGGCAAAGGACAGACTAAAAAATAAAATTTAAAACAGAAGTAAAATACACATTAAAAAAGCAAATAAAAAATTACCCTAAGAACAATTTTGTTAGATAAAAAGCAGTTAAAAGTTAAAAACAGTTAAAAAAGTTAAAAACAGTTTAAAGTCTCATGCTGGGTTAAAAGCCAGTGAATAAAAATGGGTTTTAAGAAGAGTCTTAAAAATAGCCAAAGAAGAGGCCTGTCTCACATGGAGTGGAAGATTATTCCAGAGTTTGGGGCCCGCAACAGAGAAGGCTCTGTCCCCCCTGAGCTTACGCTTGGATTTGGGTACCCCCAAGATCAGCTGATCAGCTGACCTGAGGGACCGGGTGGGGGCATAGAGGTGGAGCAGCTCAGAGAGGTAAGGTGTGGCAAGACCATGTAAGGATTTAAAAACAAGTAAGATAATTTTAAAATGGACTCTAAAAGACACGGGCAGCCAGCTTTCTACAAAATAGTTTCAGAGCTCTGGTTTCTTCTGTGAACCAGAGGGTACGCCTTTTAGGGGCCTTTTTTTTAGTTTTTGAGGTTATCGATAGAGCCCACATAACTTGGAAATGGTGCCAATACCGAGGGTAGTAGGCCGGCAAGAGTCGTAGTTGTGGCAGCATTAATGTGGCGGATGCTAAGGCATTGGTTGTTAGTAGTTTGTTGACGATGAGTAAGAACTTCAAATTTTATAAGATAGTAATCGGACATTACTTTATAGAGTACGGGAGTGCCATAACTTTGGAGGTGGTAACACCCTGGACAACGACTAGATCTATTGTTGCGATGCGTGGGCTCATTTATTATTTGTGTAAGACCACAGCTATCAGTTATAGTCTGGAGTGCCACGCACGGAGGGTCTGACCTCACCGGATATTCATATAGATATTAAAATCCCCACTATAATAATATTATCTGCGTGCGTCACTAGATCAGCAACAAACTCTGAAAATTCACTGATAAAGACCAAATAGGGTCCATATAACAAAGTAAAAAGAAATAATTAAACTGCTTAAACCTAAATCTTTAATTTAAAACACAATTATGATCAAATTAAAGCCAAGCAAATCAAATGAAAAGTTTTCAACATGAAGAATGTCCTTTTACAACTTTATTTCGACACATCTCTCAATAATTATCTTATTCTCCGGACTATAGAGCGCACCGGTATATTAGCCACACCCACAAAATTTTAGGGAAAAGTTATTTTTCCAAAATTAGCCGCACCGGACTATAAGGCACAGTTTTTATACATGGTGAAATAAGTTATTTACATAGAAATATTCTGTAAATGTTTATTTACATTTCTAAACAATCTCTGTAACACGGCAGTAAAACGGTTGATCAAACAAAACAGAAGTCATCGTCATGGACCCACTAGCTGCAGAAGCTAGCTCTCCAATTAGCTCAAGACGGTGACGTTTTGATGAATTTACTGAAAATTTGTGAAACTAATACAATCAATAAAGGATGCCATTGTAAGGTAATAATTCTAACAAAGAAACTCGTAAACGTGTTGTCATATTAGCTAATGCTAACAACGCTAGCTTTATTACATTGCAATAGCACGTGTATGCATGAAAACACTCCTACAGACATCACACATGGGACGGTTTAGTAAATATGAAGTTTTAGTCACCTGCAGTGAGCAAACTCGTCCAAAAGGTGGTGCCATAGCACAAACAGTAAAACACAGTGTCCTTGCATTTCCTTTTTTTTATTTTTTACTTTTTTAATACGGCTATCAGCAAAAAAAAAATCCATACATTAGCTGCACAGTCTTGTAAGTCGCAGGGTTCAAAGTGTAGGAAAAAAATAAAGGCTTATAGTCTGTAATTTATCAAAGAGAATTGCCTTATGAAAAGAAGAAAAGAAAAAACATAAGGCTTTGTTGAAAAATATCAAGACGTTATTTATTGTTGTGTGTATTATAAAATATAATAATACTTTAACCTTGTACGCCTTGCCTAGATTCACATCTTCCTTAGACTGAATCATAAACCGAAATGTGTGAATAAAATATATATTTGTGTTTGTTAGGCAGCAGGCGACTTCCCGGTGTATGGAGGATGACTAACAGACTGGGTGTGCTAAAACGATTATGAAGGGTGGGAAAATTTGTGACTTTTGCAAAGGTTTCAAAGTAGGGCTGTTCTAATCTGGGATTTTATGTTGCCAATTCAGATACCAATCACCTATGGGTGAGATCGACCGATACCAAAGGTTCTGCGTTTGTGATTTGCATAAAAAAGGTATTAATCAGCAAAGGCAATCACAAACATTTTCGAGAATATCATCTGATACAGATCTGTGGCCATTTGATCGGCACATCCCTAATTCAAAGTGCTACCAAATGATTGATTTCTGCTACCGCAACCCTTTTTGGCAGCTTTCTGGTTGCTATACTGTATGTTCAAAGTCGAGCAAATAGTCCACTATTTGTCTGAAAGGGAGCTATATAGTCCGCTACTGTATGTCTCTGAACAAGGTGCCCACCTGCATGTGTTAGGGGTGGAAACACTGGTGCTACCATAAGTCCAATTGGTCCTGGAAGCTGTAGAGGCAGCGAAGGCACTGGTGCGGCTGTGGGTGATGAGGTTGGAGTTCTGGCTTTCCCGCATATGTGACACAGGTGGGGCTTCTCGCCTGGCACACAAACACAACACGAAGGACGTGAGGACACAAGAATGACAAAAATCCAAGCAGATGAATATGGATTATTGTCATGGTAATCATAGATGATATTAATAACTAAAATAACTAGAATATGCAATTTCGGGAAACATTGCGTGGGAATTCTGTCATGTCCGAGTCAAACTGAAACGCTAACTTCTGCAAAATTAGCTAAAGAAAAGTTAGCATGCAATTTTTTTAACTGCAACGTTATCTAATCATGCAACAAAATATTGTATTATCATACAATCCGAAATGTTTTTCTTGGAATAAAAATACTTAAATATCTGCCTGACTTATGATGACTTATCCGTCAAATTGTACTGTAAAAATACATTTTACCGTAAATGATTTTAGGGTCAAATTCTGGCAACTTAGCTGCCACTTTTTCACCGTAAAAACAACGTTGGTACATTTTTTCCATTTACAGTAATAGACTATAAAAACGGCATATGTGGTAAAAAAAAACTAGCGCCCATTTGCATGAATTTTATCGTACTGTTTCAGTCGTACTGTTTTTCCATTCCATTTACAGTAACATGCTGGAAAAAAAATCACCGCAAATTTTATGGTAAAATTCTAAACAGTAAAACCTCAAGATTGTTTTTGAACAGCGTCTGTAAAAAACATGTAATCAAATGCTAGGGCAATCATGAGGTAAATCCTTATACATGTATATATTATTCATAGTTACAAGCGGCCCTCAATGATAACGAGTTTGACACGCCAGATTTAGGAGGTTTATCTAGACATGTTGGGAGATATAGGATCCCATCTTCAAAATGTCATTTAGTAAATCAGTTTTAAAAAGCTGGTTTCAACCACATCCGGGCAATAATTAGTGTTGTAGTGCATGTAAATATATGGGTGTGTGAGTATGGGGCGGTGAAGTTGGGTTTAGGGTGGGGCCCTATAGGAGTCTTGTGTATGGGGGCCAGAATTTGGTTCTACGCTCTTCATCCCAGGTGGTGACGTACACTAGTACACCTTGGTCTGAAAAACATCCAACTGTGGTTTTTCCAAATTGATGTGTCTCAGCCTTATGCACTATTTGTAATTAGAGCAGAGCAAAAAGAAAAGTAAAAGTAAGATTGCTAGGGAGTGTAGGATAAATGAAAGCGCTGGGAAAACCCCTTGATGAACTGGATGGACAGGCAGAGAAGAAGGAAAACAATATAAAAGCAGAAGGGGAGCTGCTGGAACACTGCAGAAGGCTGACTGGCTGGAAGACACACTGAACACCAACAAGACACCATCAAACACAGGTGAGTGGATGGGAAAGCATCTTTACCTACTTTATCTGTTCACTCATATCTACAATAATTCCTCTCAGTGTAGAATGCCATCCATGGTTGCCATTTATTAGGATATTATTTATTATTATTATTGTCTATTGTGAGCAAACTGTGGTGCTGAATTTCCCCCAGGGATCAATAAAGTACTTTCTATTCTTCTATTCTATTCTATGAAAGGATAGACTTGATTCATCCCACAATGGGGAAATTTGTTGTTTGCGGCGCAGATTTCACATACAGCAACAAAAGTAAAGAGTAATAAAAAATAATACATAATAACACCACTCTGCACTTATACACATATTCAGTTTAGTTTATTATTTCTTCGTTCAGTGGTCCACACAATTCCACACTAAACGATTCATATACATCAGGGGTCACCAACGCGGTGCCCGCGGGCACCAGGTCGCCCGTAAGGACCAGATGAGTCGCCCGCGGGCCTGTTCTGTTTTTTTTTTAAATTAAATCTACATCGAAAAAACACAAGATACACTTTCAATCAGTGCATCAACCCAAACAATCTCCCCCATGCACACTCATCCACACCCACTCACACAAAAGGGGTTATTTCTTTCTGCTACCAATATTCTGGTTCCCACAACATAGACAACACATCTGCAAGGGACACAGTCCCTGAAGCACACATGATTGTATAGGCTGCTGGTCCACTAAAATTTTCATTAATTACTATTTTTTATGTAATTATTTTTATATTGTTTTACTTTCTTTTTTATCCAAGAAAATGTTTTTTATTTATTTATCTTATTTTATTTTATTTTTTTAAAAAAGGGCCTTATCTTCAACAGACCAGGTTGTCAATGAAATTAGATTTGTTTAAAGGGTTTTTAAAACCAGGCCCAGTCCAGATAATGTCCAAGTCGGACTCAGCAACACACACCTTCATTCATGTACACAGAAAAAAATTAGGGAACACAACAGATTGCATATAATTTATAAACAAAATTACATTTTTAAAATAAGCATTTATGTACAGTCCAGATTATGTCCAGGTCACTCAAATTAGGGAGCACAACAACAGATATCATATAATCTATAAACATAATTATACTTTCAAAATAAGCCTTTGAGGACTTCTCATCTTTTTTTTTAATGTTTTTTGGCATCATTATCGTTTTCAACCATGTAACATTCTAAAGTTAGAAAATACTGAATAAATGTTTTAAAGAGAGTAATACTAAGTGAATATCTGTTTTTGGCCTTAAAAATAAACATTTTACTGAGTACTATAATTAAATTGACTAAATCATGATTGTCAATGAACTCTCCTAAAATAACAGAAACCACATTAAGCTTCATAAACAAACCAATCCTTAAACACATTTTTTCAACTTCCACCCAAAACAAAGACACAATATGACAATACCAAAACAAATGCAGGGTGGATTCAGGCTCCTGACAACAAAATCGGCAATCATCTGACTCTGTCATATTCCATAATTTTAACATTTTCCCTGTGGGTAAGAAGTTATAAATAATTTTAATTTGAAAATAACGATTTTGCACATCGATAGTAGTTTTATAGATTAGTTTGAATATGGCATCCCATGGCAACGGGCAGTCAAAAAAGTCCTCCCATTTTCCATATGTGTTGTATGGGGCAGCCTTCAAAGATTTCTTTATTAAATAAAAATTATATATTTTTCTATTTATTTTAGTTCCTTTTTGCCAACTACAATTTCTTATTCGAGGTTTACAAACTAATAATTTAGTAGTTCCATAATTAATTATTTGTTTCCATCTTTTCCCAATTACTCCAGTTAGTTGATAAAATGAAAAGCTTGAGCAAGCATCACCATACATAGTTCTAAATTCATCATACTTCATAATTTTACCATTCTCATTGATAATATCATTGACAAAAATGATTCCTCTTTCAAACATATTTTTCCAAAAGAAAGGCTTTCCATCTATTACAATATTAGAGTTCATCCATATTATCTGCTGCAAAATATCGTCTCTTGTCCAAAAGATTAAGAAGGTTCCGCAAACAATGAGGAAAAATCTTATCTTTGTGAATCAGCCTTTTCTGACATAAACTTCATCAAGAACAAACACAGAACACGCCTCACTGATGCACATCTGCAAGACTCACTCAGAGTTGCAGTGTCAAGTTACACACCAGAGTACAACACACTAGTTAACAGCATGCAATGCCAGGCTTCCCACTAACTGACAAAGAAACAGATAACAGATTTGGTGTCCAGTTCAAAGTGTGACATGATTTAAAAATTTGAGAGTTTACTTTTGTATTTTACATGAGTTATTATTTGTACAAACATGGTGCAAAGTAATTCATGATTTGTTACAGAATGTTAGTGGCTAGCTAGTTAAAATGGGATATTGTGATTTCACAAGACTGTCTTAGAAGTGATCATTTGAAAATGTTCAATTTGAAAAATGTGCACTTAGAGAAAATATAAAAATAAAGTGTTGCATATTGATATTGAACTGTTTCTATATATATTTATTGTGAGAAATCATTAAGATGATCAGTGTTTCCACAAAGATAAATATCATTAATTATTAATAATAACAGAGTTAAAGGTAAATTGAGTAAATTGGCTATTTCTGGCAATTTATTTAAGTGTGTATCAAACTGGTAGCCCTTCGCATTAATCAGTACCCAAGAAGTAGCTCTTGGTTTCAAAAAGGTTGGTGACCCCTGATATAAATGAACAAATGATAAAACAACAACATTCTCTTAACACCCATATTGCACACCGAGCCAAAGTTTTGTACACCAAAAAAAAAAAAAAGATCACAAGAAGTACATAAGTGTGTTGTAAATTATTATTACAATTATATATGTATTTTATTTTTTATTTCTTAATTAATTTTTTTAACTAAAATTATTATTATTATTGGTTTATTTAAATGGTATTGTATTGTTTATTTGTTGACATTTAATCAATCAAAGTTTACTTATATAGCCCTTAATCACAAATGTCTCAAAGGGCTGCACAAGCCACAACAACGATTTAAACATATTAGGCTTGGACTAATATATTTACTGTACAGTGCTAATATATTATTGAGAGGTGCTTATTTATTTAGCGTTGTTTTTATTAAAAATGATAAATAGAACACCTCTTATAGACATTTCAATAACATTTTACACATATGTACATGCATTTAACCATTACTACTGTTTCATCTAATATATTGAAATAGGACAAATATTTATTTTAGCCTAATGCTAACGGGTAAGGTAACTATTTGGGGGTAAATAAAAATGTTGCCAGTCTTTCTCCTGTTTAACTGATATGCAAATGTAATCATTATATTGACTTTTCATGGATTTCTTCTATTTAAAACTTGTTTTCATGACTGTTTTAAACTCTACAAACCAGACCCGGTTGTTTCCTGCTAAAGGTGGACAGAGTCTCGTACAAGAATACAAAGGACAATGTGTAAGAGCTGCTTTTTTAACGGTGAAGGATGCATCCATTTTAGTGACAAATAGTCTAATGAAGGCATTTGATTGTTTTTTTTATGTTTTTTTAGCTTACGGGGACATCATGAGAGCTGCCACAACTGGTGCGGGACCATCAACATCTGGACAAGACAAATTGAGTGTCACAGGTAATTAACAATAACATCCACTTGCTACCTGTGGACTGTGAATGCACCTGTGTGCTATCACTGCCACCCACATGCTTCTGTGTTGTGTCTCTTTAAGGTGTGGCGGCGTCTCACACCATGGCACAAACAGATCTGTCCAGAATGAACCAGTACAAGTCCATCATTATCGAAGTGGGAAATGAAAAGGGAATTGCTCCTGCTCTCATTGCTGGCATCATCTCCAGAGAATCCAGGGCTGGGAATACACTGAACAATGGCTGGGGAGACAAAAACAACGGCTGGGGCCTCATGCAGGTTGGTATGAATATATTGTTTTTGATAGAATGAGCTAGTGGTGTGGCTCAATATGTAAGGACTTGGGGATTAAAAACCTTTTAAGAACCGCAGCCTCAGACCATGATGCTACAACCATGTTTGACTGTAATCACTGGGCTGGTTTTAATGAAAGATTTTCATAGTCAAATCTGATTCCTTAGATTTTTCCCATTGTCGACGATCAGAAAAAACTATGGCGTTTAAAAAAAAAGAAAAAGAAAAAAGAAACAGGTCGGGATATGCAGTAGTGTATACTAACTGGTCACTAGAGGTCAGTCACGTCACATGGACGTGCTCCAGCTTTTACTGTATGTGAGTATTTCCAAGTTAATCAAAGGTACTTGTAAAATAAATACAGTCTTACATTAAAGTAAATAAAACAAAGATCAAATGTGTGACGTTTTCCGCTTGAGAAAAAGGTCCAAACCAGTTGGTGAGGTCCTCGACTCTGGCGCAGCACCCAGAGGACATCAAACTTGACTGAACTGTAATGTGCCGACGAGCCTTAAGCACATCCCTTTGTAAAAAAAACTCCTCCCAACACTATTAGTAAATAAATTATTGTGTGCAGACAAATATATTTGACATAAGAAATGTGGGAGGCCAAAACACGCCGAATGATTTTAGAGATGTGACATCACACCAGGAAGCAGCACCCGCTCTGAGAAAGGCTAAACCAACAGCCTAAACTAAAATGTATCTGTTACTCTCTGATAACAATTTTTCCTACACGCAATAATATTTTACTAATATTTCATCAATCAATCAATCAATGATTGATTGACTAAAATTTAAAGTAAACATGATGACGAACGCAATCAATTCATCCTTCCAACACACCTGCTGTATGCGGAGGCCTCTTCAAGTATAAACTTGCTTTCTTCCCAATATCAGACGATTCGACTCTGAATCCTCCCAATCAGCCCTTGTAATCACAACACAATTGGTACTCACTTGTGTCACCAGCTACTTAGGGTGCATTCGCTAGGAGTGCTGGGAAAAAAATCGATAAACAATCTTATTAATTATCAAATCTCTGAAAAAAATTAAAGAGATGGTTTGACAAAAACAGACTATCCTTAAACCTCAGTAAAACTAAAATAATGCTATTTGGTAACAGTAGAAAAAAAAATACAAACAGACGGAATAGACATTGAAAGCATAAATGAAATCTAATTTGTAGGTATAATGATTGATGATCAAATGAACTGGAAATGTCTTAAAAAAAATGCAACATAAAGTGTCAAAAATTACATCTATTATGATTAAAGCAAAATTCTGTGCTGCTCGATATCTGAGTTCTTGTGCAGAAATATGGGGAAATAACTACAAAAGTACGCTTCAGGCATGAACCGTGTTACAAAAAAGATCAGTTAGAATAATACATAATGTTGGATATAGAAAACACTCAAACCCTTTCATTAGATCGAAATTATTGAAATTCAACGATGTAGTGAATTTGCAAACAGCTAAAATTATGAACAAAGCAAACTATAACCTGTTACCAAAAAATGTACAACAATTTTTTTCTCAACAAAAGAAGAAATATAACCTTAGAGAAAAATGTAATTTAAAACATTTGTATGCACGTACAACACTTACAACCTTTAGTGTATCAGTATGTGGAATTAAATTATGGAATGGATTAATTAAAGAAATCAAACAATGTACTAATATGATCCAATTTAAGAGACTATTCAAACTCAAACTGTTATAAATTACAAAGATGAAGAAACATGATAAACATTTTGAACTTACTGCTAATCTTATTTATCTCACCATATGAAATACAACCTACTTTACTAACTATTGTTTATTTATTTATTTATTTTCTAATATAATATTTAGTATATTGTGAACCAATTGAGAACAGGAAGTGAACAAAATTGTTAGCAATTGCTATGTAATGGAAAAAGGGTAGGATTAAATAAACTCTGCTTCTTACTACTCCTTTTCGACCTTGTTGAAAAGAGAAACTGGAAATTGTGATGTATCATGTTGTAATTATATGCATGTTCGAAATAAACTCAAACCATAATCTGACTCGATTCAAAATATCCATGCACTGATTTTCAAGGAGTCGTTTTTTAGGCCATTTCTACACACATACGCCAGCGGCCAAGAGGAGCTTTTGTGACCTGTTTTAAAGGGTTTTATAATCATTTATATACCAAATAATGTACTGCGACACTGAATTGAGAATTGGTTCTGAATGAATGGCCTGCCCAAGAACCGGAATTTATGTTTTGCCTTGTTTGCGTGTCCTATACTCTACTATATTATTGAACTTGCAGTGTCGACAACGCTGTGGATACTTCCTGAATGCTTTAAACCACACATTGCTTGTCTATTGCTTTCTTTGGACTCATATTGAGCTTAAGACGAGATAAATGTTGTAAAAAAAACCCACACAAAATAGCACAGTAGCAAACAACAGCAAAGTGCTCTGCTGACTGAATGAGCACAGGAGATCGATCCATACTTGCCAACCTTGAGACCTCCGAATTCGGAAGATTGGGGGGGTGGGGGGTGGGCGGGGTTAAGGGGTAGGAGTATATTTATAGCAAGAATTCACTGAAATTAAAGTATTTCTTATATATATATATATATATATATATATATATATATATATATATATATATATATATATATATATATATATATATATATATATATATATATATATATATATATATATGTAGTACAGTAAACAGTAATGAAAACACAGTTGTTCTACTAACTGTACTGTACTTGCTGCTTACTTTAAAAAAAAAGAACACTTACCTTTCACTATTTGAGTAGCTTTTGTTCTGCCATTTGAGTACTGGCGAGCGATCTCTGAATCCGTGTCAGTGTATTGTAATAATCCCAGGAATGTAGGCTCATACGACTTCTTTGTTTGTCTTGTCTTTATTGCACAAGATGTAATTCAACCACACAACAGCTCCAATGTGTCTATCCCTTTTCCCGGCAAAACTTGAACACCCACTTCCTATTAACAACGTCACTTCCCTATCTCTCCCGAAAGTCCCGCCCCCCAGCCAAAGTCATTGGCTAAAACCCCGTAGCCAGCCGCTACAGTATTAACGTGCCGGCTGGAATAAACACACGCTGAGAAATAGCTCCGTGCCTGCCTACTTTATGGGTTATAGATAAACCTATGGATAACGGAGACATATAAAATAGTCTCCTTTTCAGGTGAGAGACGACGCTAAAGGCAGTGCCTTTATGGCACGCCCCCAATATTGTTGTCCGGCTGGAAATCGGGAGATTTTCGGGAGAAAGATTGTCCCGGGAGATTTTTGGGAGAGGCACTGAATTTCGGGAGTCTCCCGGAAAATTCGGGAGGGTTGGCAAGTATGGATCGATCAGCCCGCCCACAATGGATGTGTAGCTGCGCATACAATGCGTGGATGAAACGTTCGTATACTGAGACAAGGTTTGTACAGTAAAGCACATTTTTATTTGGCCTGTGGTCCGTAAATTGAAAGTTCCTTACAACAGCAAGTTTGTAAATTGAGGTTTCACTGTATAACACAGTATTACCAATTCTCTGTCAACCAATCAATGAACAGAACATGACTCCATCAAACGCCTGATACCGTCTGCATTTGAATAAATAAACAGCAACCAAAAACGGACAAAGAAATTAGCTCATTGGTCAGAATTTATTTAGAATTAGTAAGGTGTTGGTCTTTTTCTCATGACTTTCTAACCTTCCTAGGTTGATAGGGGGTCTCACATACCTCAAGGTGAATGGAACAGTAAGGAACATCTGTGTCAGGGCACAGATATCTTGATTGATTTTATAAAAGCAATCAGAAGGAAGTTTCCTGACTGGACTGCAGAGCAGCAACTCAAAGGTTTGTTCGTCAAATTGCAGTACCAACATCAACAACGCAACTTTTACCTCATCCGTATTTAACCCCTCGCAGGTGGGATAGCCGCCTACAACTTCGGGGCCAAAAATGTGCAAACTTTGGCTGGAATGGATCTTGGCACTCTTGGTGACGACTATTCCAGTGATGTTGTTGCCAGATCTCAGTGGTACAAAACCAATGGATGCTTTTAGGGGTGAAAACAATGCAATGAAGAAAGCCCTCGTCAACACTCAATAAACACGATGCAAAATAAAACCAGCACTGTGTACTGTACATGCCTGCTCCTCACATACAATACATACATACATACATACCAGTGACGTGCGGTGAGGTTCATGGCTGGTGAGGCAATGACTTCATCACAGTCAGATTTACAAACATATGAACCCTAAAGAGTATCTTATTCACCATTTGATTGCCAGCAGTTAACGGGTTATGTTTAAAAGCTCATACCAGCATTCTTCCCTGCTTGGCACTCAGCGTCAAGGGTTGGAATTGGGGGTTAAATCACCAAAAATTATTCCCGGGCGCGGCGCCGCTGCTGCCCACTGCTCCCCTCACCTCCCAGGGGGTGATCAAGGGGATGGGTCAAATGCAGAGGACAAATTTCATTACCATACCATACCAACTTTATTTATAAAGCCCTTTAAAAACAAGCACAGTTGAAAAACAAAGGGCTGTACACCACAAAGAAATAGAGGGAAAGGACAGACTAAAAAAATAACATTTAAAACAGAAATAAAAATATACATTGAAAAAGCAAATATAAATTACCCTAAGAACAGTTTGTTGGATAAAAAACTGTTTAAAAGTTAAAAACAGTTAAAAAAAGTTAAAAGCTAAAAACAGTTTAAAATCTCATGCTGGGTTAAAAGCCAGTTAATAAAAATGGGTTTTAAGAAGGGTCTTAAACATAGCCAAAGAAGGGGCCTGTCTCACATGGAGAGGGAGATCGTTCCAGAGTTTGGGACCCGCAACATAGAAGGCTCTGTCCCCTCTGAGCTTGCGCTTTGTGTGTGTGTGACAATCATTGGTACTTTAACTTAACTTTAACTTTACACATACAAACTGTAGCACACAAAAAAGCACATTTAATAAAAAAAACTTTATTATGGTCTTACCTTTACTTATAAATGAAGTCCATGCGCCGCTGTTGTGCTGGATAATGCACCCCCGCCGTAGAATGCACCCCCTGACGGGAGTGTTATATCAACTAAAGCCCACACTTAAAGTTTCCACGTGCAAGATTGAATCTATTTAAAAAAGTTATTTAATAAGAAGCCAAAAAGTGCAAAAACAATAATGTTCGTGTTGGAGGAATTGTGAATGAAAGAAATAGGAAATCAGTGGTGCAGTCTGCAGGTGTACCTAATGTTGTGGCCCGGCAGTCATTCACTACTCCTCCAACACGAACATTATTGTTTTTGCACTTTTTGGCTTCTTATTAAATAACTTTTTTAAATAGATTCAATCTTGCACGTGGAAACTTTAAGTGTGGGCTTTAGTTGATATAACACTCCCGTCAGGGGGTGCATTCTCTACCACCAGGAGGCGGGATTACTGCGAGCCTCAGCCAGTGCATCTTCGCAGGCGTTTCATGATTGCTCAGCACAAGAAATACGTTACACACATACAGTTGTTGACAAAATACACTGTACATTATATACCTCTGCTATGTAGTAGAATTTCTGACCTTTGACCTATATTGCATGTCTGTCAAGAATGTATGCTCATTTTGATTTCTCTTCTATTCTGTGGGACAAAAGTGAATTTTAAGTCATGCCAACCTGTCTACAGAATGTGTTGACTGTCTAAAGGATTCGAGTTGTTATGGAACAGATAGGGAAAACAAAAAAGACATTGACGCACTAACAAGAGAGATAAGAAAGGGATAAAGTCAAACGAAGAGTGTGTTTTGGTAGCCATTATTCCATGCTGTCGGGCGCGCCCGGGGGAAAACTTTCTGTGTGCTCGACAACTCAACCCAACCATTGTACCATTTGATTATGAGTAAAATAAAACTTGTGTGTTGAATCTACTTTGGTTCTCATTGACAACCTGGACTTTCCACTACACTAACTAAACTATGGAAATGTATAATATAGTTCATATAGTAATACGGTCTCACTGCACAGCAGGCCCATGTTATATCAACTAAAGCCCACACTTAAACTTTCCACGTGCAAGATTGATTCTATTGTAACCTATTTTTATGGGCTTTCCTCTTTGTGATGTTAATTCCTGTTACACGCTGTTATACAGTATATGCCTTGCGCTCTTATTTTGAAGGCGCTAAGAGCGGAAGTGATGACACGTTGGAGTGGAACGGTTTTTGAAAGGTAAATAAAGTGGTCTTCGTGTAAACTGGAGCCTCCGTGTTTATTATTTTGAAGTTTCATACAGTATAGGCGACATTTTTAAACCCTCGGTTACACTATTTAAAAAAGGTATTTAATAAGAAGCCAAAAAGTGCAAAAACAATAATGTTTATGTTGGAGGAGTTGTGAATGACCGCAGGGCCACAACATTAGGTACACCTGCAGACTGCAGCACGGATTTCATTCATTCACAACTCCTCCAACACAAACATTATTGTTTTTGCACTTTTTGGCTTCTTATTAAATAACTTTTTTAAATAGATTCAATCTTGCACGTAGAAAGTTTAAGTGTGGGCTTTAGTTGATATAACACTCCCGTCAAGGGGTGCATTAATCCAGCACAACAGTGGCGCATGGACTTCATTTATAAGTAAAGGTAAGACCATAATAAAGTTTTTTTTTAAATTAAATGTGCTTTTTGTGTGCTACAGTTTGTATGTGTAAAGTTAAAGTTAAGTTAAAGTACCAATGATTGTCACACACACACTAGGTGTGGTGAAATGTGTCCTCTGCATTTGACCCATCCCCTTGTTCACCCCCTGGGAGGTGAGGGGAGCAGTGGGCAGCAGCGGCGCCGCGCCTGGGAATAATTTTTGGTGATTTAACCCCCAATTCCAACCCTTGATGCTGAGTGCCAAGCAGGGAAGAATGCTGGTATGAGCTTTTAAACATAACCCGTTAACTGCTGCCAATCACATGGTGAATAAGATACTCTTTAGGGTTCATATGTTTGTAAATCTGACTGTGATGAAGTCAGTGCCTCACCAGCCATGAACCTCACCGCACGTCACTTATATATATATATATATATATATATATATATATATATATATATATATATATATATATATATATATATATATATATATATATATATATATATATATATATATATATATATATATATATATATATATATATATATATATATATATATATATATATATATATATATATACATATATATATATACATATATACATATATATATATATATATATATATATATATATATATATATATATATATATACATATATATATATACATATATATATATATATATATATATATATATATATATATATATATATATATATATATATATATATATATATATATATATATACATACATACATACATATAATCTCTTTAACATCAACCAAGGCACTTTAGTTGGACTATATACATATATACTGTATGCATCTTTTGTTCCCGCTGTTGCCAAAGGTTCATCAATGAAGGGATGTGTGATTGATGAGCTACACTTTACAGGTAAAACAGGGAAGTAAGCAACGGCTCCGTCGGCATGGAGACAACATAGCTATATACCAATATATTGTGATCACCAAAACATAATGATAGAATCACTGTAATGTAATGCACATTAGAAACAAATTTTACCTAACGTAAGTCTCAATTTAGGCTAAATACAGAGCATTTGATTTAAAGTAAAATATAATTTATAGAGAGAGAGAGAGAGAGAGAGAGAGAGAGAGAGAGAGAGAGAGAGAGAGAGAGAGAGAGAGAGAGAGAGAGAGAGAGAGAGAGAGAGAGAGAGAGAGAGAGAGAGTGAAAGGAACTTTTAATGCTCCAGGATACCAATATATATATACATATATATATATTAGGGGTGTAATGATTGATCAATACATCGATTTATATATAATATATATATATATATATATATATATATATATATATATATATATATATATATATAAGTATATGTATAGTATAACGATCTGTGTTCGGCAAGCTTGCCTTCCAAGGGATAGGTATCGAACAAAGATTGTTTAAAATGGGAATTGATCGATTTTATCGATATTAGAATAAAAAATAAGATATATATATATATATATTAAGCGTGTAACGATTGATCGATACATTGATTTATATTCCTCAATCTGTGCCCGGCAAGTTTGCCTTCCAAAAGACTGGTATCATCCAAGATCGTTTAAAAAGGGAAAATATTTTAGCCGTTCAACTATAGTCTGATAAATAAATCACAGTTTCACGATTATTATGCATTGATTAATTCCACAACAATAAATTAATAAAATCACAGACATTCTTTAGAGATGTTGATGTGTTTTTTATTACTGTCGGAAATGACAGTAATCAAATAATAACATAACAGTACAAAGTAAAAAAATATATAAAAAAAATATTGTTAATAATAAATAAAAAAATGTGTACAAACGTACAGGACAGCACTCCAACAAGTAGACACGCTGAGGAAGGGTTTCACCCAAAACGTTGGTGTGGCAACAAACACTATAATTGGAGCACTGTCCTGTATCTTTGTACACTTCTTTTTTTTTTTTTTTATAAGATTGAGCATCCATTCATACTTTTGAGGGTTGAACGTGTTTGTTTGGATTTCTGTTTAATAATAAATTAATTATTACTTGTATTATTAACATAAGACTAAGATCACATTTATTGATCCTCCCCAGGAGAAATTTTACTCATGTGGGTAGTAATACACTCAAGTGTTATTCACCAACTGTCATCCATGCCCATTTAGTCAATTTTTTTATTATCTATATTATGCTGTGTTAATAATAACTGGATAGTGTAGCCGTTGATTTAAGGACATAATTCACCACACCTGTTATTTGACTTTGTCATCATCATTCACTGTACTGTTCTATTGTGTACATGACAATGTTGTTCTTTGTGTGCAGTTAAGAGCGAGTAATTCGGCGCGGCACCTTTAAGTGGCCGTCAGTAGATTCTCACAAAGGTGGGGGTTTGTTGTTCCCGCAATATTTGAGTGTTTGTGATGAAAGCGTTCATTCTTGCTTGTGCTTTGATCAATAAACGACGCACACGTTTAGTGTGTCAACTATACTTCAAGTTGTCTAGCTTTCACGCTACGAGCACAACACTGGTGACCCCGACGCTTCACTGAACGGATTCAGTGAATTTTATCGACCATGACGGCGAATGCGGTTTCTCTAAAGCTGCCTGAGTTCTGGGAAACTTCCGCGACTGCATGGTTTGCCCAGGCCGAGGCACAGTTCGCCCTGCGTCGGCAGTACTGGCAGGCTGCTCTTCATCCAGGACTCCCTCTCTGGACGACGGTTCCTGTGTGACACCGGCGCGCAGAGGAGCGTCCTGCCAGCATCAAGGTTGGACATGCTGTCTGAGTCACATGGCCCCCCCATGGAAGCGGCCAATGGCAGCCCTATCCGCACTTATGGAATACGGTACATGGAACTGTGTTTTGGTGGACAACGTTTCAGTTGGAACTTTGTGACTGTTAAAGTGACAGTGCCGCTCATCGGTGCAGATTTTCTCTGTGCTTTCGGCCTCCTTGTGGATGTAAAAAACAGGCGTTTGGTGGATGCGATTACGTTCTGCTCGTACAAGTGCAGTCTCAGCGCGACGGACTCCATCAGGCTTTCCTGCATGCTACCCACCGCAGACGTTTTTCTGCGCCTCCTCGCTGAGTTCCCCACCCTGGCGCAGCCCACGTTCTCGTCATCTACCGCCAAGCATGGTGTGGAACACCACATTGCCACCACGGGCCCCCTGTGCACGCACAAGCCCGGCGCCTGGACCCTGCTAAGCTCTCCATCGCTAGAGCTGAATTCGAGACCATGGAACGCCTCGGGATCATTCGCCTCTCAGACAGCCCGTGGGCGTCACCCCTCCACATGGTGGAGAAGCCCGGAGGTGGTTGGCGGCCATGCGGTGATTACCGCAGACTCAACGACGCGACTACCCCGGACCGTTATCCGTTCCCCCACATACAAGATTTTTCCGCCAACCTCGCTGGGAAAACTGTGTTTTCTAAGGTAGATCTCGTCCGGGGCTATCATCAGGTGCCAGGCCACCCCTTTGATATCCCGAAGACAGCGGTCATCACCCCATTTGGACTGTTTGAATTTTTACGTATGCCTTTTGGCCTTAAGAGTGCCGCACTGACTTTCCAGCAGTTGATGGACTCTGTTTTACGTGATTTGCCGTTTCTGTTTGTCTCTTTGGACGATATCCTGGTCGCGAGCACCTCTGAGGCCGAGCATGTGACCCACCTCAGGTCCCTTTTTCAGCGCCTTAGCCAACACGGGCTCATTGTCAACCCAGCTAAGTGCCAGTTCGGGTTGTCTGTAATCGACTTCCTCGGACATCGTGTCACGGAGTGCGGGGCAGTTCCCCTCCCAGCGAAGGTTGCTGCCATCGCAAACTTCCCCCGCCCACTCACAGTTAAGGCTCTTCAGGAGTTCCTTGGCATGGTAAATTTTTACCATCGTTTCATTCCCCGGGCAGCTGACCTCATGCGGCCGCTGTATGATGCTCTTAAAGGAGCTGCTCCCAAGCACATGGTGGACTGGTCTGACGCGCGGCACAGTGCTTTTTTGGGGGTCAAGTCTGCTCTCGCTAACGCTACCCTTCTGGCACACCCAATCACCACGGACGCGTCAGACTATGCTGTAGGTGCAGTGCATGAGCAGTGGGCGGGTGGCACTTGGCAACCTTTGGCTTTCTTTAGCAGGCAGTTGCGCCCCTGCGAGCGGAAATATAGCACATTTGACCGTGAGCTCCTTGGCCTCTATCTGGCCATACGCCATTTCCGTTCGTTGCTTGAAGGCCGGCCTTTCACAGCTTTTGTGGACCACAAACCCCTCACTTTCGCGATGGCCAAGACGGCTGAACCGTGGTCGGCTCGGCAACAGAGGCACCTCTCCTACGTCTCAGAATTCACGACGGACATCCAGCACCTTGCTGGTAAGAGCAATGTCGTTGCTGATTGCCTTTCCCGAGCCGTCGCGAGCGCTGTCCATGTGGGGCTCGATTTTGCACAAATGGCAGTTGACCAGGGCGACGACCCGGACATCCAAGCTCTGAAGGCTGCAGCCACAGGGTTACGGTTGTCTGAGGTCCCATTTGAGAACACAGGGGTTACGCTCCTTTGTGACGTCGCTACCGGTCGGCCACGGCCCCTTGTGCCCGCCATTTGGAGGCGGCGCGTGTTCGACTCCATCCACGGCCTTTCTCACCCTGGGAGGAAACCTTCCCAGCGGCTGGTTGCTGCAAAATTTGTCTGGCGTGGCCTGAAGAAAGACGTTAGGGACTGGGCTTCCACATGTGTGGCATGCCAGCGCTCAAAAGTGCACTGCCACATGCTGGCCCCACTGGCACCGTTTACGGTTCCGGAGCGCCGTTTTGACCATGTCAATGTGGACCTGGTCGGGCCTCTCCCAACCTCACGCGGTTGCACATACCTCCTCACGATGGTCGACAGGACCACCCGCTGGCCGGAGCGCGCACGTTCATTGGTACGTGGGTTGCCCGTTTCGGTACCCCATCGGACATATCATCCGACCGGGGCTCTCAGTTCACTTCTGAGCTCTGGGCCGCTGTGGCCGAGAGCTAGGGAGTGAAACTCCACCACACGACGGCGTATCACCCGCAGGCCAATGGTATGTGTGAGCGATTTCACAGGTCCATGAAGGCAGCTCTTAGGGCGTCCCTGAAGGACAGCACTTGGGTAGACAAGCTCCCTTGGGTGATGCTGGGGCTTCGGACTGCCCCCAAGGAAGACTTGCAATCTTCCTCGGCAGAGTTGGTGTATGGCCAGCCCCTGCGGGTGCCAGGTGACTTTATTCCTAGCACGACGGCACCTTGGTCCGCTGGTAAGCAGCGAGCTGCTCTCCTCGATGCTGCCAAGAGTTTTGCCCCCATCCCACTTCTCAACAAGGCCTTACGCCGTCTCATGTTCCCGCTTCCTTAAGGGGAGCGTTTGTTTTTGTCCGCCACGACGCCCACCGCGGCCGCCTGCAGCCTCCTTACGATGGGCCATTTCGCGTAATAGAGAGCGGAGATAAGCATTTTCTGTTGGACATCGGGGGTCGGTCTGAAAAGATCACGGTGGACCGGCTGAAAGCGGCCCACTTGGATCTTAGTCAGCCGGTTACCACGGCCGTACCCCCGCGCCGGGGTCGTCCGCCCGATCTACCTAGGCCCCATGATAATGTTATGCATCCTTCTATGCAGGCCCCCGGGACCTTAGACAGTACAGGTACCCTTCCGGTCCCCCCTACTGACTCCCCGGCGTTAGTACCAGTCCGGCGCACCCGGTCTGGTCGGCCCGTCCGTGCCCCTGTCCATTGACAGTTTGTTTTTCTTTGTGATGGCGAATTCTGGGGGGACGTGTGTAGCGGTTGATTTAAGGACATAATTCACCACACCTGTTATTTGACTTTGTCATCATCATTCACTGTACTGTTCTATTGTGTACATGACAATGTTGTTCTTTGTGTGCAGTTAAGAGCGAATAATTTGGCGCGGCCCCTTTAAGTGGCCGTCAGTAGATTCTCACAAAGATGGGGGTTTGTTGTTCCCGCGATATTTCAGTGTTTGTGATGAAAGCGTTCATTCTTGCTTGTGCTTTGATGAATAAACGTTTTTGTGTGTCAACTATACTTCAAGTTGTCTAGCTTTCACGCTACGAGCACAACAATAGCACATAATTAGATCACATGGTATACTGCTGTTATTCTACAAGCGCCTATCGTATTTTTCCGAGTATAAGTCGCTCCGGAGTCTAAGTCGCACCGGCCGAAAATGCATAATAAAGAAGATTTTTTCTTATATATAAGTCGCACTGGAGTATAAGTCGCATTTTTGGGGGAAATTTATTTGATAAAACCCAACACCAAGAATAGACATTTGAAAGGCAATTTAAAATAAATAAAGAATAGTGAACAACAGGCTGAATAAGTGTACATTATATGACCCATAAATAACCAACTGAGAACGTGCCTGGTATGCTAACGTAACATATTATGGTAAGAGTCATTCAAATAACTATAACATATAGAACATGCTATACGTTTACCAAACAATCTGTCACTCCTAATCGCTAAATCCCATGAAATCTTATACGTCTAGTCTCTTACGTGAATGAGCTAAATAATATTATTTGATATTTTACGGTAATGTGTAATAATTTCACACATAAGTCGCTCCTGAGTATATGTCGCACCCCCGGCCAAACTATTAAAAAACTGCGACTTATAGTCCGAAAAATACAGTAATATTATGTTAGTATTATACACTTGCTATATTAGCTTACAATGCCTATAGTTTAATCAACACTGACATGAAAAAGTCATCTAACGTTAAATGGTCTCTGGATGACAGGAGTACCTGTTGCTCTTTGTTTACACTGAACTGACAACGCTTTCCATTAACATCATTTAACAAAGTTAATATGTCTTACCTATACTTTGGCGTGTAAAACTGCACCATAATGGATGTATTCGATCATCTAGTCCCAACTTTCTTTTGGCAGGTTAAGCAAATGGGTGAGCCATCGTCTTTAATGACTCCTTGTTCAAGTACCCGAAATGTTCCCACACTGCCGACTTCAGCTTGTTTTTAGGTGGGAACAGTTTGCTGCTTTGTCTTGCTGTCATTTTTAAGCTAATGCAGCATACTAGCAAGACTCTTGAGTACAAGCGCATGCATCGCTGGTGTAACTTTGTTTTGGTTCCATGCAGGTTGTGCCGAAATAAATGCATCAGCATAAAGTCTGTTTATCGCGAGTGGAGTATTGAAACACGTACACGGTGTAGTGGAACCTTTGCGATTGAATAAGGCTGACGTTTTAAATAACGGTTAATAGTAAAACCGGCTAATTGTTTCATCCCGACTTTTACGTAACCATCCACTGTTAAGGTAAAGAAGCATTTATGGTCAAAATAAATTTATGGTTATTTAATGACAAAGCTTTTTGTTATTATTAGTTATTACGGTGTGGCACGGTCATGGTTGCCTGATTCCAAAATGCGGAAGGTCAGCAGGCAACATGCATGTAAGAAAAGTCATTTTAATCCCGAAGCAAGGTAAAGTACAAAAAAAGATAGACCGCGTCGCTGGGAAAGCGCACGTGAAACTCAAGGCTAACTTAGCGTAGCATGAACACAACATAACAGTCGCCCGTGGCGAACAATGAACCTGTGCCAAATGAACGGCCAGACGGGTATATAACGGGGCACGATTGGTGTCGGGAGCAGGTGGAACACTAATCAAATAAACAGATGCCGGTGTGTAGATTCAGCCCTCCTAGCAACAAGAAAGTAAACAAGGGAGGTGAGAAGTGCTGGGAACAGACCTAAACATAGGTGAATAATAACAAAAACAAGAGATGACAGGTTCCAAGATATTTAAAAACTTAATAACAATGCAATTTAAATATTTTAATGTACTTTTACACAATAAATTCTTGACCTCAAAAAAACAATAACTGCTAAAACAAATTAAAACGATTCAAACTGCTTAAGCCTAAATCCTCAATTTAAAACACATTTATGATTAAATTAGAGCCAATAAAATAGTCAAAGAAACGTTTTTAACATGAAGGATCGCATCTTAGAACTTTATTACAACACTTTTCTAAAAAATTAGCCTTATGAAAAGAAGACTAAAGAAAGAGGAAAAGAACAGCTCAAAGGTTAATTGAGAAATAACAAGATGTTGTTTATTGATTAATGAACAAATATAAGAAGAATTTAACCTCGTAGAGCACAGACCTTCCTCAGGCTGAATTGTATTGCCTTAATGACTCAAACAGTCATGATACATTGCCTGTAACATTCTCTTTATACAGATTCTCACCAAACTGGAATGGATTCTTTCTCGGCCCATGAGTCAACCCTTTCCAAAGTTTGGTGGAAATGGCTTTTTTTTTTTTATAACTTCACTCAATGTTTTATGATGGAATATGGCCTTGAGCATGTGTACCGAATCAAGATTACGTTGAATAAATACCCAAAGTGTTGTATTTTGTTTATTTCTGCTTATTATCTCTGTCGTTTTCACTGTTGTGTCAAAATGATTGCTGTGAAAAAGGAGCGGCGGCCTATAGGTTCAAAGTAGGGCTGTTCTGATCAGGGATTTATGCTGCCGATTCAGATACCGATCATCTTTGGGTGAGATTCCGATACCCATCATGTGTATTAAATGTACATTTTTTATGTAACCGTATTTATTGTGCTATTCAGAGTTCAACAATATCAACACAATATTTAAAATAGTTCCCTTTTCCCTTTTAATACATATAATTGTTTGATCAAAACAAAGTCAATAGTACACAATAACTCAACAAAATAAAAAAACTATCAAAGTGTTGCCCTCAAAATCCTTCGGTGATGAGGGAATTATTCTCTGAATTTGTAAACATTGACAAAAAATGATTTTGGAAAATAAAACTACTGTTCTAATCACTCTAGTATCGATCAAATACTGATATCACCCTTGGTATCAACACCACCAATTTATGCATCGATCTGCCCTCCCCCACAAGGCCACCTGCTCAGTGGGAAAAAAAAAGACTATAAAAATGGGACCCATTACCTCCCTGCTTAGCACTCAGCATCAAGGGTTGAATTGGAGGTTAAATCACCAAAATGATTCCCGAGCGCGGCCACCGCTGCTGCTCACTGCTCCCCTCACCTCCCAGGGGGTGGAACAAGGGGATGGGTCAAATGCAGAGGGTAATTTCACCACACCTAGTGTGTGACTACTTAAACTTTAACTTTTTACATGTCGTGTATTGACTGCGACAATGCTGACACACCAACATTTGTTATATTATCCTCTCTCTACACACTTATAATCAACTTGTTTATTTCCTGTTAATAAATGCTTACTTTTTCTATCATTAAGCTTTACTAAGCAATTATTTCTTCTGTTGTTTCTAGCTAGCTGAGCGGCTCGCCTGGCTTTTAGCGTGCCTGCCCTTGCTTGCTCGTACTCGGTGTGTAATAGGATTGTGTGATATACACGATATATATGATAGATGATATCGTTATATTGAGATGATGCATGTTGATGACACATTCTAGCTGTGTCTGCAAACGCAATGTGGCAGTCTTGCTAGCGCCGAACGTCCCTCCACAGTGCAACGTCCGCAATCCTCGCCTCCACGGCGGCAAATAAACTTAAGTTTTTTACACGTAACATTATCACTGGAGGACGAGGAATAGCTAAATATGCTACACTACACACCTTAGGAGAACATGCTAACTGCAAGCGGGAACTCTTGAAAGTAAACAAAGGTGGGCGAATCAAAACCAGTATCAACTGTAACGATACCAGGTAGTATAAAATCATCATTACTTGGTCAATACTACAGTGGTTAGAGCAATGTTTTTTATCATCAAAACAATCTTTTGTTGTTTTTGTTATTGTTTACAAACTCAGGAAATAAGTCCCTGGACACAGGAGGGCTTTTACGGGATTTAAATCAGAAGAATTCCAGTAAAGCTGTACCGTTATTTTTGGACTATAAGGCACACCTAAAATCCTTTATTTTTTTCAAAAATCGACAGTGCGCCTTATAACCCGGTGCGCCTAATGTCCGACATAATTCTGGCTGTGCTTACCGACCTCGAAGCTATTTTATTTGGTACATGGTGTAATGATAAGTGTGACCAGTAGATGGCAGCCATACATAAGAGATACGTATAAACTGCAAGATGACGCCAGTGAACAACACCAAAACTTTAAATGTTCCATTGAGAATATAGAACATTACACACGGCGCTCAAAAATCTGTCAAAATGTTTTTAGTACGACTTCCGCATCGAGCTGGAGGGGGCGTGGCCTCCAGCTTCGGCTGAATACCGGGAGTTTGTCGGGAGAAAATCTCTGCCGGGAGGTTGTCGGGAGAGGCGCTGAATACCGGGAGTCTCCCGCAAGTATGCAATTTATATATGTTTTTTTCCTTCTTTATTATGCATTTTCGGCCGGTACGACTTCGGTAAGCTATGAAGCCACACCGCTTGATGGATCGTCGGCGCATTAAACATACAAGTATTATTATGGTGCGTGTATAAGGACCGCAAAATGGCATCTATTAACAGACATTGCCTGGCGTTTTGTTTCGCAATATTACGCAAAACCAACTTTTCTTACCTTCTGGACTTATACTCCAGAACGACTTATACTCCGAAAAATACGGTAATACTTGTTAATAATACTTAAGATGCTTTAATGGAGGTTATTATCATTAGTTTAGGGGAGCAACTCCACACTGTATAGAAACACACTATTAGCGGCTAGCTAGTTGGCCACAGCACTACAAATAAATACAATATTAGCGTTTGCGATCGGCATTAAATGGCAGTAATGAGCAAAGGCAATCATACTTTTTGAGGAAAATCATCCGATACTGATCTGTGGCTAATCAGTCGGCACATTACTAATTCATAACCAAATTATTTATTTCTGTTAGTGCAACCCTCTTTGGCAGCTAACTAAGTGGGCCTGAAATGTTTCGAGATCTTTTCTGGTTGCTAGCAACTACAATACAGTCTGCTGATGTATGTCTTTTGAACAAGGTGCTCACCTTGTGTTAGCGGCGGGCACACTGGTGCTGCCACAAGTTCCGTCGGTCCTGGAAGCTGTAGAGGCAGCGAGGGCAGCGGTGGGGCCAGTCGCCTTTGTGCTTGCGGCTGTGGGTGATGAGGTTGGAGCTCTGGCTGAAGCCTTTACCGCATACGTGACACACGTGGGGCTTCTCGCCTGGCACACAAACATAACACAGGACGAGGGGACAGTTAAGAATGACGAAAATCCAAGAAGATGAAAATGGAGTATGGTTATCATAGATAATATCAGTAAGAATATTAACTACAATATGCCATTTCGGGAGAAATTGCGTGTGAATGCTGAAAGCCAAACTGAAATGCTAACTTCTGCAAAATGAGCTAAAAAGGTTAGCAGTTAGCATGTTTCAAGTTAAATGGCTGAGGGCAGGATGGGCTTTTACCGGGCACTGATTCACCTAAAATCTAACGGTGCAATGTTGTGGTACCTGGATTGGGCGTGAAGTCACATCCAGTTGCAGACTTAGCCGGTGTTCTGTCGACATGAGCTGCTTTGTGGAAAAAACAACAAGTTGCAAAATTCGATAGCGGTGTCTATTGATTTACGCTACCGCATGAAAAAAATGCCACCTTAAGTTTAACCCTTGTGTAATGTTCATATTGTTGTTACTCAGCCAGCGTTTGTGGGTCTGATGGACCCGTTGCATTTTGTGGCTTTTAATGCCTCACAATCAAACACTTTTATGTTAAAATACTGAACAGATGTTTATTGGGATAGGATAAACATCTGTTAGCGTAGCGTAAATCAATAGACACCGCTATCGAATTTTGCAACTTGTAGTTTTTTCCACAAAGCAGCTCATGTCGACAGAACACCGGCTAAGTCTGCATAAGGTAAACATAAGGTTTACCTTATCCCAATTAACATCTGTTCAGTATTTTAACATAAAAGTGTTTGATTGTGAGGCATTAAAAGCCACAAAATGCAACGGGTCCATCAGACCCACAAACACTGGCTGAGTAACAACAATATGAACGTTGCATGGAAATTTCTCTGCCAGTTTCTGCATCCCACAGGGATTCTTCTTTTGTGTTTCTGCACCTGCGGTTCCCACACAAGGTTGCAACATTGTTTGTCAACACTGTCTGCTCTCATTTTCTCGCACATTTGACCCTCTGATGTTCTGTGTACCTACACTCTGTCCTCCTCCTGTCTAGGCCTGCTCTGTGTGTGTGTGTGTGTGTGTGTGTGTGTGTGTGTGTGTGTGTGTGTGTGTGTGTGTGTGTGTGTGTGTGTGTGTGTGTGTGTGTGTGTGTGTGTGTGTGTGTGTGTGTGTGTGTGTGTGTGGGTGCATGTGATACACAGAACATCAATTTCCACACTTCTTTTAGACCCGGACATCTTATATGTAATAGAAATGTGTAGGTGGGGTGTATGGTGTGTGTTCATTAAATATGTATTCTGATATATGTTCTTCACAGAAAATGAGCCAAAGCCAGTGAGTCTCAGTTTGAAAAATTAATTAATTGTATAATTTTTCTTTTAATAAAAATCGAAAACGTGTCCTACAGACCCGAACAACACACAAGGGTTAAATATCAAATAACGTTCCCACTGTAGAACGGCTATTATTTAGTTAGTGGCGGGCCGTGCGTTTCCCACCTAGGCCTTTAGTGATGTCCGACTTCAAAACTTACCTCTCAAAATACCATAATTGATGTCATCACGTGACCATTTCTGGAGAAATACTATACAGAAACACATTTACGCCCTACTCGGCATTGAATCACCTCAACATTGTACAAAAGAGGTTATTTTCTGGCGCATTTAAAAACCATTAAAACGCATCAGCAATTAAAACCTATCCAATGTGCTACTGTCAAAATTTTAATTGCAAAAAACATTAAAGGTGAAAAAATAAAATATTTAAACTCACAATTTATAGCACCTATTCGATGCCGTTTAAGCCAGTGGTACCCCTCGTCGTCGGCTTATTTGAGTGGAAATGGCGAGCATTTCATCGCCAGAACAGCTGAGCTAGCTTCCGGGGTTGGCCGACATCGTCTCACAAGATGTAGTTTCTCTTTAAATATCCTTCTAGAAAATGGCCTCGCAAATATATATCTGCCACCTAATCAACGTTTAGTTCTCCTTCTCTGCTATCCCGGTTTGGCCACGGCACAACACTTCCTGTTTCCTGCCAAATTGAAACTTGTGAATGGATACTTACTTTGGAATGACAAGTGAATATCCAATCACAGTCTCGTTAACATCAGGCTACTTAGATAGGCTACTGTCATCAACTTGTGATCTGATTGGCTATCGCAACTGTCTTTCAACTCTGTTTTATCAAATTCATCCGCTCACGGTCCCGATGAGTATCCAATCACAGGATGCGTAAATGTCACGTTCAACGATTTTCAAATACTGGGAATTGGTATGCCGTCGGTTTAAATGCAAAAGGTACCATCCCTACTCTGAGGTGTACTCTTGCAAAATTAGCTAAAAAATGTTAGTATACAGAGTTAACATGCTAGCATGCTACTTAAAGCATGCTAAGATGCTAATGTTAGCATGTTAGCTAACTAACATTAGCAAAGAGCATTTTGACAAGCCGAACTAAAATGTTAACTCCTGCAAAATTTGCTAAAAATATTCACTGTGGTAAGTTAGCATGCTAATGTTAGCGTATTAACTTTTAACACACATATAAGCAAGAGCATTTCGGCTTTGGAACGGTTGAAATTGGTTAATGTGGATATAGTAAGACTTTTTAATAGAGAATTGATGTTACAGAGAAGCGAAAAATTTGGGAATTTTTGGGAATGTGGAAAATAGATATTATTATGAGGAGCAATGGACGCACACACACAAAGCCAACAGAGACCCACCAGTGTGTATAAAGGTGTGTTTCTTCATGTCCGACTTCTGGTGGAACCGTTTGCTGCAGTACTGGCATGCATACGGCCGGGTGTCAGAATGGATGAGCAGATGAGTAGAAAGGGTGGAGGAGCGCTTGAACGCTTTCCCACACTCTGTGCAGGCAAACGGCCTGTCCTAACAGAAACAAAAGCAGCATTGTTATGAAATCTACCTGCTATTATTAGGTCAGTGGTGCGTCACGTGGGAATCTTATGTCAAGACAAGACTTGGCGGGGCACCAACCTCTGAGGCTGTCAACATACCAGGATCGGTACTTGGACACACCCTGACTGTCTGGTGTGTGCTTATTATTTACTTTCACTTTTGTTTTTGGAACTACTAAACCAGTGTAATACGTGTACCTCTAGTGGTATGCGGGCTCCATCTAGTGGTACGCCAAAGAATCACTTGATTACAGTACGGCGTTTTAATTTCCTGTATTCTAACAGTGTTACTGTTCGAACTGTGTGTAATGTTACAGGGTTGGAGTGCTAATCAGGCACAGATAGACAAGACAACATTCACACACTAGGGACAATTTAGTGTTGCCAGTCGACCTATCCCCAGGTGCATGTCTTTATAGAGAAAGTGCAACATTTATTTTTAATGTTTTTTTTTTTTTTTTAATAAATGTTTTTATTGAATTTGACAGGTATTACACTATACAATAGAACAGTAATCACATTTTCCTTTTTTTTCCCCCCCACCCACTTCCAAGAACAGCAACCCAACACACACCCCATACACACACAACCCCCCCCCCACCCCCCAGGTCCTACATAAGTTAAAGGTACAGTCACAAATGGAAAATAATTAGTACATCACTTTCTTCTCAACATAGGCAGATAATAAATATACACCCAGAATAAATGTAAATAAAAAAATAAAAAAAAGGAAGCTGGTTTGTGAAAGGTGAACTTTTCATGTGTCCTATAGCGTCTTTAATTTAGCTATGTAGTCAACCACACCACCCCAAACAGAATAAAACTTCCCAGGTGCCCCCCTAAGATTAAACTTTATTTTCTCCAGATCTAAATAAATCATAAGGTCTTTAAGCCATAAGGAGGCTTTGGGGCAAAATGGTGACTTCCACTCCAGCAAAATTCTCCTACGTGCTAATAAGGATGCAAAGGCGATACTATCCTTAAATTTTCTCCTTATTTGGGGATCTGATACCGTCCCAAAAATAGCCATTTCTGCACATGGTGTCAGGTTTAAATCCAATGCCTTAGCAAGGTGTTTGAAAATAGTTGTCCAATAGTCCAGCAAATGGGGACAAGACCAAAACATGTGCGTCATGTTTGCAGGTGACATGTGACATCTGTTACAAGTATCCGAAATATTGGGGTATATTTTGGAGAGTTTGGAATTAGTAAAATAAATACGGTGGACAACCTTAAATTGTATTAAATTAAGCCTTGAACAGGATGTACTGTTGTTAATTCGGGTTAAGGCAGAATCCCAATCTCCATCATCTAAAGATCTGCCAAGCTCTTTTTCCCAATTCCCTCTGATTTTATCAAGAGACGTTTTACTAAACTGGGATATTAAGATGTAGATTTTGGAGATTAGGCCTTTCTGATTTGTGGGAATATCTAAAATGGAGTCAATTAGCGAATTAGGTGGAGTATTAGGGAAAAAGAGACTATTTAATTTAACGAAATTACGAACCTGAAAGTATCGAAATAGGTGAGATTTTGGTAGGTCAAATTTTATACACAGTTCACTGAAACTAGCGAAGACATCACCAATATATAAGTCCTTTAGCCTGCTAAGGTTTGACTGCTTCCATAGAGAAAACGCTACATCTGTGCTAGGAGGGAGGAAGAGGTGGTTATTATGAATGGGGCTGTGGTTGGATAAGCCCTGCAGGCCGAAAGTATTTCTAAATTGAGACCAGATTCTAAGGGTAGAAATGACAATTGGACTACAAGTAAATTGGGATGGTCGATAAGGTAATTTTGATGTAAGTAGATCCAAGAGAGAGGTAGAACAGGAACTAGCTTCAGATTTACACCAGATCAATTCAGGTTCTTGGATCCAGAGAGTCACTTTGTGTATGTTAGCTGCCCAATAGTAGTATTTTAGATTAGGGAGTGATAAACCACCTACGGACCTATGCCTTTGCAGGAACTCTCTTCTAATCCTGGGAGTCTTGCCTTTCCATATAAAGGATGAAATTAGTTTGTTTATTATGCAAAAAAAGGAATTGGGTAAAAAGATAGGCAAACATTGAAACAGATACAAAAATCGAGGAAGCACATTCATTTTGACGCAGTTTACCCTGCCAGCAATAGTTATGTGTAAATCTTTCCACCTATCCAAATCTAATTTAAGTTTGTCGATTAGAGGTGGAAAATTGTCCTTGTAGAGCGCTGGTAGCTTGCGACCAATATGTACACCTAAGTACTTGAAGCTGTTCCTAGACATCTTAAATGGGAAATATCCATCAGGGATCTCAAGGGCCAAATTATTCACAGGGAAGCATTCACTCTTAGCGAAATTCAATTTATAGCCAGAGAATGATCCAAAATTGTTTAGCAAATCAATAATCTTTGGAATGGTAGAGATTGGATCAGATATAAACAATAGTAAATCATCCGCGTATAGAGAATGTGTGTGTTCTAGACCGCATCTATGGATTCCTTTACTGATACCGGCCGATTTAAGAGCAATGGACAAGGGTTCGATTGCAGTAACAAATAACAATGGGCTTAGAGGGCACCCCTGCCGTGTACCTCTGCCAAGTGTGAAAAATTGGGATAACATCCCATTTGTGCTTACGGCAGCCCTAGGAGAAGAGTATAGAAGTGCTATCCAAGATATATATTTAGACCCAATGTTAAACCTCTTTAAGACCTCCAATAAATATCCCCACTCCACCCTGTCGAAAGCTTTCTCTGCATCCAAAGAGACCACCACCTCTGGCGTCTCCTCGGATGCTGGAGAAAAAATAATGTTAAGAAGGCTACGAATGTTGGAAAAAGAGTGCCGGTTTTTCATAAATCCAGTTTGGTCAGGTGATATGATGTTTGGTAAAATTGATTCAAGGCGAAGGGCCAGTGCTTTAGCTAAAATCTTATAATCAGCGTTTAAGAGAGAGATGGGACGGTAAGAACTACAGTCAGAATCAACTTTTCCCGGTTTTAGTAATAAAGTTATTGACGCTTCTGTGAGAGTTTGAGGCAAGGTACCCCGGTCCAGAGAGTCATTGTACATATTTAAAAGGAGAGGAGTCAGTTTATCTGAGAATTTTTTATAAAACTCTATAGGATAGCCATCTGGGCCAGGGGCCTTGCCGCTCTGCATTAGTTTAATTGAATTTACAATTTCCCGGATTACTAAAGGTTGATCCAAAGCGCTCTCTTGAGTAGTAGTTATGGATGGAAATTTCAAGTTATCCAGGAAACGCAACATGATTGTTTTATCAGCAGCGCATTGTGAAGTATATAGTTCAGAGTAGAATGATTTGAAGGTGTCATTAATGACTGAAGGAATGACTGTAAGTTCATCTGTGAGGGTTCTGATTTGTCGAATTTGCCGAGATGCTGACTGGCTTTTAATTTGGCGTGATAGATGGCGCCCTGCCTTCTCACCGTGCTCGTACAGGAAGCCACGCGATCGTAAGAGTAATTTTTCAGTTTCTTGTGTTGACAATAAATTATAGTTCATTTGCAGATTTTGTCTATCTTTAACCAGATCAGAGTATGGAGATACTGATAGTTGTCTGTCCAATTCTGTTATACTTTCCATGAGCTGCTCCTGTTTTTGTCTTCTCAATTTGTTTTGTCTTGCTGAATAAGAAATAATCTCTCCCCGGACTACCACCTTTAATGTCTCCCAAAGTAAAGACGGGGATATGGGAGTAGAGTTGTTGGTGACAAGAAAATCATCTATCACTTTGGAAATTGTTTTGCAGAATCCGTCATCATTGAGTAGTGTGCAATTAAACCTCCATGGAGTCTGCGTTTTTTTAAAGAGTGTAAACGAAAGATCAAGTGACAATGGAGCATGGTCAGATATCACTATTGTTGAATATTCTACATTATCGACAGCCGGAAGGAGATTATCATCTATGAAAAAGTAGTCAATCCTTGAAAAAGTTTTATGGACCTGAGAATAAAAAGAAAATTGTTTTTTATCTGGGTAAAGAAAGCGCCACGGGTCCACACCTCCTATTTGACCCATGAGATTTGAAATTGTTTTGGCCATTTTTAATGGGGGGCCCTGCCTTGGACTAGATTTGTCTAGCAACGGGTCTATTGCACAGTTCAGGTCCCCCCCCAATATTAAACGATGAGAACTGAGGTCTGGCAAAAGTGAAAACACTTTCCTAATAAATGCTTCATCATCCCAATTGGGTGCATAAAGGTTGGCAAGGACAACAGACATATTATTAAGAGAACCCGAGACTATTACAAAACGACCTTGATGGTCAGTTATGACATTTGTTGGGCTAAACTGGATTCTTTTGTGTATTAAAATAGCTGTGCCCCTTGCTTTACTGCTAAAATTTGAGTGAAAAGATTGTCCAACCCATGAGGCCTTTAATCTATGGTGATCCTTAGTGGTCAGATGAGTCTCTTGTAGGAAAGCAATTTCAGTTTTAAGGTGTTTTAAATGGGAAAATACTCTACCTCTTTTAACTGGGCCATTGATCCCTTTAACGTTCCAAGAAACAAATCTCAAGCAAGATAACCCTTTTTTGTTTGTATTAGCCATAATCACATTTATAAAAAATATGGTGAGATGACACAATGCCTTGTAGAAGGAAGTGATATTAACATACAGATAGGACTAAAAGAAAAGACAAATTTGTAGGACCTAACACACAAAACCCCCCCAAAAAAACCCATAGCAACAAAGAACAAATATACACTCCTAAACCACCCTAAGCTTGTCCTAAGAACTAGAACTAGCAGCGGGACTCCATAAACTCTATTACTTCCGTATGACATTAATCTGTGAACTAATATCACCGAGCAGATAGGGCTCCTGTATCTGCTAATGTGTCTATAATGTACAGTAAATGACACTTAAATAGGAATAAGCAAAAAAAAATAAAAAATAAAAATTTAATAAATAAATAAAGACAAAAAAAAAAAGTTGCATTGCAGAAATTGACCAACAAATATAACCATACCTCAAATAAGTTGCACAACAGGATGATTAGTTGCCTGCAAGCCTAAATAAACAATGTCCATTGTTTTTCTGACGCACCCGTTAATGTCCTCTTCAGTGTAATTTTGGCCTGAAACGTCTTCCATACAAAGTCATCTTCCACTAACCTGTGGGAGCGATGCGTTCGTGGTAAAAGTCCTGGGCTTTTTGTGGAGACTCAAAGTACAAGTTTTCATTTCTGAAGGATACCTGGAGACGGGCGGGGTGCAGCAAGCGAAATTTAATTCCTTTCAGGTAGAGCGCATTTTTGACGGGGTTGAAAGCAGCTCGTTTCTTGGCCAAAGTAGGGCTGATGTCCGGGTAAACTCTCAGCTCGGTGCCGCGGTAATCCAATTTATGCTGTCTGGCCCATCTGAGGACTTTTTCTTTCTCCTGGAAACGGAGGAATTTAACAATGAAAGTCCGCGGTTTTCCGGCGCCAGCATCCAATGGTCTGGGACCGAGGGAGCGGTGAGCTCTCTCTATCTCCGGTGGGCTGCTGAAGACATCAGGACCCGCTATCGCCATTAGCAAGTCAGACGCAAATTTGGTCGGATCTTGCTCCTTCTCGCTTCCCTCTGGGATGTTGATAATCCTCAAATTAGAGCGGCGAGACCGGTTTTCGAGGTCGTCCACTCGTTCCAGGAGCACCGTAGTTTGGGACTGCAGAGACTTCACAGCGGCTTCCATCTCGGTGAGTTTTTCAAAGTTTTCACCCACTGTAACTTCGGTTCTAGTCAGCCGGCTGTTAAATGACGTCACCTGTTGTCCTAATAAATCGACTGACTGCTTCAGGGACTCAGTCGATTGTTGAATCAAAAAAGCCATATCAGCCTTGAAGCTATCGCGCTGTTTATTGAGGAGAGCCTCGATGTCGTTCTTGGTGACTGGGTCAGATTGACCCTCGAATTCGGCTCTCTTGTCTTCCGACCCTGAAGCTGCTGCTGCGGCCGCCATGTTAGCTAGTTTAGCCGAGACGCTCGCTGCTCGAGTTATTGCTGTTGCCGATTTTGTCTTCGAGCTGCTCATCACGTCGCAATAGCCACACTATCTCGCACAAAAAAGGGTGCGTCAGCCAGGAAAAAATACCGTGAAGTAGTTAGACTTTTAAAGAGTAAATGAAAAGTTTGGTCGGAGCCCTCCTCTCACACGTCTGCCCTCTACCTCATCCGGTCACCGTCCATCTCTGGCTCATTTTTAATGTTTTTGTTGCTTGGCCCGTGTACCACTTGTCAATTAAGTTTTGCGTGTCTGCATAGTTCATGTGTAATCATGCAACGTATTAAAAACATATATATGTCATGAGTGTTAATTTTGACAGCAGTTTTTAATTTAGTTTTAGTCATAGTCTTTTTTTTATTTTATATTGTGTATAAACTACACTGGGTGTGCACAGTAATTGGCGTCTCGGCCACTGTCCCATGTAATGTAATATATATATATATATATATATATATATATATATATATATATATATATATATATATATATATATATATATATATATATATATATATATATATATATATATATATATATATTTATACTGTATATATATTAAGTTAAAAGTTAAAGTATCACTGACAGTCACACACACACACTATGTGTGGTGAAACTATTCTCTGCATTTGACCCATCCCTTTGTTCCACCCCCTGGCAGGGTAATCATGCAACGTATTAAAAACATATATATGTCATAAGTGTTAATTTTGACAGCAGTTTGTAATTTAGTTTTAGTCATAGTCTTTTTTTTATTTTATATTGTGTATAAACTACACTGGGTGTGCACAGTAATTGGCATCTCGGCCACTGTCCCATGTAATATATATATATATATATATATATATATATATATATATATATATATATATATATATATATATATATATATATATATATATATATATATATATATATATATATATATATATATATATATATATATATATATATATATATATATATATATATATATATATATATATATATATATATATATATATATATATATATATTTATTTATTTATTTATTTATTTATTTATTTATTTATTTATTTGTTTGTTTGTTTGTTTGTTTGTTTGTTTGTTTGTTTGTTTGTTTGTTTGTTTGTTTATATATATATATATATATTTGTTTGTTTGTTTATATATATATATATATATATATATAAATATATATATATATATATATATATATATATATATATATATATATATATATATATATATATATATATATATATTTATACTGTATATATTTTAAGTTAAAAGTTAAAGTATCACTGACAGTCACACACACACACTATGTGTGGTGAAACTATTCTCTGCATTTGACCCATCCCTTTGTTCCACCCCCTGGCAGGTGATGGGAGCAGTGAGCAGCAGCGGTGGCCACGCTCTGGAATCATATATCATACATACATATATCTCATACATACATACATATATATATATCATACATACATATAACATACATACATATAACACATACATATATATAGCATACATACAACCTACAATATACATACATACAACATACATACATACTGTACATACAATATACATATAACATACATACATACATACATACTAGGGTTGTACGGTATACTGTATATATACACACTATAACATACATAAATACAAATTAAATATATACAATAATTAAATGAGTAATCAAAACTACTGCTTAATACAATAATTATTATAATAATAAATTATTATGATTTATATTTGTTTATTATTATAAAAGTTAGGATTTAAATTAAAAAATCCATAATATATATATTTATGTATGTGTCTACATACATAGACATATATACATACACACCCTATACAAATATATCAATTTAAAAAATATATATACAATAAAAATAAAGATATGTTATAATTAAAGTAAGTCATTAAATGTATTATTTATCTTTATTTAAATAGTGATCATAAATTAATATATTATTAAATGTACTGTAATATCAATAATAACAATAACAATAATAATAATAAACATATATGAACAATTCATAAGGGGAATTATTATTGTAAAGCCCAACCAAAGCAAGCAATCAATGCTTACCTTCCCCCTATCTGTTGTGTATGACAGGATGTGTGCTGGCGTCCTGGTTCCATGGCACTTGTACATGTGTCTCTTGAAACCGGACACATTCGTAGTAAATATCTGCAAAAATAAGAATAAAAAAATGCTTTTTTTTTTCATTTGTTCCAAATAAGATATTCAATATACTGTACAAGCGTGCTCGCATTTTGAAGGCTCAAAGACCTACTTTGCCACAGAGTGGACACTCTTTTCTGGGAGAAATTTTCTTTGAATTGTCATGGTACTTCTGGTCCTGGAAGTACGGATGTAAAACTTCAATTTGCCTTTCTGAACTCACTTGAGGTCTGGAGCACACAGCGGCTTGAGGGGCTTCTTTGGAAGTATCTTTGTGGTCTGGACAGCAGGGATCAGCAGATGTGGGCTCTAGGAGGAAAGTCCAGACCGTTTTAAAGTCAGATATCATATCCATATATGCTATGTGAAATGTTAACCTTCAGAGGACTTATCAGGAAAGTTCTGCAGTGATTCAAGGACGACTGTGTCAATATCCTGTATGGGTGCTGTGGCGTCCCCCTGGGATGTGTACCAGGGCCCCTTCTCTTTTTCTGCTGCATTCATTGCAGGACTCTGTTCTGACTGAAGGGGCTCTAAACCTCCTCGCTTTACTAAAAATGACCGAGGCATCACCCTGAAGAGGAAAACAAAAGCAGATCTGCTTAACATTCTACTCCATTTATTCCAGTTATGCCAACCAACAATGTTCTGATCTTAAAGGCCGACTAAAACCCACTACTACCGACCACACAGTCTGATAGTTTATATATCAATGATGAAATCTTAACATTGCAACACATGCCAATACGGCCGGGTTAACTTATAAAGTGCAATTTTAAATTTCCCGGGGAACTTCCGGTTGAAAACGTCTATGTATGATGACGTTTGCGCGTGACGTCGATGGTTGAAACGGAAGTATTGGGACACATTGTATCACAATACAAACAGCTCTGTTTTCATCGCAAAATTCCACAGTATTCTGGACATCTGTGTTGGTGAATCTTTTGCAATTTGTTTAATGAACAATGGAGACTGCAAAGAAGAAAGCTGTAGGTGGGATCTGTGTATTAGCGGCTGGCTACAGCAACACAACCAGGAGGACTTTGAGTTGGATAGCAGACGCGCTATCCGACGCTAGCCGCCGACCGCATCGATGATCGGGTGAAGTCCTTCGTCGCGCCGTCGATTGCTGGAACGCAGGTGAGCACGGGTGTTGATGAGCAGATGAGGGCTGGCATAGGTGGAGCGCTAATGTTTTTATCATAGCTCTGACGAGGTCCCGTAGCTAAGTTAGCTTCAATGGCGTCGTTAGCAATAGCATTGCTAGGCTTCGACAGGTGGCAGAGCATTAACCGTGTAGTTACAGGTCCAGTGTTTGGTTCGGTGTCTCCTGATAGTAGTAATGTTGATCTTCTGTCTATCCTTCCAGTCAGGGGCTTATTTCTTTTGTTTCTATCTGCATTTAAGCACGATGCTATCACGTTAGCTCCGTAGCTAAAGTGCTTCACCGATGTATTGTCGTGGAGATAAAAGTCACTGTGAATGTCCATTTCGCGTTCTCGACTCTCATTTTCAAGAGGATATAGTATCCGAGGTGGTTTAAAATACAAATCCGTGATCCACAATAGAAAAAGGAGAAAGTGTGGAATCCAATGAGCCCTTTTACCTCAGTTACGGTCAGAGCAAAAAAAGATACGTCCTGCACTGCACTCTAGTCCTTCACTCTCACGTCCCTCATCCACGAATCTTTCATCCTCGCTCAAATTAATGGGGTAATCGTCGCTTTCTCTGTCCGAATCGCTCTCGCTGCTGGTGTAAACATTGGGGAAATGTGAGGAGCCCTTCAACCTGCGACGTCACGCTACTTCCGGTACAGGCAAGGCTTTTTTTATCAGCGACCAAAAGTTGCGAACTTTATCGTCGATGTTCTCTACTAAATCCTTTCAGCAAAAATATGGCAATATCGCGAAATGATCAAGTATGAGTCGCTCCCCCTCCCTCAACGTTGACCTCGGCACTCTGACCCCGTATCTCAGCGACTGTGTCACAAACCTGGGGGTAAAGTTCGACTCAGATTTTAAATTCGAAAAACAAATCAGCAGCGTCGTACAAAAAAGCTTTTATCAATTACGCCAAATAGCGAAAGTGAAACCGCTTCTATCAGGACATGATCTCGAGAAATTAATCCACGCCTTTATCTCGACTCGTTTAGACTACTGCAATGCCCTGTATGTAGGCATTAGCCAGGCCTCCCTCGCCCGCCTGCAGCTCGTGCAGAACTCTGCTGCTCGTCTGCTAACACAGACCCGCAGACGTGAGCACATCACCCCTATATTAGCGTCCCTTCACTGGCTCCCTGTGCGTTACAGAATCAATTTTAAACTCCCTTTATTTGTTTTTAAATGTCTAAACAACCTCGCGCCAACATATTTCTCCGACCTCCTTCAGCCTTACTGCCCCACCCGATCCCTAAGATCAGCCGATCAGCTGCTACTGACGGTCCCGGACACAAGGCTGAAGCTTAGAGGTGACAGAGCTTTCGCTGCTGCTGCTCCCAAGCTCTGGAACAACCTACCTCTGAGTGTTAGACAAGCCTCCTCTCTTCCTGTTTTTAAATCTCTATTAAAAACATTTTTATTCCATGGCTTTTAACACAGTGATATCCATCCTGCAATGGCGCCCCATAATACACCTGCTGTGAACCTGTTTTTATGTTTTTATATTTTATTTATTTATTTTTTATCGTGTTCTGTTTGTGTTGTGTTTGCTCGGTTCTCGTATTATTTTTAACCTGCCCATTGTACAGCACTTTGGCTGCCCCTGTGGTAAATTTTAAATGTGCTTTATAAATAAAGTTGATTTGATTTTGATTTGATGACACATAGAATGGATCTGCTATCCCCGTTTAAATTAAAAAAATTCATTTCAGTAGGCCTTTAATCTCACATGTCATCATTAAAACTGGTGTGATTTTCCTTGGTTTGATTTGTTTCTGGCAGCTCCTATGAAAATGCTAACCTAATCCTAGTCTAAAAAAAAATAAACATACAAGTCACACGCAGTGCTTAAGTCGTCCATAAGATGGCAGCATAAATACATTTTTAAATGGAGCGTGTGTATTAGTGCAAGTAGGGACAAATAGGGACAAATATGAATGTGAATTGAATAGACCAGGGGTGTCAAACTCATTTTAGATCGGGGGGCACATGGAGAAAAATCTACTCCCAAGTGGGCCGGACTGGTAAAATCACGGCACGATAACTAAAAAATATAGACAACTTCAGAATGTTTTCTTTGTTTAAAAATAGAACAAGCACAAATGTGCAAATCATAATGTTGTTAAGTTTTGTTTTTTTACACCTACGTGTTGCGGTTAATAATTTATCTGTCGTTATTTATATTTTCTGAATAAATTATGTGATAATGTTCATCAGTCAACTCATAGGTGTTAATTTTCAATCTATCCAGATAGAAAAAATATATCAAAATCAAATTACAGGATGTTATTTATGTAGTTTGATCATTTTCCTCGACCGATGTACTAACATCATGTGGCTTATTTTGTTCATATGTAGCATCAACTACAAATATACAAAGCATTGCTATTGCGACATCCAGTGGGCACATTTAGAACAGCTGTTTCTTTCATTCAAAAATTTCAGGTTAATTTTTATACTTAGCAAACTCATCCCGCGGGCCGGATAAAACCTGTTCGCGGGCCTGATCTGGCCCTCGGGCCGTATGTTTGACACCCCTGGAATAGACAGTTACAATGTGAGAACAGTGGTTTAGGGTTGCTTAATTTCTGTGCATTCACACTGCTGTGCTGTGATTTTTTTTTCAGATTAACACTTAACTAGGCATAGCAACAAAGCTAAACATGTATTATTTATGACTGACAATTGTTTTTTTCTTGTCTTTGATAATAAAATATGAGTGAGTCAACAGAACAATAAAAATGATCAAAGTTAATCCGTCTTCTGCCATTCTAGTCACTGCCATCGACAATTCACCCACCTTGCTCCCAGTGCCACCCACACTGGATTGGAGGACTACAGATGGAAACTATGCTTTAATCTGGCTCATTTATGGTCTGCACAGATGATTTTTCATTAGTGTGCATTGGCCTGGACAAAAAAAAATTGAATTAAATACAATCAAAATACTGCAAATACATACTGACAACACTGCAAAAAAAGAGTTCAGATAAAAAGACTAGATTTTAGGAAAAAATACTAAAACCTAGTGAAATTAACTAGCCGCATGAACAGATTATTTTACTTGATAAGACATCCTAATGATAATTTAGACAGAAATAAGTATTTTATAATGTAAACAAGCTTTATTCAACTTGCAATCCTTAAATTAAGCATCCTCAAGATGTTGCAGAATCTTCAAACAAGATTTTCTACGTGGGAAAAATCAAAATACCTTATTTGAATACTTATTTTCCTTATTTTATATTTTTATATGTTTATTTATATATATTTTTTCAAAATATACATAAAAAAATACAATTATTTATGATAAAATTAAGTAAATTAAAACTAGGAAATTTCTAGAAAATGCCATTTTAAATCTTGGCAAGTGGCAAAAAATTTGCAGTGTATAAATATCAAAAAAATTATTTTAAAAAGTATGAATAAATTCAACAATCATTTATTTCCCTTATGCGATGAATAAAGTATATACTTTATATTACGGCTGTTAAAAATAAGTTGACTAGTTTGAGTAATAAAAAAAAAATTGCTTGAATAATGTATATACGCAGATTATTCAGGCAATTAATTTTGAGCCGACATGCTCCTTTACCTCAACCGTGGATGGTTACCTGAAAAGTATTGCGGGTTGTTATACGGTCAGTGATCAGATCAGTGCATACGTCAGTACAAAAATGAGTGAGGAGACACGACTGGTCTGCTCACTGGCAAATTTCACTCCAAACTAAACCTTGAAAGGACGTTAGATTAAACGGTTACCAAATTACGAGCAAATAAATCATGATGTGCGTTCAATTAAAATATTTGAAAAATATTCCTGTATGACATTCTGACAAAATTGCATTTGCGTCCAGATATTGGGATCTTTAAGTAAATTTTAATTATGCAAGTGTGTAATAACCTGTGATTAATCATGGATAATCCAAATTCAAAAGTGCATCACGAATGAAAAAAACACTACTTTTGACAAAAAGAAGTGCAAGGTGAGATCTTTGTGTTTGATTTTCATATGACTGACAAGTGCCATTTCTTTATGCTATATTGTGGTAATTTGTCAGTAAGGGCACAATGTCGGAATTGGACGGTTATAAAATGACTTTGGTGAGCTACTCAAAACTGGGTGGCGAGCTACTTGTAGCTCACGAGCAACTTGTTGGAGACCCCTGATCTACAGTCGGTCTAAAGTTGAAAAAGTCTGAAGAAGAACAACCTTTTTGTTGTTGTTTTGTTGGTAAAAAAAGACAACAAAAATGTATACAAATAATTTTTAGAATACTATTTTAATTGTAATTATTTTTAATAATAGCAAATGAAAGAAATATTGTCCAATAACTTTTTGTTTGTTCCAATCAATAACCACAATATTGAAGACCATAAAGGGAGTCAATATCAACACAAAATATCAAAGTTTTAAATAAAGCATGCCATATTATTCAAAAAATATAATCATCATTACTATTTTAAAATATAGTACTCAGGACATAGGTAAAATATGCTGTGTATAAAACTCACCGATGTACAGTAGGTCACAGGCAAAGCACGCTCACACCGCTGCATGAAGATGAACGAGGTTGTCGGTCATGAGGAGGATGATTGTTGAAGGCTCTTAGAGAAGGAAGCGTTTTCATCTGTCAGCCAACAACCACACTGCTTCCTCACACTAACCAAAAACGTGCAGATTCTTGTCAGAGCAGAAATCTGTTCAGGTTCACATTTCAAAACCACTGTGTAGACAGTATCATGCCGTAGTTACATTACAGTGTAATGAGTTTTCTTTAAAGGGAATTTGGCCAATCATCCACAATCCCTCTGGGAGACAAGAACACATGTCTTTCCCTTCTATGTGCATTCTAAATAGTGAAAAACCTTTAGCACAGTGGTTATTAACCTGGGTTCGATCGAACCCTAGGGGTTTGGTGAGTTGGCCTCAGGGGTTCGGCAGAGCCTCCGCCGCGGAGGTAAAGACACATCCGACTTATCGTGTAAATAAAAACTTCTCCCTATCAGCGTATTAAAAACAATGTTCCCCCTAATTTTCCATCTGATTTGCAGGTTGTTTGATTGATCGATTTAAACTTTTACTAGCAGATTGCAAAGGAAGAGAATACATTACATGAAACAGTACAGTTTACACAGTGCAGTACATATTCCGTACAATTGACCACTAAATGGTAACACCCGAATACGTTTTTCAACTTGTTTAAGTCGGGGTCCACGTTAATTAATTCATGGTAATGTGTGTAAGGTGTGTAATTTGTTGTGAGTTCAAGCACTGTTGGTTTTGTTCTTTGTACAAGGTCATGTTTATGCACGGTTAATTTTGTGCACCGGTAAAAAAACATATGACTTTTTCTTGAATTTGAAAAAAAATGTTTTGGTTTTTTTTCACTAAAGAAGGGTTCAGTGAATGCGCATATAAAACTGGTGGGGTTCGGTACCTCCAACAAGGTTAAGAACCACTGCTTTAGTGCAAGGCGGCTAACAATGCAGGTAATCAGGGTTCATCTATTCAGCCTACAAAGCCCTCTAAAAACTTCCAAAAACCGCCAACAACGCTCCATTTATATGCTGTGACCTGTATATTAAACAAGCCACAGTGACTAGAGGCGCACAAAAAACAAATCGTGATTATTATTTATCCTGATTTTAAATCGAATCATCTTTTTTTTTTTAATCGATTCAAATTGTTTTCAAAATAGATTTTTAACGTCATCTCCATGCAACCAGAGGGAGCCGAAGTTTCTAATAGCTACATCGAGGAACTACTTCACTGGGGTCGTGACACATTGCCATGCTCACGCAGCTCCGAGTAGCCAGCTACCAGCTACCTTGATTGAGCTGTTAATAATGTTGGTTGTGAACACCCGAAAATTAGGAAGAAAAAGGAAATTGAGCTGCTTCTGCTGCTGCGGTTTGAGTTCGGAATAGTTAATGCTAGGGCATAAATCGTGCATCTCACCTGTATAGTAGAAAGTTGTGGCACCAAACCGGGACGTTGGTCAACTTTGAAAATCCACACCGTCCGTTCACATTTGAACCGATATGGTACCAATTCCCGGTGACTGGGAATAGATACTGGTACTCAACGCTGCCAATTTTTGGTACGTTTATGTGTGTTAATAAATATTGTTTTTCTAAATAAAATCTTAGCAACATTTAAAAATGAGCTGATGATAACCGCTGTTCTTGTTTTATTATCAAATTTCTGAGTCTCATTTGCAGGTACAGCATGACACTAAGTTGCATTTGCAGTGGCAAGTCCAACACGTCCAACAGTAGCGTATAGTTTATGCTGTGGTATTGTTTTTCGATTGCGCCCTAAAAAGCGTTAATACTGTAATTATTTGTACTTATCACGCACCAGCTGTTTGATTGTAACGTGCATCTTAGTTGTAGTTTTCATTAACAAATTGAGAGGTGATGAAGTCGTCATGTAAAGTCGCTAATGCTAATCAGTAGCATGTCAATAGCAAAGCCAATGTATATCAGCATCAAGCTAGCGCATTTTTGGAAAAGGGAAGCTTTATTTTGCTTGGGGCGTTTTTGAGTCAATTTCTTTGTTGGCATTGAAAATTGGAGTGATCGCTAAGTGGCAAAGCGCGAAGAGTCAGCAACCGGGCGTGACGTCACGCACAACTCAGGCCCCAAAAACAAGGCACCATTGGATTTTACGTGAATCGCTGCCCAGTAGGACCGCTGGGATTAGGTCTGTGCCAAAAAAAAGGTACCGAACCCTACCACCAGCTTCATACTACAAAACCCAAAACCGGTGAAGTAGTGTAATTCGTAAATAAAAACAGAATACAATGATTTGCAAATCCTTTTCAACTTATATTCAATTGAATAGACTGCAAAGACAAGATATTTAGTGTCCGACCTAAGAAACTTAATTTTTTTTTGTGCAAATAATCATTAACTTAAAATTTAATGGCAGCAACACATTGCAAAAATGTTGGCACAGGGGCATTTTTATCAATGTGTTACATGGCCTTTCCTTTTAACAACACTCAATAAACTGAGGGAACTGAGGAGACCAATTTTTGAAGCTTTTCAGGTGGAATTCTTTCCCATTCTTGCTTGATGTACAGCTTAAGTTGTTCAACAGTCCGGGGTCTCCGTTGTGGTATTTTAAGGCTTCATATTGCGCCACACATTTTCAATGGGAGACAGGTCTGGACTACAGGCAGGCCAGTCTAGTATACGCACTCTTTTACTATGAAGCCACGCTATTGTAACACGTGGCTTGGCATTGTCTTGCTGAAATAAGCAGGGGCGTCCATGATAACGTTGCTTGGATGGCAACATATGTTGCTCCAAAACCTTTATGTACGTTTCAGCATTAATGTTGCCTTCACAGATGTGTAAGTTACCCATGCCTTGGGCACTAATACACCCCCATTCCATCACAGGTGCTGGCTTTTGAACTTTGCGCCTATAACAATTCCGGATGGTTCTTTTCCTCTTTATTCTGGAGGACATATTTGTTGTAATAGAAAAAATAATTCTCTCATAGGATCACATTTAGTGTAGAAGTAATATAAACAAGTAGAAATAGAACATTTATGTACTCACCCATCTTTGACGATACAATGGACTTGGAGAGACGCTTGGCCCAAACAACGCATTTGAAGAAGAGTCTACCAAAACGATGAGGAAGTGCAAAGTTGTAAGTTAAAGGCAGGCAGCAAGGGTCTGTTAATGCAAAAAAAAACAAATTAAAAAAAATAAGTGGTTGCCGTGAACACAACCCCTTCTAGTCGTATCATACTGAACACCAAGACAGAGACGTTTTGTCACATGGTGTGTCAATTTCTGCTTCTAAGGTAACCATCACAGTCTAGTACCCTTCAAAGGTGACATCATAAAAAAACAAAACATCACAAAAGCCAAAGACGAAGCAAAACACCTGTGGAGTTAATCCTTTAGATCAGTGGTCTTCAGTTTTTGACCCTCAGACTGAAGCACAATGGAGCGGGGGAACCCCAACTCGGGGGATTTATAATCTATCTCACGATATACATTACATCCTCTTTTGTGAGAACTATGTTTTAAGATGAATTATTTGGCATATACATGATAATGTAACCATTTCACAACGGATTACCAATGCTCCTAATTTAGCTGCTGACATATGCAGTAACATATTCAGTCATTTCCACTTGAATTGTTTAATTAAAACTATTATTACTATTACTATTATGAATCTACTTTCTGCTATAACACTATTCTATCTGCACGTTTTTTACAATATAATAAACACTTATTCGTCTGTTGTTCGGATACTTTAGTTTTGGGCGATACTACCTATTTGTGTACCAAGTCGTTACCGGGGTCATACCAATACTGCTATTAATACTTCCAATTTTCAATGATTACATTTTTGATCACAATTATAATCAGACAAAAACAAAGGATGGTGGTGCAACAATGTCGATTAGATATTACAATTATTTCCTTCTTCCCTTTTTTCACATACAAAATGTATAATAATGTCAATAGTGCAAATAACTAAACATGAGATCATTAGATTTTTGCCCTTGAAGTCTTCCTGTGTCCATGGACTCATTTCCCGACTTTGTAAACTGTAACAACAACAACAAAACAAGATTTTGTGGTAATAAAAAAATATCGATCTAATCACTGTTGTATCGACCATTAGTGAGCAATATGTAGTATTTATTAATTTATTTTTTTTCATTACGCTTTACTTCTGTTACTGTATGTAAAAACCTGCTCCGCAACAATGTAATTTCTCCATTGTGGGATAAATAAAAGTCTATCCTATCCTATACCATACTTAGACTTAGACTTCCTTTTATTGTCATTCAAACTTGAACTTTACAGTACAGATAAGAACAACATTTTGTTGCATTAGCTCATGGTAGTGCAGGATAAAAGAGCAATAATGTGCAGATATAAATAAATAGATTACTGTACATATAAATATATTGCACTTTTGCATATGCATCCACGTTTCTGGATTTATGTTATATTGTCTTTATATTCCAGCGAGTTAATCCGTTTTTGGGGAAATTGAGGGGATTATTATGATGCGTTCAAGAGTCTTACGGCCTGAGGGAAGAAGCTGTTACAGAACCTGGAGGTTCTGCTACGGAGGCTGCGGAACCTCTTTCTAGAGTCCAGCAGTGAAAACAGTCCTTGGTGGGGGTGGGGGGAGTCTCTACAGATTTTCTGAGCCCTGGTCAGGCAGCGGCTTTTTGCGATTTCCCGGATAGGAGGAAGAGGAGTCCTGATGATCTTTTCCGCCGTCCTCATCACTCTCTGGAGAGACTTCCAGTCTGAGGCACTGCAGGCTCCAGTCCAGACAGAGATGCAGTTGGTCAGTAGACTCTCTATAGTGCCTCTGTAGAATGTGGTGAGAACGGGGGGAGGGAGCTGTGCTCTTTTCATCCGACGCAACAAGTGCATGTGCTGCGGAGCTCTTTTTACAAGAGCTCCGGTGTGTAGGGACCAGGTCATATTGTCAGTTATCTGCACCCCCAGGAACTTGGTGCTGCTTACGATCTCCACTGCTGTGCCGTTGATGAAGCGTGCAGTGTGGCTGGACTGGTGCCTCCTGAAGTACTTAGTATGGCGGAATAGAGCGACTATTATTACCTCCATTGTTAGCTGACTTTCGCCATCATTTATTTACAATTTAGAATGCCTAGAAAAGAAAAACATATGTGTGTTTGTCTTACATACACATACCGCTGCCTTGTGGGTTAGTCTGGGAAGACAAAGGGCTAGGGGAGCACACCCTGAGAGAAAAGCAAGGGCTGGTAGGCGCACCATAGGCGGTCCTCCGACAGACCGGAGGTCCGGCAGCCTCCTGCAGCTGTGAGGAGGTGCCGGTCGTCCTGGGTTTCTCTTGCCACCGGATACAGCTCCCCACAGCGAAGAAGTGACATTGGAGTCTGCGCGTCTCCCTCGTCGAAAAAGACCTCAACGGCGAAGTGGGCGGATGATGGTTGCATAGAAGCTCCACAACGGTCACAAAGGCGGGAGAAGGCTGCAGCAAAGATGGGCCCCCAATTGTCTTGGTCTCCATGACATTGGACTCTGGCCTTCTCTTTGCCAAGGACAGTGTGGTGGCTGCCTGTGCACCAGTCTCCCCACTTTAAAAGATTCCACGCACAGGCGTTCTCCTGAAGGCAATCCCACCAACAGGAGGACAATCATACTCGTGTCGAGTGATCGCCGCCGACAACGACATACGGATTGGGAATGATAGACAAAATAAAATAAAAGTGTGATTCCCCTTTAATAATAAGCCACGAGCAGGCCTTTGCTAAAGGTGCAATGTCAAAGTTTTATTTTGTATCATTCGTAGGATACACAACACTGAAATGCCTTTTTTTTTTTAATAATCATCCCATCATAATAGAGTTGACTTCATATAGTTTGTAGTTGTATTAAATGTGTTTGACAAGCAGTTGAAATGCAAGAATGGGGACAGGATGGTTGCGGATGAGCACAGTTGGACGCCACACGGTTAAGTAAAGGTGCCATCACAGCCGAGTCCACGCCAAATAGACTTGATCGCCACAACTCTTGCTTCAAAAGAAGGTAGATACAGCGTGTTTATGGCACATTAAAGATGAGCATGGGTGGATGGCAGTGGTACAAAATGATGATAAAAGCACAAATCTCCCATAGTCAGAGACAAAATGCTTTGTCAGTCATAATTAGCGTTTCGTTTAGGTTCACTTTACAGCACATGAGGGGTTGTGGAAACACTAAAATGTAAACTTGAGAGCCTTTTTGCTTTATGTGATAAACACACGCTGACTTACAGTACAGTAGGTCTTTTGCACCATGTCCCCAAAATACCTGTCCTGGAAACGACACTAAGCATGACATTTAACTCACTCGCTGAGGAAAATGGGCTTTTTAGAAATGACAAAGCAGTTATAACCAATATTATTTAACCCCTATTGTGATTCTTATTTCAAATATGTAAAAAAAAAGATGGCCTATGTATTTATTTTGTTTGTAACATATACAGTATGTACAGTAAGAAGGGGATTCATATGGGCCCATTCGTCATGGTTTACCTGACACATAAAACGTGACAAATTAGATTGGGGGGGAAGCATTATTAACTTTAGTTGCCAGATGAGTGCAGTGAGTGTTGAATATCTCAAAATGTGGCAATTGCAACTTTGACCACAGTGTCAGTTACTATATAGAGTGGCGCTTTCAATCATTTTTAGCAGACTGCATTGTAAAACGATGAATCCCCCCCTGCCCCCTCTTCCTCTCACGTGAGAGCCACCCAGAAATGGGGCCATATCAATACTTTCCCTCCTGCCGAACAAATTCCAAATTTTAAGTTTTGTTGGTTTATCACAAACTTCTGTAAACTAATACTCAGCTAAAAAAATAACGTGGTTGGAACCTTATAGCATTCACTACTTTGTTGGCTAGATAATGTTAAATTAGAAGGCAACAGCACCCCCTTGCCACACCCGCTGGATTAGAGATGTTCTTTATTTTCTCAAATTTGAAAAGAACTCCAGGGTGCCTTTCTGAGATATGTAGGAGAGACTGATCTCCAAATTAACCCCATTTGAAACACAATTGAAATGTGGGTGGTTGATGAGCCTTTTGCGTGCCTGTGGGTTGCTATAACTCTCTTAGTCCATTCAGGAATGCAGCTGTCTGTGGTTTTATGTTGACATCTCTTTGTGGTTTCTTACTTTATTTATTATTATTATTTTATATTTTTTACTTAATTGTATTTTACTTGTTGGGGGGAAAACAGCAGTTGATGAGTGTTGGACAACTCCTGTCAATTATATGTGTATGAAAATCAATAAATGTTTAAAAACAAAAACTTGGTTGGACATTTGGGAGCAAATGTACATGCAACACATCACAGCAGATCATAGCAATCCCCAGCTACTGTGCGAATACCTTCCCTCGTCTGGAAGCTATCAAAACAACGGGATGGTTTAGCATTACAAATACAGTAGTACCTCGACTTAAGATTATTTTAAGATAAAAGCGCTGTCTTTCGGCTTGTTATTTTTAAGTTGCAAAAGAAAATTTGAGTTACAAGCATCCCCGCCATTAGTTGGTGTAGCAAATGTCACATGCCTTTGATTTGACTGATTGTGTTTAAGATTATTTTTCCATCTGATCTTTTTTTTTTTTAAATATATATAGTTTACCTTTGTTTAAATTATGTTTTAGTCTGTCTTATGTCTTTGCTTTTATGGTTTCTTTATATATATATATATATATATATATATATATATATATATATATATATATATATATATATATATATATATATATATATATATATATATATATATATATATATATATATATATATATATATATATATATATATATATATTTAACTTGTTTGTGGTGTACTGCCCTTTTTTTAAACTGTGGTTGTTTTTAAAGGGCTTTATAAATAAAGTAGGCAAGCTTTTAGCTAGAGATGGACTTAACCTTGTTTTTTCAACAATGGGAAGGACGTTTAAGAGAATTGGTTGACATTTATTGAATTAAAAAAAGAAATCCTTTAAAACGTGACCGCTCAATTTGAGTGGAGCAATGCCAGTCTGCGCCATACTGAAGCAGAATGAGTAATGCTAGCCAAAAATGCTGAAATAATGAACAAACGGCAGACATTTATCCATGAAAATATGGAGAAGGAAATACTGGAAGGAAATACCGTAGAAGTCCACTCTTCAAGGTAAATGCTGTACATTAATATTACTTCATAAAACTACTGTAGTTGTTAGTAGTATATTGTATTGCATTTTTACTTTCAGTATTTCTTATATAAAAGTTAGTTTTTCTTTTTAAAAAACATGTTACATGTTAAGAGTGTGCTGTTATGGGGGGGCTTTGGGATACACAATGCTTTGAGTTAGGAGCTCTGTCCCAGAAGCAATTAAGTTCATAAATGGAGGTACTACTGTACATTGTTGCCAGCTAAGCTGAAAGATAGAATAGTAAACATGTTTTGTTTGGTTTAACCTCCTTCAAGTGCAAAAAGCTCAAAGGCAATGGGTATTGTTTTCAACTCTGTTGCACAGTTTGTTACACAAAAACGACAAAACGGATTTCAAGGAAATTTTGCAAAGGGGTGGCTAAACAATAATCCAGTGATTCTCAAACTGTGTGGTACGCGGCGGGCTCCATTTAGTGGTACGCCAAGGAATCAGGAATGTACCGTTACAAAATATTCAATATAATTAAATAAAACCTCTGCCTTGTTTTTAATGAATACTTATGCCTACTACGCTACTGTATTTTAATGTTGGTCATTAGGGTGGTACTTGTCGAGCCAAGTGTTTTTCAGAGGTGGTACTTGGTGAAAAAAGTTTGAGAACCACTGCAATAATTCATTGCAGTTGGTGCAAATATGGATATACTGTAGCTTCTCATCATCAGCAGAAGGCAAACCCAAGAAGGACAAAATCTCAGCTTGCACAGTGCAGTTAGCGCAAGAAACAGAAGGAACTGGAGTGAAACGTCCTTGCAACACATCACACTGATTCTAGTGCAGTTGTGACATCCATCCAGCAATCACCGCTAAAAGGCTGTTATTTGCAACAATGCGCTTGGCAATACAACATCCTTTTTAACTCTTTGTCAGGGCCTTACATTTCATTACTTGCTTTTTTTTTTTTTTTAAGTCTTGTATTTTACAAGTGGAAAGAAAACATAGACGGGGAGAAAATTGCCATTTTTCCATTCAATTAGCACAAATCTTCTGTTAGTACAAAAAGTAGAATTTATAATAGCGGATGGATAATGAAATATCGATACCGCCGATACCAAATCTTTCTGCTTTATTATCGATTCTCAAATCAAAATGACAATATTTTCGATACTTTAGTTATTCGAGATATGTATCAGTGTAAAAAGTCACTTGACTTGGAAATGAGGCAAAGTGTCAATGTTGAATGCTTTTGTTTACAACATGTTAAGTATTATCACGTTTAAATTGATTGTGACTTACTTTTTATTCTAATACTATCCGTCCACCCATTTTCTACCGCTTGTCCCTTTTGGGGTCGCGGGAGGTGCTGGAGCCTATCTCAACTGCATTCGGGCGGAAGGCGGGGTACACCCTGGACAAGTCACCACCTCATCGCAGGGTCAACACAGATAAGACAGGGGATAGGTTGATTGGCAACACTAAAATGGCCCTAGTGTGCGAATGTGAGTGTGAATATTGTCTGTCATATATATATATATATACACACACACATACCTGTATATATATACATATACACATACACACATACATGTGTGTGTGTGTATATATATATGTATATATATATATATATATATGTACACACACACATACATACATATACATACACACATATATATATATATATATATATATGTATATATATACATATATATATATATATATATGTATATATATACATATATATATATATATATATATATATATACATATATATATATATATATATATACATATATATACATATATATATATATATATATATATATATATATATATATATATAAATTGTAATATAGATTTCAACTCTTAACTCACACATTTTACTTTGATCTCTTACCACTAATCTAATAGGTTTATATGTGCGTTAATTCAAAATGAATAATTGTTCTTATTAATTCATATATTTTAATGCTTTTATCATGATACTTATTTCCTTACGTTATTGTTTGACATCACCATTTTCGTGTAACTTTGTATGAATTCGTATTTTCTGTTGTATTAGCTTGGCTGTATTATTTGTGCTGCTCCCTCAATATTCTTCGGGTTTTGAAATAAATAAGTATATAATCAGAAATAACAACAATTATATTAAATAAATGCAACAATAACTGTATTATTTATGCTATGTTATTTGGAATACACAACATTTTTAGCTATTATATATAATTTATATACACTACACATTAGGTACATTTGCTTGAAGTATCGGATCTGTATTGCCGATAACAGCCTGAATTTTACTCGGTATCGGATGGGAAAGAAACTCAGTGGTAATTTAGAATGTTGTGTATCATCTTCTAAAACCTCTAAAGAACTATACCGATGTTTTGATATGTCTAATATGTCACCCAAAATGCTGCTACTGTTAGTTAGCATCATTAGCGTTTGTGCGCTCTGACACAACTTGGGTTTAGTTAGCTCAACGCTCACACAATGTGGATTTATGAACTTGAAAGACTCACAAAAAAAGGACAGTTTGACAATTTTTGAGGGGAAATATGTTTGCTTGCCTTATCGTTATTCTAAAACAGTAGCCTAGCTTTAGCTTACCTGAGTCCGTGTGGCGCCAGTCACTTATGACGACTAGAATATGTTGACGCTTTGTAATAACTGTAAGATTACTATAATGACCCAAACTACTATTATATACTGTGTTATCACTACTAACAGTGTTAATTTGACTATTTAATAAAATAATACAACTGTTTTTGTATACTAGCCACTGTTTATCCAAGGAACCATATAATTGTTAACTAAAACTTGAGTTATAAAGGATGGCAAAGCTATGTTTAATTATGTAATGGTTGAAAAATGGCCTAGTACATATAAATACATGTTAACGGTTGCCCCTTGAACTGTTACATTTTAGTTACCACAGAAATAAATTATAATTAACTGCATGGGTGCAAAAAAAGCTGAGTCAATTTAGAAGTGCTGTTATTTTTAGCAGCATACATGTCAAATATATCCTCAGAATTTTATATTAATTGGGCAAATGGTCAATAACTTACAGAGCGTTTTGCTTGATGGCAGCCATGATTTTCAACTAATCTTGCTCAGTCCCCAAAAGATGTGTTTAGCTGTATGAAAAATGTCAAGTCAATCCGACTTGGGGTCTAACTTTGGTGTCACGTTGTGATCTGGTTTTTGTTGCTGCTGCAGAGATTCAAGAATAGTGGAAGAGTTAGTGTCCTTCTTTAGACAGCAAACGAGTTAGGACTGACTCTTCAGCACCTCTGCTGGTTGCAGCCAAGTACTGCGCTCCATTTCAGTCCTTCCTAGAAAACAATGCCAACATTTGATATCACTGTCACGTCTTACTGTCATGTATTACATCAACATCTGCAGCAAACTGTAATACAGTAAATCCTCAATTATCGCTGTTAATTGGTTCGGGGCCTTAAAGCGGTAAATTCATTTCCTCAAAGTAGGAATGTGTAATTTTGAATTGACTGTTTCCAGTTAGAGCATTAAAAATGTTCATGACCTTCTAAATACATTATAATTAAAATTATGTGAGCCCTCTAAACATGAAATAGTCAAGATTATAATCCAATAAAAACTGTAACAGTAACAGTAAACATGTTCGAAAAATCTATTATTTTTTTCCATTTATTAATCATTGTTGTTTTGTTTCGAGTTTTTTTTTCTTCCGAAATAAATATTTACAATACAATACGATATAGTAATGCCCTCAGAGGCCGAGCCAATCAGTGGCCACAATACTGAAAAGCAGGCTCTGATTGGTTTGGTCATCATCTAGCGGCCGTTACTACTGTAGTATTGATATCCTTAGTTCATTCAGACATTTTTATGCTTGAAAATGCTTAATTTAGCCCCAAAATACATATAGTTGTCTCCCGTAGTTAATTGGCTCCGGACAAATGCGATAACACGATAGTAGGAATCATTAATAATACTGTATATCAAATATTTTTACAGCTGGAACATGAAAAAAACCTGTTAACTTTCTAAATATGTTCTTTAGCATAATGTGAACCCTCTAGACCAGGGGTGTCAAACTCATTTTAGATCGGGGGCCACATGGAGAAAAATCTACTCCCAAGTGGGCCGGACTGGTAAAATCACGGCACGATAACTTAAAAATAAAGAACATTTCAGATTGTTTTCTTTGTTTTTAAAATAGAACAAGCACATTCTGAAATTGTACAAATCATAATGGTGTTGTTTTGGGTTTTTTACACTTACATGTTGCGGTTAATAGTATTCTATCTTTATTTGTCGTTATTTATATTTTTTGAATAAATTATGTGATAATGTTCAGTCAACTCATTGGTGTTAATTTTTAATTTATCAAAAATAAAAAAATCATATCAAAATCAAATTACAGTATGTTATTTATGTAGATTTATCATTTTCCTCGACTGATGTACTAACTAACATGTGGTATATTTTGTACATATGTAGCATCATCGACAAGATAAAAATAATTGCTATTGCGACATCCAGTGGACACATTTAGAACAGCAGTTTCTTTCATTCAAAAATTTCAGGTTAATTTTTATACTTGGCAAACTCATCCCGCAGGCCGGATAAAACCTGTTTGCGGGCCTGATCCTGCCCTCGGGCCGTACGTTTGACACCCCTGCCCTAGACATAAAATGCTCAAATTCATATCTCAAAATGATTCTAATATAATGCTGCTTGAGGCTGAGCCAATCAGTGGCAACGATACTGAACAGCCTGCTCTGATTAGATTGGTCTCATCTACTGGCCAGTACTACTGTAGTATTGATATTTTTAGCTCATTTAGAAAATGTAATGCTTGAAAATGCTTAATTAAAAAAACACACAAAAAACCATAACATGCCTGAATATATTTTGAAGTGCGATATGGCGAGGGACGACTGTTACTTTAAAACATAATACTGCATTGCTAATGTATCTATCCCCCCATCTAGTTTTTGCACTCCACGGTGTTTGTTTATATGTACAATACTCTTGGACATTATAGTTTTGTTATTGGCGTATAGTGGGGCTATTACGTTTTGCATAAAATGTCACACTTTGTTTCTTTTACCACAAACACACACACTGGGTGACGGACGGCACGCGGTAGTAATCGGTTACACCTCAGTATGCAAATGAGCATAGCAGCACAGTTAGCATCTCAGCTAGCGTCACAGTAAACAGGCGGCTCCGGGTTGGCACACAAGGTGGGCTTGGGAGGGGGGAGGCCTCTGCCAGTCCTATGGTTTCATACTGACATATTAAAAACAATATCAAAATAAATTACATAACGTATAAATTACTTTAGAATACAAAAACAAAAGATTTGGCAACTTTTCTGTTTTTTTTTCATGTTTGCACACGTGTGTGTTGAAATGGTCATGAGGACAAGATGTATTTGGTGATAATCCACTGCTCTCTTTCATTTAGCACGTGAGGGCTCCATGGATGGTTGATAGACCTCGTTGGAGAAGGCAGGGGAGACAGGTGTGCGCCTTTCTCATGATGGGGTATCAAGATGTCCGAGACTGAATCAGGGAAAAAAAAGTTTTAGCAGGGCCCTGCTTTTTGTTTGTCATAGTCAATAGATTTAGGACAAGTGGTCCATGTTGAGCAGCAAACAGTTCTGAAGTTCCAGTTTCAGCCTGTTGTTGTGTGTTGTGTTACATATGTACCAGAAAGGACAGTTTCTGAGGTCCTCTTCCCGCAGGCCTCAATTCTCCATGGCCTCGGCACATACCATGCTGCCGTACAGCTGCTGTGGCTCGGGGGTTATCTGCTCCTCTGCCTCGCTGTCTGTGCTGCCTTCACTGTCCAGGCGGGCGGACGGGTGACACTGAACCGGTATGGCTGGGTAAAGGGCGTTGGCGGGGAGCGGGCTGTGGAGGAGGTCGTCGTCCGAACTCAGGTAGTCCCCCTCAGCAGAGGCGGGGCTGGCCAGGCAGAGGTCCTGGTAGTTGCCGCCTGCGGTGGTGAGCCTGGAGCTGGGCGCCCCCGCCTTTTGCCCGCGCATTTGCCTGATCTGGAGGGAAAAAAAAGGGAACCACTGCTTTAAGGCGTGGAAGAATCAGGAGCAAAAAGCAAGGTGGAGTACATGCTATGGGGGAAAGAAGTCCTGGGAAACAACTATGGACATTCCTTTGGCGTCAGAACCTCCTTGCACGTGCTAAACACTTTGCATGCACACTCAGTCTGTTGACTGTTGTTTCTCGATGTGTCTTTCTCTACGCGTGCGACGTTTCCTATGAGGGGCCGCTAGGGACATTATTCAGAATTCTACAAACTACTGAAACGCTCTCACAAACTGAAATGTTTTTCTCTCACACACACTACTGAAACACTCTCACACAAACAACTAAAATGTTTTCTCTCACACATACTACTAACGCTCTCTCACACACCGCTGAAATGCTCTCTCACACACACCGCTGAAATGCTCTCTCTCACACACCGCTGAAATGCTCTCTCTCACACACCGCTGAAATGCTCTCTCTCACACACCGCTGAAATGCTCACACACACACACACACACACACACACACACACACACACACACACACACACACACACACACACACACACACACACACACACACACACACACACACACAGTATATATGCACATAGAAAAAGCAGATAAAAATGATCTTAAGAGCAATTTGTTAGATAAAAAGGCAGTTAAAAAGTTAAACAGTTTAAACAGTTCAAAGTTTTAGCAATCAAGACTATTTAAGTTGTTTTTATCCTTCTTTGTGTGGACATTTTTTATTGTCATGTCATGTACGGATATACTTTGTGGACGCCGTCTCTGCTCCGCATGCTGTAAGTCATTGCTGTCGTCCAGCATTCTGTTTTTGTTTACTTTGTAGCCAGTTCAGTTTTGCAAAGCCTTCCCTAAGCTTCAACGCCTTTTCTTAGCGGCACTCGCCTTTTGTTTATTTTTGGTTTAAGCTATAGATACCTTTTTTATCTGCACACTGCCTCCTGCTGTCGTCTGCATATTGTGATCACGACAAACCATGTTCCAGACATCTACAAAGCAATTATTTACCTGCTGCCACCTACTGATATGGAAGAGAATAACACGGTTACTCTGCCGAGCTCTAGACAGGACCGACACTCAACAACGGCACATTTGCGGATTATAATTACTGGTTTACAAAAAATACTTTTAACCCAAATAGGTGAAATTACATAATCTCCCACAGCATACCAGACTCTATCTCACGGCACACTAGTGTGTCGCGGCACACTTTGAAAAACACTGCTCTAGAATGCCCTACCGGCAACAGTTAGAGATGCTATTTCAGTAGAAGCATTCAAGTCCCACCTTAAAACTCATTTATATACTCTAGCTTTTAGATAGATGTGTTTCAGATGTCTTGTCGGGAGGGGATACCAGGGGGCCTCGGATAATTCCTGGAGAGGTACCTATTGTGACCCAAATTGGATCACTCTTTCATTCTTAACTGTGGACATCTCTGTAGCTGACCTGACTGAGCCCGGAAGAAGATCTTCCGATGATTATTTGTTGGCCTCCCGGTGGACTGGACTCTTGCATTATCCATCAAACTGTTCAATAATTATCCATCCATTGCAGCCGATCACCTTGGAAGGGCTGTCCCAACATCTTCGGTCCATTCTTAAGGTTTCTTATTTTTCTCCACCTGGGGTCTTTTGAATTTTTCCTTGCCCGGATGTGGGTTCGGATAAGAGGATGTCCTTGTGAGTTTGTGGAGCCCTTTGAAACAATTGTGATTGGCTATATAAAATATTTTTTGATTAATTGATTGATGATTTAAAGGCCTACTGAAATGAATTTTTTTTTATTTAAACGGGGATAGCAGATCCATTCTATGTGTCATACTTGATCATTTCGCGATATTACCATATTTTTGCTGAAAGGATTTAGTAGAGAACAATGACGATAAAGTTCGCAACTTTTGGTCGCTGATAAAATAAAGCCTTTCCTGTACCGGAAGTAGCGTGACGTCAGAGGGGATAGGGCTGCTCACATTTTCCTATTGTTTACAATGCAGCGAGAGAGATTCGGACCGAGAAAGCGACGATTACCCCATTAATTTGAGCGACGGTGAAAGATTTGTGGATGAGGAACGTGAGAGTGAAGGACTAGCGTGCAGTGCAGAACGTATCTTTTTTCACTCTGACCGTAACTTAGGTACAAGGGCTAATTGGATTCCACACATTCTCCTTTTTCTATTGTGGATCACGGATTTGTATTTTAAACAACCTCGGATACTATATCCTCTTGAAAATAAGAGTCGAGAACGCAAAATGGACATTCACAGTGACTTTTATCTCCACGACAATACATCGGCGAAACACTTTAGCTACGGAGCTAACGTGATAGCATCGGGCTCAAATGCAGATAGAAACAAAATAAATAAACCCCTGACTGGAAGGATAGACAGAAAATCAACAATACTATTAAACCCTGGACCTGTAAATACACGGTAAATGCTTTCCAGCTTGGCGAAGGTTAACAATGCTGTTGCTAACGACGCCATTGAAGCTAACTTAGCAATGGGACCTCACAGAGCTATGATAAAAACATTAGCTATCCACCTACGCCAGCCAGCCCTCATCTGCTCATCAACACCCGTGCTCACCTGCGTTCCAGCGATCGACGGAAGGACGAAGGACTTCACCCGATCATCCGTGCGGTCTGCGGCTAGCGTCGGCTAGCGCGTCTGCTATCCAAGTCAAAGTCCTCCTGGTTGTGTTGCTACAGCCAGCCGCTAATACACCGATCCCACCTAAAATGTTCTTCTTTGCAGTCTTCATTGTTCATTAAACAAATTGCAAAAGATTCACCAACACAGATGTCCAGAATACTGTGGAATTTTGCGATGAAAACAGAGCTTTTTTGTATTGGATTCAATGGTGTACCAATACTTCCGTTTAACTAGTGACGTCACGCGCATACGTCATCATACACAGACTTTTCAACTGGAAGTTTAGCTGGAAATTTAAAATTGCACTTCATAAGTTAACCCGGCCGTATTGGCATGTGTTGCAATGTTAAGATTTCATCATTGATATATAAACTATCAGACTGTGTGGTCTTTAGTAGTGGGTTTCAGTAGGTCTTTAATGCTAAAGCTAAAAGCACAATCCTGTATTACTGTTAGCTCGCGGCCGGGCACAAGTTAGCCGCGCTACCTAACACTGTTATTAACATAGCTTGTAGTGTAAGAGACATCTCTTGCTGGTGTTAGCTAAGGGCCCAATTCTCCCATGTGCTTAGTGAAAAAAGGTGTGCAATTGCACGGCTTCTGGCTGCGCAGCATTCTTTTAGGAATGAAACATTTCATATCACGGTTATGGTGACCAAAATTATTCCGGTTATCAAAATCTATATAACACATTCCAAACATTTTTTGGGGGGTTGAAATTAAAATAAATATTTTATTTATGATTTCAAAGCAAGTTATCCATCAAATTGTACACCAGAAAATTTAGATAAGCTTTGAGTGAATCCAGAATGTATGATATTTTCATGTTTTTAGTTGCATTACAGAAAATAAAGGACTTTATCACAATATTCTAAATTTCTGAGACAGTCCTGTATATGTATCTAGTAGACACGGAAGAGTGATTTTATTAAAATATTTATTTTTTCCTGTGTATTTATAATTCCTAAACAAAAATGTGTTGTATCCAAAATCACGATTCATTGACGGCATTTTCAGTACATGACTAAAATATTCGATAGCTGCAGCCCTAGTTTGAGGTGAAAGTGAAACAAAATAAAGGCACACTTTTGTAATGTGTCAATGCCTTCCTCACTGTATCAGCAATCTCTGTATGACTCAACCATAAGATGATGGCCTTGGGGGGGCTACATTGATCATTTTCTATAGGGTGTGCCGCTTATTCATCGCTCCTAGTTTCACACTACATTAAACAAAAAAAAATAAAAAAAACGCTGCTTTGATGAGAAAATTGTGTGTGTGTGTGGGGGGGGGGGTAGAAAGTAGAGCAGGGACTGTTTAAGGGCAGGGGAGGGGAGTCTCATTACACCCTCTCGACTAAGGCGATCTTGTCACGCACTGACACTCTCTGAATGAGCAAAATCACATCAGATCTTCAGTTCATGAACCAATAAGTGCTCTGACATAGCTCCATTTTGATTGACACCATCTGAGAGGTATTCATTCAGCCATACCATTATTGCTGTGTTTCTACTCAGCAAGTGGGATTGTAATGAGAGCTGTTTCTAGTACTTAGGTTATCTTATTAAATATTAGAGATGTACAGTATCATCATTATGACGGCAGAATTCTCATTTGAACAGTATCGTGCTCACTATATTGTGAGACGAGTTAAATTAAAGTGTGTAACAACATTAAACAGCCAAACATTTTTTTCAAGTTCCCACTGACTTCAGTGATGAGAACACTTTTAAAAAGGAAGTGAAGGGGTTCTTTTGTTTTGTTTGTGGGTGGAAGTGGTATTTGCTGTGAGGCTGAGGCTGCACGCACATGACTTCTGTGGGGACCTAGCAAGGCAGCAGGGTCGCCGCATAAAGCACATTGCAATTATGGGAACATTAATTATGATTATGGCAATAAAAACATCATTCAACTTTTTGATTTTTGATTTTTTTTAACCATCATCCGTTCAGTGTTCAAATAGAACTACAAAAATGTAATGCCCGAAATGCACCAATTAACATTTTAATTTAATCAACCATGCATGCATGTACTTTACAGTAGTAATGGTGGGTAAAACAATACAGAAGCGTCAATGCAATATGACACACAAGGAGAGATACTGTGTCACTTTAAGAAATAAATACGTGACCAATACAACTGCTGTGTCGATTGACTGTGAAGCGGCAAACTGTTTATCAGGAAGCGCTTCTTTCGGCTCACGAGTGATGACTCGTAATGAAAAAAGTTAGAGGAGGCGTCTGACATTGATTTAAGTCACCATCATCGATCCAAATGGAAATAAGAAAATTCAGAAGTCTCGGATCATTATGAACTGATACGCCAAATAAGGTTAATGTTATTTTCTTCCTGTTTACTATTTGGCTCAATGATCAGAGTTCCCTGTTACCCATCACTAGCATATATACACTAGGCCTTGTTCACACTGCAGGCCAATTCCGATTTTTATGCCCATATCTGTCCTGTATCGGATTTCTTCATGTAAATGTGAGCAGTGCAATTCTAGATTTTTCATATCTGACTCAGGCCTTTTTCGTATGCGGATATAAATCAGATATGTATCCGATGCGACCGCAGTCTCCATTCATCCGACCGGAACATCATCAAAAAGAGATAAGAGTCATAATTATTTTCCAAAATAGCAGGTTGCAAAATAAATAGTTGAAAAATGAGCAGAAAACAGGCAAAAATAATAAGTTTCAGGAACTCGCGTCAATGTTCCTTTACTTCTCTCTCCGTCTGCTTGCCCACACGTTCTTCGGAGCAGACGTCCAAGCAAATGTCACACAAACTGAGAACCAAAATGCTTGCCCTCTTCCTTCTTAATCTTCTACGCGCAATAATTCAGTTCAGAAAATGTTGCCATTGATTGCACAAAATCCTTGAAATTGCCACAAATGTGCCAGGACTGGGACCGCCTAGAATTAAAGCCATGTTTACTTTTGTAGACATTGCAGCGCGTATGATGTCATGACCTTAATGTCTGCATGCGAGTCAGATGGCGTACACATTAGACATGGCCTTTTTTATATGACGTGAACAACACCATAAAAAGATCAAATTCTCACTCCAAGTGCTGCTGGTTGAGAATGTTTTGTCTACCACTGCATTCGTCCATAGTGTTTCTGCCTGAAAGGATTCTTCATTCATCACTCCTAGCAACGTAGGTAAGTTTTACAATATAACAAACAATTCCACTGTGTGATGTCTGTAGGAGTGTTTTCATTCATATTTGTACATGTAATGTAATCAAGCTAGAGTCGTTATCATTAGCGAATATGCTAACACCTTTACAAGTGTCTGTGTTAGTATTATTAACTTACAATGGCTTTCTTTTTGTATAGTTTCAGTTTCGTAAATTCACCAAAACGTCACCGTGGAGTTATTGAGTCTGTTTAGCTGATTGGAGACCTATCTTCCGCAGCTAGTGTGTTCATGACGATGACTTCTGTTTTGTTTGATCAGCCGTTTTACTGTGACATGCATCATTTGGAAACAATTAAAGTACCAGTAGAGTGGAAAAACAAGTTGCCTCTATATTGAAGCTATTTTCTTGTATATCTGATGTATGACACCGAAACACTTATAAAGTTTGCGAGTAAATAGATATGATCAAAATAGTATCAATCTCACAGAAATTCCCGTGCCATTTTGAGAGATAATGAGCTATCCAGTCATGTGATCGCGTGCCGTAGAGGTAAGAACGGAGATCCCTTCCCCACCAACAACATTGCAAATTAAGCAGACTTTGTGGGAGCCAACAACGATTACTTTGGGAAAAATTATGATCCAGAACCTTATATTTTTGATCCTGAATATAAGGAGGGTGAGCTAAAAGTTTTAGAAGCTCTGCTAAACAGATCCAGCTTTAGTGAAGCACAAAGCATCATGTAGCAGTATTGCTAAGTGCTAAACAAGAAATACAAACTACAAATAAAACCATGGCTTACTGTACAATGTCTGCTCTTACTTCGATGATGACTGATAAGATGTTCATATCTTCCCATTTATATGAACAATTAATCATGATGCACACGAAGGGTTAACAAGGAAAAGTCTCCCTGCAGACACTGTCTTCGGTTGGGTGTGTTTGTCTCCATCTCGGGGTATACATTTAATGTCACAGATGAACAACTGCTAGGTTTATGGCTAAATCCTCTTTTTATCCAGATGAAATGCATGATTTATAATGTAGAATAATTTTGACGAGCAGAGGCGCGATGATGCGGGATGCAGGACATCGCTGCTGACTAACAGTAAAGCGGCAGAGGTTCTTGTGTTCATGTCTTAATACTATGGTCAGACTGCAGAAGTGTTACTCCAGTGACGTCAATCTACGGAAATAGCCGAACATATTCGGAGCAGAATATTCAAAATGGCTGACTGAATTTGTGGCATTTTGTGATGTTTAAACTGTGTCCTGGGGATCTTTCTGTGTGGAGTTTGCATGTTCTCCCCGTGATTGCGTGGGTTCCCTCCGGGTACTCTGGCTTCCTCCCACCGCCAAAAACATGCACCTGGGAATAGGTTGATTGGCAACACTAAATTGGCCCTAGTGTGTGAATGTGAGTGTGAATGTTGTCTGTCTATCTGTGTTGGCCCTGCGATGAGGTGGCGACTTGTCCAGGGTGTACCCCACCTTCCGCCCAAATGCAGCTGAGATAGGCTCCAGCACCCCCCGCAACCCCAAAAGGGACAAGCGGTAGAAAATGGATGGATGGATGGAAACTGTGTTTTTACATACTTTGAGGATTGAAAATACAAATGGATATGGTTTAATAGATACAATGAAACACAATTAAGCATATAAAGTCAACTTGTTTTTCCACTCTACTGAGACTTTAAGGTATGAACATTTACAAAATCTTTCGTACCGGTATATATCTGCGGCTTATGGTCCGGTGTGGCTAACATATGTAAAAATATTTAATTTTTCAAAAATTTGGTAGGTGCGACTTAAATATCGGTGCACTCTATACCCTTGAAATTACGGAATTCAAAAAACATTAAGCCTCCTGACTTCTTCATTTACACTCTAATAATTTTCAGTCTTAAAGTTACTGCAGATGAAATATTTTCAATAATATGAATACAATAATTTGCAGTCGAAATAAAGCTGGCGATGCATGACGGCCATTTAGTTAACACATAATTAATCACGGTTTCCTCAATACTCAAAATGCTGACAATGGTATTATTTGTAGTTGTTGCTTGATGTCCCCATATTATTTTTAACTGCAAATGGAAGATAATTCCTCCCTGCTCTGCAATTCTGTCCGCCATCTTGTTTTGGATGTTTTTTTAAGTGTTAAAGCTGACCAGACATACTAGTGTCCACCCTAGCAACTCATGCACACCTTTAACATCAAGACTTATGCATATAGGTAAAAACTGCGTTTGAATAGCTGTCTGCTTTAGTGACCACTATCCATTAAAGGGTTAATTTAATTTAAGAAAGTGTTGAAGTATACTGTAATACAATACAGAGCGAGGTTTTGTGAAAACTGGGAAGAAATAAACAAATTAGTCACTTATCTGGTGTTGAAATACAAAGAAAAATATAAACAATAAATGTACATTTACCATACTTGGACAGCGAGCTTCCGCAGCAAGTGGGTCATTGACGATGACTTCTGTTTTGTATGATCAGCTGTTTTACTGCCATGTTACAGACACCAATTGGAAAACCATTAAGGTATGTAAATAAACATTTACAAAATCTTTCTGTCTAAATAGCTCATTTCACAACATATATATCTGCAGTCCGGTGCGGCTCATATGTGGGACAATATTTTTTCCTCTAAAATTAAGTGGGTACGGCTTATATACCGGTGCGCTCTATAGTCCGGAAAATACGGTAAGTTGTTGGGTGAGAAAAGTATGGCCAGTGAGCCACAAGTGGTCCCTTTTGATGTTTGGCCCCACGTGCCTGACAGGCCCTTTTATCCAGCTGAGGGAGTTTGCATTTGCAAATGTTTCTAGCAGAAGATGGCAAGAAACTACCACTGTTAAAACTACCGGTATTTGGTAAAACAAAAACACGGATGTCCTGATCAAAATTCCATTACGATTTTTTGGCCACAGATGTGACCCGATTACGAGTCCAGATCCAATACTTAGACAATTGATTATAGAACTGAACATGTTTTTGGGCAAATAACTAAAATAATTTTTTTTTAACAGCTTATCTTATTAAATTTTGAATTTGCTAATATTGTAATTCAGATGCTGTATTACATGAGTGGCATTGAATGCTACATGGAATGGTTTAACAAAATAAAGTGCCTAGAGCAAAGTAACTAAAGAAAAACTACTATTGGCTCCCATTTAAATCACTTGAGTTTAGCCCTCAAAGCCTTCCTGTATCCAGAAACTCACTTCCCGAGTTTGTAAAGCATAACAAAAATGACACCAAATTTTTTTTTACTACTGTAGAAAAAAGTTTAAAAAATAAAATAAAAAATAAATAAATAATAATAATAATAATAATAATTATTATTATATATATATATATATATATATATATATATTTATATATATATATATATATACATATATATATATATATATATATATATATATATATATATATATATATTTCACACACACACACACTGTATGTATACATATACAGTACATATACACACACATATATACTAATATAAATAATAAATAATAAATATATATATATATTATTTATAAAAAATATATATATACACTTTAGTATCGCATTGATACCATACTAGAATGGTGACTTCTGTCAACACGCCTCTGTGATGTTTCTGGATGTAACTAGTAAATGTAAAATACAACTACAAGAAAAATAAGCCGTGACCACCTCTAACACTGCAGCCTGAATAAATGAAGAGAGAAAAGGTGATTCTGGAAGAAAATAAATATGTGCAGAGATGTAACAAATAAGGTGGTGAAGCTGCTTCCTGTGTGACTACGGTGTGATTACTTTTTGCCACATTTACGATGACTTATAAAAAAGAGCATTACTCACCACTTTGCCTCAACCCAAGGTTGAAACATTGCACGTGTATGTGTGTGTGTGTGTTTGTCTAACCTCATTTTTGAGCTCAGTGATCTGGTCCCTGAGCCGGTTGATATACTGTCTGGAGTCAGAGTGGTTCAGCTGGCCCTGGATCAGCCCTGCTTCCTTCTAAAATGCACACACACACACAAAGACAATCAATTTTAAACCTGGATTAGGCTTCTGCAGAGTTACTACACTGTCCCCGCCGACAAATTATCTGCCCACACTCTTGTGGCAGTGTTTTCTGGGTTTCAAATCTGTGAGCAACCACAACTCTTTTTTGGTTTATTTATTAGTTTATTTGTCAGAGACAATGCAGTGCACATTATTACACATATGTATCACAGTCAATGCCATAATATGATGTGTACATTTGTTGCATATATGGTTTGTAGCCAATCAACAATTTTTCAACCCCAGTCCCCGGTTGTTATAGACCACAGCAAACATAACCCAGCTTGCAAAGATTGTAATAAATCCATTTGAAAAGACAGCCTGACGTTACCTTTAACTTGGACACACATCTATACCTTTGGCCGACCTAAGCCAGTAATTTCCAGGAGTTATCTCACCCTCTGAGAAGCCTCCGTTTTACTAATGCTTTCCAATGTTATAAAAATGTGTAGAATAAATAATAAATTTCAACATTTCTTTCAACGAAGATTTGCATCAGCCTGTGATACAGTCATTTTGATAGTAGGTTTTTATATCTGATATAGACACTGACATCATGTGTTGCTTTAGTTATAACATTTATAAAGGCTCTTAATGTTTTGCGGCTCCAGACAGATTTTTTTTTTTTTTAATTTTTGGTCTAATATGGCTCTTTCAACATTTTGGTTGGCCGACCCCTGATATAGACGCTTGATAGCTTCCTTCGTAGCCACTAAATCGGATGGGTATCGTTTACATCTGAACTACTAGTACCAAATCGGTACTTTAAAAACGGGGCCAATGCTTATACGGTGCATAAATTGGTATTTCAAAAAATGCAAAGCATGCACATTTTTGTAAATAAAAAAAAACCCTCACAAAAACATTAGCTTTTTTTATTTTTATGAAATTTTGTGATGTTTAAGTTGAACAAATAAATACTTTAGTGTTATAAATTAAATAAAGGTGAAACTTAAAAAAATGTAATATTGTGCAAAAGTTGGTTTATACTAGTAATTACATTTTTAAGGTGAAACTAATAACATGCATTTCACGATTTTTAAAGACTTATTTTAAGATATGTTTATGATTATGGCTTACAGCTTATGAAAACCTTGAATTGAAAATTTCAGAAAATGTTGGGTTTTCAAAAACTGTAAACCATGATCATCAAAATTGTACCAAATAAAAGCTTTACATATTTCATATATGTAATGAGTTTAAATTATATATGAGTCTTATATTTGAAGTTTAATTGCTAAAATGTATGGACTTTTACATGATATTAAATTTTTTTGAGTTTCACCTTTACATTCAAAAATAGGAAATAAAACAAACTGTCAAAATTATTGTAGCAATGCACATTCTCTAACATAGAGAATGTGCAAAAAACGACAACATAGTACTTGAACTGTAATGTTTGATGCTCAAAATTCCGGGTGTTCCTAAATGTGTACAGGCACTGTTTGGAAACAATTAAGGTATGTAAATAAACATTTACAAAATCTAATTTCACAACGTATATATTGTGGCGGGCACTAGGACCATGCTCACACTCAGCAGAATGGGTGTGGTTTTATGTACCTTCTTGGGCACACTATAAAAGTGCATATTGTGTTTTATTGTGCATTCTTATGTTGGCAGTCTTACAATAAAGACCTCAAAGAAACAACGCTGTGTTTCTTGCATTTTCCACATTGGTGACCCCGACAATGTTTCACGCAGAAGAGGAAGCTGTGTCTTCATCGGCCATGTCGCCCCAACTCCAGCAACCTGCAACCCCCGCGGGGACAAAGCTTCCGGAGTTCTGGCAGAGCGACCCGGCATCATGGTTCCAGCACATCGAGGCACTTTTCCACCTGCGAGGAATCGCCGGCGACGACTCCCGGTATTACTTGGTCGTAACAGCCCTCGACCAGGCGACCACTCGCCGCGCCATGCAGCTGTTGCGAACGCCTCCACAGCACGGCAAGTACGCTGCACTCAAGAATCTTCTGCTTCAGAGATTTACTCTAACTGACGCTGAGAGGGCAGATAGACTTCTTTCCCTGCCCGGTTTGGGCGATAGCACCGCCTTGGATCTGATGGACAGTATGCTGTCGCTGCTGGGCTCCGAGGAGGGCGGGTTCATTTTCCCGCATCTTTTCTTTAGGCAGCTACCACCTGCGGCCCGTGCGGTGTTGGCTAACTCCGCTTCTCTGGCCTCCGGCGACTACCGGGGCTTGGCTGAAGAAGCTGACCGGGTGCTTCTGGCTTCCAGACGGTTTGCCGTGCAGAGCGTAGAAGCGCCCCCCCTGCAGACGATGGAGAACGCGGACCCAGCAGTGGTGGCGGGAGTCGCTACCCGGAAAAGGCGCGAAGCGAGCCAGTGCTTCTTCCATCAACGTTTTGGCGCCAAAGCTCGACGGTGTGTCCCTCCATGCTCCTTCATGGCCCCGGGAAACTCCAACGGCAGCGTTCAGTAGCAGCTGTGGGCGCCGGCGAAGCAAGTGAGCTGCTCTTCATCGCTGACTCGTCGTCAAGGAGACGTTTCCTGGTGGACTCTGTACCGAGGATGTCGTTGTGGCTTGTACAGCCCTTTGAGACACTTGTGATTTAGGGCTGTATAAATAAACATTGATTGATTGATTGATTGACTCCGGTTCGCAAGTCAGCCTGTTACCTGCCACGGACGCGGACAGGGCGACAGGTGGCTGCGGGCCGCTGCTGAATGCCGCCAACGGCTCGTCGATCGACACTTTCGGCTCCAGGTTGGTGACTGTGTGCTTTCATGGACGCAAATTCCAGTGGGACTTTATCATCGCCGCCATCACGGTTCCCATTATTGGCGCGGATTTTCTGTGTGCTAATGGACTGCTTGTTGATGTTGCTAACCGCCGATTGATTGATGCTGTGTCTTTTTCAACTTTCACATGTAAGGCGGGGGGACTTGGACCGTTAACACACGCTAATTATTTGGTATCTGGTGACGTTTTTCAGTGTTTGCTGGCGGATTTTCCGTCATTAATCACTCCCGCTTTTTCCACCGCGGACACTAAACACGGTGTCGAACATTTCATTCCCACGGTGGGCCCGCCAGTTTTTGCGCGCGCGCGCCGTCTTGACACGGCTAAATCGACCATTGCTAAAGAGGAGTTTGCTACTATGGAGCGTTTAGGCATCGTTAGGCGTTCTAATAGCCCGTGGGCCTCGCCCTTGCACATGGTGCCCAAGTCAGACGGTTCCTGGCGGCCTTGTGGGGATTTTCGCCGCCTTAACAACATCACAACGCCCGACCGCTACCCTATTCCGCACATCCAGGACTTTTCGGCGCGCCTGGCTGGCGCCGCCATTTTCTCGAAGGTAGACTTAGTTCGTGGTTATCACCAGGTGCCGGTGCGTGCCGAGGACGTGCCCAAGACCGCAGTAATAACCCCGTTTGGGCTTTTTGAGTTCCTGCGTATGCCTTTTGGCCTGAAGGGGGCAGCACAAACCTTTCAGAGATTAATGGACTCAGTTTTGCGCGGCCTCAATTTTGTGTTTGTTTATCTGGACGACATTTTGGTGGCGAGTCCTTCAGATGAGGAGCACCAGTCACACCTAACACAGGTGTTCACACGTCTTGACGAGCACGGCCTGATCGTCAATCCTTCTAAATGTCAGTTTGGGCTGTCAGAGATTGATTTTTTAGGTCACCGTATTTCGTCGCTGGGTGTGATCCCTTTGCCTTCAAAAGTGCAAGTGGTGGCAGATTTTCCTCGTCCCTCCACTGTCAAAGCTCTGCAGGAATTTTTGGGCATGATTAATTTTTATAATCGGTTCCTTCCTCGCGCTGCCCACCTCCTGCAGCCTCTTTATGGTGCCCTACGGAACAAAAAGGCAAGCGATTCCCTCAAATGGTCTCCTCAGCGAGTCCAAGCTTTTCATAGGGCTAAATCCGCGCTCGCAGAGGCTGCTCTCCTCGCCCACCCTGTTTCCGCGGCCCCTGTGGCTTTGACAACGGACGCGTCTGATGTCGCCGTGGGCGCTGTAGTTGAGCAGCGGGTGGCGAATGTATGGCAGCCCCTTGCGTTCTTCAGTCGTAAACTGCGAGATAACGAGCGGAAGTACAGTGTATTTGACCGAGAGTTGTTGGCACTGTATCTTGCAACACGCCATTTTCGTTTTCTGTTGGAAGGTCGGTCCTTCGCGGCTTTTGTTGACCACAAACCCCTGACGTTTGCCATGTCAAAGGTCACAGAGCCTTGGTCAGCCCGTCAGCAGCGTCACTTGTCGGCCATCTCTGAGTTCACTACGGACATTCAGCATGTGGCCGGTAAGGCCAACCCTGTGGCTGACTGTCTCTCACGCGTACTCGTGTGCCCCGTGCAGCTCGGTTTAGATTTTTCGGGAATGGCCGCTGACCAGCCCGACGACCCCGACATCCGCGCACTCAAAACTGACGGTACAGCGCTAGTGCTCGAGGAGGTGGTAGTTCAGGATGGCGGTCCCGCCCTCCTCTGCAATGTTTCAACTGGCCGCCCTCGGCCGGTTGTTCCGGTAGACTGGCGCCGCCGGGTTTTTGACGCAATACACTCCCTGTCGCACCCTGGCGTTCGGGCTTCCGTCAAGTTGGTTGGTGCCAAGTTTGTTTGGCCTGGCCTTAGGAAGGATGTTAGGCAGTGGGCAGCCGCATGCGTGGCATGTCAGCGCGCCAAGGTCCACCGGTACACAAAGGCGGCCCTCGAACCATTTCCGATTCCGGTCAGGCGGTTTGACCACGTGCATGTAGACTTAGTTGGCCCCCTCCCTCCGTCGCAGGGTTATACACATTTGCTAACGATGGTAGATCGTACCACCAGATGGCCGGAAGCGGCTCCTCTTTCCTCCACTGCCTCGGTAGACGTTGCTCGCGCGTTTGTCAGCCTGGGTTGCGCGTTTTGGCACGCCGTCTGATATCACCTCGGACAGGGGATCCCAGTTTGTGTCAGAGCTTTGGTCAGCGTTGGCCCAGTCCTTGGGTGTGCAGGTGCACCGTACTACAGCCTACCATCCCCAAGCTAACGGCTTATGTGAACGTTTTCACCGGTCGCTTAAGGCGGCTTTGCGTGCGGCGCTCGTTGATAGCAATTGGATTGACCGTTTACCTTGGGTTATGCTCGGGTTGTGCTCAGCCCCTAAAGAGGATCTTGCAGCGGCCCCCGCTGAATTGGTGTTCGGTCAGCCACTCCGCGTTCCGGGGGAATTTTTACCTGAGGGTTGTACCCCGCGACCGTTTCCCTTTTTGTCGAGGGGGTCCTTGGCTCCCGGCCCGATTCACCACTGTTTCCCTAAGTCGTTTGTGCCATCGGAGCTTAAATCTGCCCGTTTTGTCTTCGTACGTCACGACGCCCACCGTTCGCCCCTCCAACCGCCTTACGATGGCCCATTTAGGGTGCTGGAACGCGGTCCTAAAAACTTTGTGCTGGATATGGGCAGGCGCAGGGAATGCGTTTCTCTGGACAGACTTAAACAGGCGCATTGTGTTGCAGGTGAAGAAATACTGCCGGGCCAAGTCCCCCGCCGAGGTCGCCCCCCAAAATCTGTTCGGGTTGAATGTCTTTCGCCTCCCCCGGACCCTGATGTTTGTTCTGCTCCACAAGGCACACCCGCTTCGCGGGATGGACATTGTAGCCGTTACGGCAGGCGAGTGAGGCCCCCTGACAGGTTTTCTTTTTCCCCATAACTTGTTGTCTGGGTGTTCGGGGGGGGGCTGGGTGGCGGGCACTAGGACCATGCTCACACTCAGCAGAATGGGTGTGGTTTTATGTACCTACTTGGGCACACTATAAAAGTGCATATTGTGTTTTATTGTGCATTCTTATGTTGGCAGTCTTACAATAAAGACCTCAAAGAAACAACGCTGTGTTTCTTGCATTTGCCACAATATATGCTTATAGTCCAGTGCAGCTAAATAAATGTATAGAAAAAAAAAAATATTCTCAAAAATGTTGTGTGTGTGGCTTATATACTGGTGCGCTCTACAGACCGGAAAATACGGTAGGCTTTAAGGTCAAAATGCGCATTCATAGCTACAGAAAATTAAGACACAAAACACGCTGACTTGCCTGTATTTCAAGCTCTGCTATCTTCTGCCGGAGCTCAGCAATGGCAGCCATGCTGTCTGCTTCCCTCAGTCGCACCGCCATCACCTCCTCTTTATTCTTTGAAAAAGAACGACGTGAGATTACCACTTTCTACTTTTACTGCCACTCATCCATTATATTCCATATCAGCCATGCTTCCCCTGTGAATCACATCCTCTCCCACTCATTTTCGTCCTTTCCATCCACACCTTGCAGTCCCATTCGGCCTGCTTCCGTTTCATCTCGTTGAGCTGGGCCTGAACAGCTTTGTTCTGATTAGACAGCATCTGGAGCCGATCCTGAAGGGCGGAACGCTCCTGCTCAAGGCGACCGATCAATTTGCTGTGGATCTGATTCTAGAAAAGAGGAGGTCAAGGCAAAACGGTTAGTTGGTGGGTTTAAATAGAGCTTTTCCAATCCGTTATTGGTTGGGTTGTTCTCAATTATGTGCAACTATGTGCCACTAAAGTATAGGACGCCTCTACACTGCAAAAACTGAAATCCAAGCAAGATTAAAAATCTGACATAGAAGGTGAAAAAATATACTTTTTTGTTCGACCAACTTTCTTATCTTAATTAATTTGTATTAAAATCATGGTTATACTTCTTTAAATAATTTGAAATAATAACCCAATCAAACGAGAAAATGTAACTCTCCAAAATGCCAATGTACTTGTTTTAAGCATTTTGGTCAGTGAAATATATCATAGATTTGAGTACATATTGCCTTTTTGACATGAATATTAGTTGGAAAAAGCCTAATATTATACCAATATTATACTATACTAGTATATATAACTAAGGGTCATCTAAATTGTACATACAATTTAAACCTCGATTTACGAAGTTCTCATTGTACGAGATTTTCGCTTTACAAACTACAAACCAAATACAAATTTGTTTTGGTTTGCGAACGCTCCATCTTCCCATTGCGTGTATCGCAGCGCCGCCATTTTGGGCCTACAGCACAGCGATTATGGACGGGCTGATCGATATGTGCTTGTTCAGTCAGAAGAGCAGAGTGCTGCTGTTACCTACTGTGCTACTTTGTGTGCTTTTAAGTGACTTTTGCCACTTTTTAAAACATTTTTCTAGTTAGCTCAATATATTGTACGTCCAAAAAAGCGCAGGCAGCATCCACAGCGTTGTCGACACTTCCTTCTCCCCACTCTCTTCTGCTGACCACAAAGAAGGGATTCTTAATCATTGTAGCTGGCTGACCGTCAAAGGGGAACTGCACTTTTTTTGGAATAGTATTTATCATTTTACAATCTTTATGAAAGACAAGAACAAATATGTTCTTTTTTTAATGCAGTCTAATTTGTAAATAAACGTTAGCAAAAGTCAGCTCACAACGGAACCAATGGGGAGTCGCTCAATTCCGCCTATAAAACACTCTAAAAATCTAAGTTTTATGTACACGCTATAAGTACATAACTTAATTCTGACCCTGTTTTCAGATATTTACAGTTCCCTCGTTTATCAATGTTCATATGTGACTTATCACAATTAAACATAACGTGTAACATTGTTTCCCCCTTATTGGTCAAATTTAGTGCGACATGTATTAAACGAGGTTTGACCGGCAGAGTTATACTCTCAGACAAATGACAACACGACCACGAATACAAAATACATCACAAAGTCAGCAATTTTAATACAAAACAAACTTAATATTTTTATGCACAATATCTACTTACAAAGGTTTGACCAAGTTTTGTGACAAAGCTTACCCGCTGGGATTTCTACCATTGTTACTGCTTGTCTGGATCAATGTGTCCGACGCTTAAAAGGTCTGTCAACTGGCTTGTGCGTATTCCTCAATTTTATTTATTTATACCTACTCCTTTACTTAGGTTTGTAAGAATGAAAATGGGCATTACAAAAGTATAACATCCATTGTGCATTTTACATGTACAATGTTCATTGTGTATGTTACATGGATAAAATAGGTTTCGTGTTAATACACGCAGCAAACATTGCACACATGTTCAACACAATTAAACCTAAGGTGTAGCTTTACAGCCATCTGCAAGTCAAATTCAGCGCTACATGTATTTAACCAGTTTTGATCGGCAGAGTTAAACAGCCAAAAACAACATGACCACGAATACAAAAGACGTCACAAAATCAGCAATTTCAATACATTCATACTTTGTTGTCCAGTCGCTGTTAAAAGTAAGATTTTCTATTTTTTTTTTTCTCAATGTTTTTCAGGGTTGATAGAGCCATCTCCTTCTACTCACCCACTGCTGTTTCATTGGGACACATATGCTACACTGTTTTCCCCTGCGGGGTAGCGGGAGTACTGCATGCATGAGCTACCCTAGTTTGAATGGTTGCATCAATCCTATTTCAGTGATGTTCGGTGGGCTAAATTAAAAGCTTAGGCGGGCCGGATGTGGCCCGCAGGCCGCCAGTTGAATGGGCCTGCAATAAAGTAATGCTGCCTGAGGATGAGCCAATCAGTGACCTCGTTACTGAACATTGCACTCTGATTGATTTGGTCTCATCTAGTCGTCGATACTACTGTAATATTTTTTTCTTCATTTAGCCAATTTTATGCTTGATAATGCCTTTAGCCCTAAAATATGTGAATTTACAAATTTCAAAACGTGACGTAGCGAGGGACGACTAACCTTTTTTGATTTTTTTTTTAGGTTTTACAGTGTTTACGATTAAGAATTTAAACATAATTGCATCTAAAGTCGCACCGTCTGCATTATAAAAGTTCACTTTGCGATTCTACAATATGTCTGACCTGGCTCTCCAGTTGAACAGCTTTCAGTTTGACCTCTCGGAGCTCAGCCTGGGCTTGTGCCTCCCTCAGTCGGATGGTCATCAGCTTGTCTTGCAGCTCATTCATGGCGTTCTTCTTCGGGGATTCCTTCCAGTGGCTGCCGCCTCCAGTGCCGCCGCCGCGGGACATGTGATGCTGCAAAGACAAGTTCATATATTCCCCTGTGCTGCAAATGTGTGGATCATATAATGATAAATTATAAATGATAATAAATGGGTTATACTTGTATAGCGCTTTTCTACCTTCAAGGTACTCAAAGCGCTTTGACAGTATTTCCACATTCACCCATTCACACACACATTCACACACTGATGGCAGGAGCTGCCATGCAAGGCGCTACCAGCACCCATCAGGAGCAAGGGTGAAGTGTCTTGCCCAAGGACACAACGGACGTGACTAGGATGTTGGAAGGTGGGGATTGAACCCCAGTAACCAGCAACCCTCCAATTGCTGGTCAACCACTCTACCAACTTCGCCACGCCGTCCCTATGTGATGTGTGAGTGAGCGTGTGTGTTACCTGCCAGCGCTGATTGAGCTCGGTGACAGAGTCCTGCATCTCTCTAAATGAGCGCAGCGTCTCCAGCTCCCGCAGCTTCATCTGTTTCATCTCCTCCTTCATAGCTGCCATGTTGTTTTCATCAGGTAAACAGCTGCTCCTCTGGATTGGGATATGAAAAACATTTAAAAATAAACAGCACAATGAATCGGCAGCATGCTTACAGCTTTATTGGGCCGCAAAAAAAACAAAGCTTAGCTATATGGCTAACGTTCACTAAAACTAGGGCTGTCAAAGTTAACGCGACATTAGCGCGTTAACGCGACATTAGCGCATTAACTATAATTTCCTTTAACAGTGATAATTTTTTTGACACGCGATTAACGTGCACGTGTCCTGTCTGACCCTCCGTGCATTCTGTAGCCTGGAAAAATGTATCTGCATTCACAGTTACTGTTGAGCCGCAAGTAGAACAAATAGCAGGCAGATATAGACAGCAAAAGGGTACATTATGGAAAGTCCAGATCCAAAGCCATGGCAAGTCATTCTCCCGGCAAGACAAGACTACTTTCATCCACGATCGTCGTGAGCTGTCATCACTGCAACAAATGTCTGCTGTAGCGCTTGCTTTCATAGAGGTGGAGCTTCACTTCAGTGTTTGGATTTCAGTTTAGTGCACTGATAACATTGATAAAATGTAGATGGTTACTGTAACTGCTCTAGTAAAATGGGATAAAAGCTCAGCAGAAAGGAAAGACTGTATGCAGGAAGTCTAGAGTCACTTCTTTTTTGGAGACCTTCACGTCATCAAAACGTGTCAAGACATCTCTTCTCAAACCAATCACACACTTGCGGCTTCTCAATAAAAGTGATACGCATCACATCCGGTCTAACTACACTAACCAAAATGAAAAATGTCCTACTTTACAATTATGGTTTGTCAAAAAGGTTTTGTAATGTAATCTGTGATATTTCTACCTAATCTAAAAACAATTACATCAAATGAGAAATATATTCACAGACATTTTCTGTCAGGATGAAATAAAGTGTATATTCTTTAATAACATGCTCTGGTTGATAGTCCTCAATTACAGAATGTTTAGCAGGATGAATATTACAATTTATTTATAAATAGAGAAGGTTAAGATATTGTCATGCAGCAATATGAAGACCATAAACTTGTACAACATGTAATGTACAGAATATCAGAAGCATTTATTCAGTTAGAAATATCACATTACCAAACATCTTTGACAATCAAACAATGATTGTAACAATCCACATTTTGTGTTAATAATGCCTGAAACCGCTACCTAAACATGGTGTAGCTCCTCCTCTGAATGCAAGTACTCCTACAGCAGGAATACAAATTCTGTATTCTTACAAAAAAGAAAATCTGGCAAGAAACCAACGCACTGCAGGTAAACTTTTCTATTGTCATTAAAAGCATGTTTGTCCATTTTGTATTGAGTGGTTTAAAAAACTAAAATGTTTAAAAAACATTTCATTAAAGCAAACTAATTGTCCAGTCATAGTATTAAAAACGTGAACTTTATCCGTCACAGGTACACTTAATGATGAAAAATTGTATTGATCTGCGATTAATCGCAATTAATTTTAAGTTAACTATGAACAAAATAGTCATCTGCCCTCTGTCACAAAGTGCTAACTTAAAAAGCTAAAACTAGAATCAGGCTAATAGAGCACCTCACAGTTGTTTCTAAGATTATAAAAACATAAGTATAAACATATTACTTACACAATAAATTAAATGTAAATGGTAAATGAGTTATACTTCTATAGCGTTTTTATACCTTCAAGGTACTCAAAGTGGTTTGACACTATTTCCACATTCACACACTGATGGCGGGAGCTGCCATGCAAGGCGCTAACCACGACCCATCAGGAGCAAGGATGAAGTGTCTTGCTCAAGGAGACAACGGACGTGACTAGGTTGGTAGAAGCTGGGCTTTGAACCAGGAACCCTCAGGTTGCTGGCACGGCCGCTCTCCCAACCGCACCACGCCGTCCGTTAAAATATTTTTTATTCAGTATATTTATTCAATGTACAAGATTAATTCCTTAAATTACTGTATTTATTTTTTACCATTTTGTCATGGCGTTAAAATTGTTCCAAAATGCTGTGATCAGTATTGTCTCAAACTTGTTGCAAATGTTTTTTTTCTTTAAAATCAGTTCTTTTTAAGATGCAAATTAATAATTAATTTGTAGTATCTCTACAATGACTTCTGCTGTAGTTAATTATGTTGATCATTACTCTACAAAACAGTTCCCACCCCCATTTAAACATGACTGATACTAGTTTTGCGCCAAACAATTAAATATTATACTAAAATTACACCTTTATTGGATCTTAGTGGATTGTGCAGGTCACTTTCAAACTGTGGTAACTGAATTTAGACGTGTAGTTTAGACTTGGCAGGCTCACCTTTTCAAGATCTAGCACCTTGTCTTGCATTTCCTTTAGCGCTCCCTGCAGCTCAGCCTCACGCAGCTTGGACTGCTCCAGTTGCGTCTGCAGACCGTTCACAAACTGCTCTGTGTACTAAAACAAACAGAGCAACACTCTTTGAGACATTGACTTAATCAATAATATTAATATCAACACGTCAGTTAACGCTAAAACATGACTTCAATCCCATCTGACTACTATGTGTTCTCATCAGAATTAGGCCGCAGATGGCAGTAGAACAGCCACTATATATATTTTACGTGCAATATTACAGGAGGCTGACATCTTTTAATAGACTTTAGACTTCCTTTTTATTGTCTTTCAAATTTGAACTTTACAGTACAGATAAGAACGAAATTTTGTTGCATTAGCTCATGGTAGTGCAGGATAAAAAAGCAATAAGGTGCAGATAAAAATAAATAGATTTACTGTACAGATACCGGTAAATATATTGCACTTTTGCATATGCATCCACGTTTATGGATGTATGTTATATTGTCTTTATATTCCAGTGAGTTAATCCATTTTGGGGGGGAATTTGAGGGGATAATTATGATGCGTTCAAGAGTCTTACGGCCTGAGGGAAGAAGCTGTTACAGAACCAATACAAACGAGAACTGGAAATGAGCTGCAATGTTGCAACACAATAAGCCTGAATAGCCTAGTAAATCACAATATTTCCATTTACGTTATGTTCCCAAAAGGATTGCGACATACAGCAGTTGCGTATTAACGTCAGTATCTTGTACCCAAAAATATTTCCCTTATTTTTTCAAAACATTTCTCTTATTTCCAAATACAAACGTTGACAGATATGGCCACAGTGTGCATAATGGACAATTATGCAAACTGGATGACATTAGTGACACCATAAAGACCCATGTGGGTTTGTTCCAAGAGTGGTGATGCATGAAAGGAGGTGTTAAATGTGGTATTTTTTTGCAGCACCAGATTAACATTCTGTTCACCTTCTGTTGCTGCAGATCTCTAATGGTGTCCTGCGCCTTCTCCAGGCTCTCGCTGGCTGTGTTGTACTGTTGCCTCACCACCGCCAGTTCGCGCTTGATCACGTAGTTCTCCTCCGCTTCCTGCGCCCTGGTCACCTGACCCTGGAATAGGAGGCCAAGAGCAGGATGGGAGTAAGCAGGGAAGTCTGACATTTTAGCATACAAACTACAGTATGTTACAATGTATAAGTAAAGACACATCATGCTTATGGGAAATTTAGTAGTATGTTTAAAAAAAGTGTGGATCAGGCAGCTCGATTTTTATTGGCCAGTGGTATTTTTTAATTATTTTTTTTACAGTGTTTCGTTACGACACACTAGAAACTACTTACCTATAAAACAAAGCACTTTCCTTAACCCTCGGGCAAGCTTAAGATTGACTACTGACTACACACCCATAAAAGTGTGTCATAACTTTCATAACTTAATTTGATGTTTTATGGCCTTTTTGTTCAAAATAAAAAAGGGAATAAGCGGTAGAAAATGGATGGAAGGGTTTTGGCGCCATCTAGTTGTTAAGGGGTGCAGTTACACCAAAACAATACTATTTGGAGATTCATTTGGTTTTCATGGAAAAAGTAACATACCAGATTACACGGTGTAAAAAAAATAGTTATAATGGAAGTCCTTGGGGTTGAATGAGAACTTAAAAGAAGGTGTGTATACTTTGTTTTATATACTTATTTAACAAAGTTGCAATCAAAAACTTAATGCAATTTAAAAAAAAACAACAACAACAAAGAAAAACCTCCCTGCCGAAATTTCAGACCACTAACCTTAGCTGCAAGCACTAGCCGCTGACTGGCTGGCTTTTACGGTTTGAGAGTAGCACGTTTTGTTATACATCACTTTACTGGATTTCTTTTTAACTTGCACGGTATATTTACTACAGCTAATATAGATTTCACGAAGGCAAAAGTTTCATCATTTGCATTTTTATTATTCCCTATTGGGAAAATGGCCTCACAATTTTCTCGGCCTTGCTGAACAGATTGTGCTGAAATTTGAATTTATTTAGCATGTTTGAAGGTATAAAAACCCTAGAATTTTTACAATAAGAAACATTAATAAGTTCCAAAAAGATATGGCAGCCTCTTCGAAAGAAAGCAAACAATGACTATTATTGTAAAATATTATTATTATAACACAATGACTATTACTTAGGGCACTTTATTGCCAGTTTTGAAGTAATAACATGCCACATGCAGGATCTCATATTGGACAGTTAACTGTGGATAGACAACGCATGCACCTGCGGTCAACATAACATGTATTTTGATCATGCACGTTGAAGAAAAGGTTTAATAAGGGACAGCAGACAAGAGGAGGTGAAGAACGGTGTTGGTAGATAAAGAGAGGACAGTGCAGTCAGCAGGAAGGTGGTTTACCAGGAAGGTACTTTACCTGTATGAGTCTGTCTGCCAGAGCAGCACTCTCCTACAGCGCAATGAAGGGTCGGGACAAGGGATTGACAAGAGAACACAGATGAAAAAGAGCAACGGGATCCCGGGAATAGACGAGACCACAACGAAAGCCAAAAGAGGAAAAAGGAAGGAAGAAGCGATTCCATTGAAACATACATGTAGAGAAACACAAAGGCAAAGAAGAAGAAAAGGCAGCAGTGAGATCACTCAGAAAATAGGTGGAAAAAGAAAATACATGAATATAATACTCATAAAATCTCGGATGTGTATGTGTAGAACTACAAAGCACAATTTATCAACACAATAGGTGCAAAATATTAGCAACACCCGTCAGAGTAATGCTGTGCTGTTTCATATAGGGGTGTCCTGATACGTTTCACTTCCGATACCGATGTTGAAGCCGTGAGTATTGCCCGAAACCCAGGGCCCCCCTGTCCTATTGTCAGGACAGACGCCTTGCGTAGGGCCCAGTGATGAAGCCCATATAATAAGTCAATTAATGAATGGCAGGGCACTTCATATTAAAAATGTTTACTGCAACGGTATTCTTAGCTTCTCCCTTCTTCGTCACTGACAGGAATATAATGGCAAATTTCCTCACACGGTCTCATTGGCTTCCGTGATGCATAGGTTTAGTCCCCAATTTGGAAGGTAGATGTACTAGGTTTCAATCCAGGTCACAGTTGATTTAGGGTCGTTGATAAAATAAATGTCTTATAGATGTTAAATTTGTATTTCGCACACAAAAAATATATTGAACAATGTATTCCCCATTAAATTGTTATAATACAAAACATGCATCGAATAAAACAAAAAAATGATGTGTATAAAAGGTGAAAATATTTTGTAATGGCAGGAGGAGGCCGTAAATATAATTCTACTTCGGGTCCCAGTTTAGCCTGGAACTTAGCGTGGAGCCCATGCCACTTTTAACCAGATATATCGGCACAAATCAAAGTACCGGTACATCGTTTTAATATTTTGTAGTGTGAAATGTTGAAAAAGTCCTGATCAAGTGAAATGACTCCAAAAACAATGGTAGGTATGAACGTCATCAACCTTATGATCGACTTATGCTGAATTTGAAGTGGTGTGGTAATTTGTTTTTTTGCGACAGCTATTGGTTACAATAATTCATTAAGTTACTACGATCATGAGTCATGAAGCAGTGAGTTGAATGATTCAGACACTGGATACTTTCTAATACGCGACTGCCTTGGAGACTCTGGTAATATTTAACTATAATGATTTTAAACTTGTTTATATTGACACATGTGCTGTTTTAGACTGCTATATTGTTCTGTTACATATGACTAGCTTGTGTGCTAAGCTGCTGTGTAGCTGCTAGCTCTTAGTAGCCTATAGTGTACCATGTTTACCTTTTGTAAATGATTTGACTAAAATTGAAGGAAAGACCAACCTTGTGTGCTTATTGGACGCCATTTAGATGTTATCTGGCTATCTACCTTTGCACAAGTAAACACGCTGCAGGACTGCTCCTATCGGAGATTTTAGATTCAAGCTTACCCTAAACTTGTTTTTTTGCGGATATCGGATCGGGACACCCCTAGTTATAGATCACTACGATATGCGACTAGAATTGTATTGTGAGGCTGGAGAGTGTATATATTGTAGGTAATGTGGTCCAGTGTATTAATAGCAATACATATGTGCTACTGTGTCCCCCTCAGGTTCGTCTCTTACCTTCTCTAGGGTCTCAATCCTCTGTTTCAGCAGTCGATTTTCTGTGCGCAGCCTCTGAACACACGAGCAGACAGTTACAGAGATGCATGCATACCCGATTAGTCGATCAATTGATTGCCACATTGTTGATTGCGTACTGAAGCGACTGGGGTCAAATGGAGCGCACTACTTGGTTGTAACCAGCAGAAGCGCTGTTGATCTCAACTACTTTGATTATAGCCAGTTATGCTTGTTTTATTCCCAGATGTTTAAATGCTAAACAATTGTCTTGTCTATACCAATATTTGTTCACTTCTCTTTAAACACACACCTTGATCTCAATTTGTTCCTCCATTTCTTTGTTCTTGATGGTGGTATACTCTTTCTCAAGCCTGGTGAAAACAGATAAGGTTTGAGTGTTTTTGTATCCCATATTTAAATGAAATGATAAAGAGCAATAATTTGGCTCTGTGTTTTGATGCCAGGGGCTAGGGGGTAATGAGGACCCCTTACTTTTTCATTCTCTTGGGGTTGTATTTGATCTGGTAGGCCCTGAGGATCAACTTGTCTGGGCAGCTGTCAAACTGGTGGGGGATCACCTTCTGGAAATGCTGGAAGACGTGGGCGACATGAGGGATTAGTGATGCCGCAAAGATGCTCCCTCATGTTTAATGCACACCGCACACTTTACAAGGAACATGGAAGATTCACTGCTGCTGCAATAGCGCCTGCTTTGCTGTAAGGATGCAAAGAAAATACGTATCTTATTTTGCTTATTGTCGCAAACAATACTTTGACTCACCATTCACGGCACCACCTACTTCCATAAGGACTGAATACATGCAAGCCAAATTATTCCAATCTTGAATGTATTTTCAGTTGAAGTGTATTTGTTCAAAGAGTATTTTTGCAGAAATTGCAAAAAAAATAATTAATAACCAACCCGATCGACATGTTCTTTTCGTTTTGACTACTGCTTTGCACATGTTTAACCCCCAATTCCAACCCTTCATTGCCTCACTGCTTGGCACTCAGCATCAAGGGATGGAATTGGGGGTTAAATCACCAAATGATTCCCGAGCGCGGCCACCGCTGCTGCTCACTGCTCCCCTCACCTCCCAGGGGGTGAACATGGGGATGGGTCAAATGCAGAGGATAATTTCACCACACCGAGTGTGTGTGTGACTATCGTTGGGACTTTAACTTAACTTTAAAGTTCTATGTAAAAAAAAATCCTTCAAGAATTATTGTTTAGTGTATTATTAATTATGCAACAAGTCAAAACATTTGGGTAATAATGTCTTTATTCCCATTAATATCTCTTATCCTACCAACTTTTGCCATTTTTATGTTAAAAATAATTTATTATAATACATTTATATGTGTGTAGGCTAAATGTGTAATAATTAGTAACAATCAATGATATAATAGTAGTATTTGTTCATTAATAATTAGGGCTGTCAAGGTTAATGCGAGTTAACGTAATATTTATTTAACTATTCTAGTTTTTTTTATCATTATGCATGTGTTCTGTGTGACCGTCAGTCAATACCGTAGTGGGGGGAAAAGCAGCGGTTTTATAGCTGATGTAGAGCCACAAGTGTGAACAGATAGCGTGCATAAATGAACATAGAAAAGTGTATATTGAATGGAAAATTAGCTTCAAAGCCCTGGCGGGTCTCTCTCTCGACAAGATCAAAGTTATTTCTATCTACTGTCTTTAAGTAAATGCCACTGTCCAATGCCACTGTCCAATGCCACTTCTTAGTTGCTAGCAGCTAAGGTTGCGCTATATAGAATATATACGATATAAATGATATACGTTTGGCCGATTATAGAGCTTTTGATACTGTTATTATATTGTAGGGGTGTAACGGTTTTGTAAATATCACAGTATTTCAGTTATAAAGTCTTCACAAAAATGCTGTGACGCGTGATGGTGTCAAACAAAAACTTGGTGCGTAAATCTTTTCTGGCGCTTTGGTGTTGGCCGGGTCTAAAAATAAACTACATCTCCCAAAATCCTCTGCTCATCGCGGGACCGGCAAGGAGGGGCCGTGGACCGCCGTAAGCAGGACGTGGAGTATGTTCGTAGTAGATGAGAAAAAAATTTGTTTTTGGACATTTCGTCAAAATCTCCCCAGATCTATTAGAGTTATGTTGCTAACAAACAAACCCTGGTGGAACCATAACCTCTTTGGCAGATGTAAGAAAGTCTGCATTCTGCAAAGAAAAGCGCACTACTTTTGTCTCAGATTCAGCCGGTGACGCTGCAGCACACAGAGGGAAATCACCCATAAAAAAACTCTACAGAGCAGGAAATAAGAGTAAACTGAAAAACTTCTTGATGAATCCTCAATCCATCCATCCATTTTCCAATGCTTGTCTCTCTATCGAGCTGCGCTCGGGCGGAGGGCAGCACCCTCGACAATTCGCCACCTCATAAAACCATCACCCAGAAAATATATTTGAAGCCAGCGAAGCCAAACATCTGTTTGAGAGAAATGTACATTATCATAAGATAAATTATAAGTTAACTTTTCTTAGAAACAGCATATTCCAGACTGATATACAAATGTCTACTGTAGAGGTCACTGCTTGTAATACAGTAAAGGTTGAAAGACACTGAAGTGAAGATTATTTTACATAGGTTGCTTACATTGTCACTTTAAAAGACACTCAACTAAGTTTTTATTTTTTTAAATTTTATTTTTTTTTATTAAATCAACATAAAAAACACAAGATACACTTACAACCAGTGCATCAACCCAAAAAAACTCCCTCCCCCATCCACACTCATCCAAACTCATTCACACAAAAGGGGCTGTTTCTTTCCGTTATTAAACTTCTGGTTCCTACAATATAAAACAATACAGTCTGCAAGGGATACAGTCCTTGAAGCACACATGGTTGTGTATTGCTGGTCCACTAACATTTTCATCAATTACTTTTTTTTATGTAATTGTTTTTATATTGTTTTACTTTCTTTTTTATTCAAGAAAAAGTTGTTTTTTTATTTATCTTATTTTATTTTTATTTTTTATTTTTTAAAAGGACCTTATCTTCACCAGACCAGGTTGTCAATGAGAATCAGATTGTTCAAAAGGGTTCTTAAAACGAGGTCCAGTTCAGATTATGTCCAGGTCGGGCTCAGCAACACACACCTTCACCTATGTACACTGAAAACCAGGGAACACAACAGATTGCATACAATCCACAAACAAAATTACATTTTCAAACTAAGCACCAATGTACAGGCAAGATCACGTCCATGTCGGACTCAGCGATACACACCTTCATTTATTTACACTTAAATTAGGGAACACAACAACAGATTGCATATAATCTATAAACAAAATTACATTTTTAAAATACCGGTAAGCCTTTGAGGACTTCCAATCTTTTTTTTTTTTTTTTTTAATATTTGCTTGAAACAGTGGATGTCCCTGCACAATTCTCTGCACTTAATATACATGTTTGTAGTACAATTAAAACATTTTAGCATTATGTTTGTGTTCAATTACAGCAAGTGTGCTTATCCTAAACATTCATCTTACATACTATTACATTTTTAAGTAATTTTTTTTGGGGGTTGGAACGGGGGGGGGACGACGACGACATATACTACAATGATATCGGACCCTATTATATTGTGATGATGCATGGCAATGGCACATTTTAGCTGTGCCCTCAAAATTGGACAGCGACAAGCGAACGAACGAGTCCTCAACGCACTACAGCATTCTTGCTGGCAGCTAATGTCCGGTCACAGGGTAAATCCACTTCTAAATCAGTAGTCCTCGCCTTCATGGCAGCAAATAAACTAAGTTTCGTGTACGTATCATCACTGGAGGACGAGGAATAGCTAAACATGCTTCACTAGACACCGTAGGAGGATATCTTAACGGCTAACCGCAAGCTAGAATTCTTCAATGTAAACAAAGCTTGACGGGTCAATACAAATATTGATACTAACAATTCGATAACAATAGTATCAGTATATTGTCAATACTACTACAGTGGTTAGAGCAGTACTTTTTATAATCAAAATTGTTGTTGTTTTTGTTTACAAACTCAGTAAATAACTCCCAGAACACAGAAGTGCTTTAAGGGCAAACCACATTGATTTAAATAACAAGAAATAATTTAAATATTTAATTGATATTCTGTGTTTTTGTCACATTAAAACTGTGTTAAAAATAATCATTTAATCATTTAGTGATGTTGACAATTTGAAGTATTAGTATCAGCATTGGTATGACCAATACAGCCCCTGTAACTACTTGGTGTTGGTTTGATACTCAAATTTGGTAAAACAAAAACTTCCATCTCGCTGTCATTAATTACGATTAATTACTAGTTAACTAGGGGCGAAATGTAATGAATCGCAATTGAATATTTTAATCATTGGACAGCCCTAGTAATAACATGTACATCAACTTAAAATGAGCATCAGTGGCTGCTTACCTGCGACATGCCCTCCATGTCCAGCTGAATGAGGTCCGTCTGGTTGTACTGCAGGATGGCCATGCCTACACGGAAGATGATCTCCAGGCCCTGCAGAAAGGTCATATCGCTGAAGGGACAATAGCAAAACTTTAGCAATAACCATTCTAAAATGTTGAAATATTCCTACCTCGTACATAAAAATGTCAAATATACGTGTGGCAACAGGCAGAGGGAGGAAAGTGAGGAACAAGGTGAGGAACCAGGATGATGCATACATGGATGTATGAAAACTCTGGGACCGGAAATGGACGTTAAGCTCTGGAAGTTGCTCCTGAGATGAAAAACAAGTATTTTTTCAAGCATGTAACTTTGCTGCCCCCTTGTGGATGAACCACCACCCGGCTTCTTATTTACCTGCAGAAGATACTCAAACTGGTAGATGCAGAGGCCCAATTCGGCCATACTGGGCTTGAAAAGCTCTCTAAGACGGTATTCCTGCATCAGACGCACAAAGACGCAAAACGCCTCCTCTTCAGGCATCTGAGAGAAGGCGATGAAGCAGTTCCATTAGTAAAAAAATAAATAAAAATACATTTTATTTTAAAAAATCAGGTACAGTCGACCTTCGCTACATTGCGCTTCAAATATTGAGGCTTCACCACAAAGCAAATATTTTTTAGATTAAAAAAAAGCATATTCAAATAAATTGTTGGTCTTGAATTATGTATTTTCATGCATAAAAATGGCTAAACTAAAAATATCAATAATGCAATAGTATTGGTCACTAGATGAGCCCAAACCGATCAGTGTCAAGGTGACTAAAGGGTGTTATTTCATGTCTAGAAAACTCGCATAATGTTGAAACTTTTGTTTAGAAGGTACAAAATAGATTTTTTTAATGCTCTATCAATGAAAAATATTTATAATTAATGATTCTTATTTGCAGAAATTAATTTATCGCGGTCATGTGCGGAACCAATTAACGGCGAGGGGCGACTGTAATGCTTTTTGTGATTGTTAATCCACAATCAAAAAGTGGCTACCATTATTTTCCAGCACTGCCTCAGTGCTCTTTGGCTAACACAAGGGCTTCAATGATTGCCTTTCTTTTCTTCAGGACGACATCATTGAGCTGGTGGATGTAACACGAGGTCGCCAACGTCCACCAGCTGTGATGTCGTCATGGAGAAGTGGATGAGGATAAAAATAATGGTCGGCAGACCAAATATGAACACTTTGGGCCCAATGTGGACATTTTCACTTAGGAGTGTATTCACTTTTGTTGCCAGTGGTTTAGACATTAATGGCTGTCTGTTGAATTTATTTTTAAAGAGACAGTATATCAACACTGTTATACGAGCTGTTCACTGATTACTTTAGATTGCATCCATGTCATTGTCCAATAACAGGGTGTACTCACTTTTGTGAGATAATGTAAGTTCTACAAATACAGAGGAAATGCCAGCTGGCATTGGTTGACTTCCAAGTTATTCTAATTTCAAATACGTTTGTCTTTTCACTAATAAAGGGAATTAATTAGTTCCAGGTTGATACAAATCATAAAACATACGTACTACAATTGTGAGGCATATTTTCCCAGAATCCACTCTACCTGTGTTTTTATGGTAATTATCAGCTATATGGAGTGACACTAATTGCCATAGTGACATTACCTGCATGAGTAGGAGACCAACAATAAACGCGCTGCCTTGGCAGTAGCCCACCTCTCGATCCACAAGGGAGTACGCCTAAAAAACAGACAAATGACATTCACAATACAACCTTTTTAAAAGGGGAACTAGAATTTTTTATTTTTTTAATTTGCCTATCATTCACAATCCCTATGTATGACAAGAACACACATTTTACTTTTTTTATGCATTCTCATTCGTAAAATGCGGCAACTAGGAGGCCCATAAAGCCCTCTAAAAAAAAAAAAAACACCAAAACATACCAACAATAATCCATTTACATGTCGTGACCTGAATATTAACCAAGTATTATTGACATAGTTATTATTAAGTTAATTAAGTTAAAGTACCAATGATTGTCACACACACACTAGGTGCGGTGAAAGTTGTCCTCTGCATTTGACCCATCCCCTTGTTCACCCCCTGGGAGGTGAGGGGAGCAGTGAGCAGCAGCGGGGGCCGCGCCCGGGAATCATTTCTGGTGATTTAACCCCCAATTCCAACCCTTGATGCTGAGTGCCAAGCAGGGAGGTAATGGGTCCCATTTTTATAGTCTTTGGTATGACTCGGCCGGGGTTTGAACTCACAACCTCCCGATCTCAGGGCGGACACTCCAACCACCAGGCCACTGAGTAGGTGGCCTACTGCCTATAAGCGCAAACGCAGAGGAACTACTTTTTGCAGCGCATTGATCACAGAGAGGTAACTAGCTTAAGTTATGCTGCTATATTGACATGGTGAGCTGCTGCATCCCCTCAGAGTTGGTGAAAGTTAAATCTAAATTATAAATAATAACTTTCACTTGTGTAGTAGAATGTTGTGGCCATAAACCGAGAAATTGGTCAACTTCGATATTCAACTTAGACCCGGGGACACACTTTTTCTTATCTTTTTTTACCTGCATGAGGATTATGATTAATTATTTATCTAAGTGGGTAGATATGAACAGTGGGCATCCCAGTGAGAGCAGATATTGTACAGTAAGTGATTGTTTAATTATTTTCGTAGTTTGTATTTCTTGTTTAGCACTTAGCAATACTGCAGCAGTACTTGCTGGATCTGTTTCGCACACAGCTTCTAAAACTTGTAGCTCATCCTCAAAAATATAAGGTTTTAGATCATCATTTGCAGTCATTGTTTGTTCTCATGAAGTATGCTATAAGTAGTAGTTAAAGTAAAAAGTGAACGTTACGATGCGTCTGTGAAATTAATTCGCTGCCGAATGCTTAAAGGGGAACTGCAATTTTTTGGAGTTTCACAATCTTTATGAAAGAAATGACGGAAGTTTTTTTAAATTGTTTTTAAATGCACTTTAACTTGTAAAATCACCCATTAAACACAATAAAAAACATCCAAAAAGCTCCAACAATATTCCATTTACATTTCGTGACTTAAATATTAACCAAGTATTAGTGATATTGTTACTATAAACGCTAACGCAGACAAACTATTCATAGCGGCACCGTCATCACGAGCTTGTGTGACAATGTTGACATGATCAACTGATAAGCTGCTTCCTTGTTTCCTTGCTCGTCAAACTTTATTCTAGATCATAAATCATGCTTCTTATGTGTGCCCGTTACTACATTACATATATACTTACATCATGTATAAAAAACCTTATTGAAGATGTTTGGATGTTTTTTTAAAAGGCTTTATAGGCACAATTGAGCGGCTCCCGTAGGCTCCGATGTAAGCAGACTTTTTATCGCATTTATTTACTCTTTAGAATGCATTTAAAAAAAATCCATGGTCTTGTCTCTCATGATTGTGAACGATAGGCAACATTCCAAAAAAAGTGCAGTTCCCCTTTAAAATGATCAAAATACGTAAATATTACATGTTATTATGAATGAGCCTGTTACTACATTACATATATACTAACAGCTTGTATATAAAACTTTGATGAAGGTTTTTGATTCTTTTTAGAGCACTTTATAGAAGCAAGAGAGCAAATCCCATTACCTCCATTGTTAGCTGACTTTTGCGAGCTTTTAATTATGATTTAGAATGCAAAAAAAAGAAACAATATGTGGTGTTTTCTTACATAAGAATTGTGAATGATTGGCAATATTTATTTTAGGGCATACTGGCTGACATGTTTAAGTCTGCAAGAAGCAATCAGATATTTTACTTTTTTTAAATTTCCAGAGTAGAAGTAACATTTGTTGCGTATTTCCATTTACCAGCATTAAGATATGTTTCAAAACGTCCCTCCATGACTGGTGAGGACTTTATTTTTGAAGTTGTTTTTTCTTGACCAAATTACCCACATAACAAGCTACAATACAATACTGTACAACTGTATTGGCACAAATATAAGACAACCTTAAGGTATAAGATGGTCACAGCCAAGTGCGAGTCACAGAAAAAAGCGCTGACTCACTTAAGGAGTAACTTTGCACCACCTGTTTGCAGGCATAATTAAATCAGTAGACCCTGAATAGAAGACAACCCGTCTTTCTAGGCTTCCTTCTCAGGTAAAGAAACCCCTCTGACTGTAGATTTGGCTCATAACATAATTTTGTAATGTAGTATAATCCTCAAGTACATTTGCTCTACGGCCAAAATTATTATACTATTTATAAACTATTGATTATTAGGGCTGTGAATCTTTGGACACCACACGATGGAATTTCATTCGATTCTTAGGGGTAAAGATTTGATTCAGAATCGATTCAAAATGAATAATTTTTTAATAACATTGGGTGTCAGTTCTATTATCAACTACATTCCTCCATAAAATAGATAAACAGCGTTGATACATTTCTATATTACTTAAAAGAAAACTGGTTTTGTTTAATAAAAATTCTACTCAAACATTTAATGAAGTCAAATGCAAAAAAGGCAACAAGAGAAGTGGCCAACACTTTCTAAAGTAAATCTGTACAGCATATATGGGCGTCGACATCGACAATATGATTTGCCTAAGTGGATAAAAAAAAAGACAAAAAATAGATTTTTGATTTTTTTTTAGCGATTAAGAATTGCTCCAAATAAGAATCGCGATTCATTCCAAATGTTATTGGAGATGTTTGGATGTTTTTTCAAAAGGCTTTATATGCACAATTGAGTGGCGCCCGTGGGCTCCAATGTAAGCAGACTTTTCATCGCATTTATTTACTCTTTAGAATGCATTAAAAAAATATTCCATGGTCTTGTCTCTCATAATGATTGTGAACAATAGGCAAAATTCCAAAAAAAGTGCCGTTCCCCTTTAAAATGATCAAAATACATTTCTATATTACTTAAAAGAAAACTGGTTTTGTTTAATAAAATTCTACTCAAATATTTAATGAAGTCAAATACAAAAAAAGGCAACAAGAGAAGTATCCAACACAAAAAAACCCACAAAAATTAGATTTTTTATTGATAATATACAGTATGTTACTACTACCCAATAGATTTTTTAAGGGTGCAAGATAAGTATTGGACCTATAATTGTCAGGCAAAATAAGGAATTATGATGTCATACCGATATATACGATAACATTAAAAATAGCTTAAATAACTTAAAAAAAACAAAAACTATTTTTTTTCAGTGAGGCGACTTCACCCGAAGTGGTTCGAGTGAGCAAATCAAACGCTCCTTTTCTCTTAAGTGGAGTGCTGTAAACGGCCTGTCGTAAAACTCACTGTAAACTAAGATTGAAGCTATTGATAACTTCAGTATTCTAATAATATTTTTGATTCCTTTGTTCCATTAATCGAGTGATCGGATAACCACACTTCACAGCCTCAATGTGTATTTTAGGGACAACTGTTGAAAAAAACGATTTTTCTGCTTGCCATAATCTTCTTTTTTTTTTCTTCTAATAAATACACAACATTGAAATTGCACTTTCAACAAGTAATAAGAATAACAAGTTAATCAGAATAAATGCACACACCTTTATGAACTACACCCATTTAATGATTAATCAAAGCAACCGAATCAACCTAATCAAATTAATCGATATAGTCGATGGTTGCAGCCCTACTGTAAACAAACATTGCATCGATCATGTAGGACTTTACATGTCCTATTTGCACCAAATGTTCTGCAAACATTCCACAAGGAGGGAAATAAACATTGAGTTTCAACACATCAAACCTTATCTGTCACCTAAAAGGCCAGCAAAAAAAGAGGAGAAATATAATCTTAGAGAAAAACGTAATTTATAACATTTGTATGCACGTACAACACTTAAGACCTTCAGTATATCAGTATGTGGAATTAAATTATGGAATGGATTAAGCAAAGCAATCAAACAATGTACTAATATGATACACTTCAAGAAACTCTTCAAACTTAAAGTGTTTACAAAGTACAAAGAAGAAGAACCATGACAAACATTCTCAATTTATTTCATCCATCCATTCATTCATTCTTAAAGTAATCTTACTTATCTCATCATATGAAATATGACTTACTTCACCAATTATTATTATTAAATTCTTACTATTATTTATTTATTTATTTTTATTGTGATTACTTATGGAGTTTATTGTGAATAAATTGTGAACAGGAAGTGATCAAAAAGTTTTAGCAACTGTTATGTAAAGAAAAGGGGTAGGATTAAATAAGCTCTGCTTCTTCCTACTCCTTTTCGAACATGTTGAAAAGAGAAACTGGAAATTGTGATGTATTATGTTGTATGCTTGCATGTTCGAAATAAAGTCAAACTCAAACATTGCTACAAAGGTGTTTTGAAAGCCTACAAAGACACTTGCTGCTAAAAAAAAAAGCTTCTCTTATGCCAGTAGCAAAGAAAGGTGTGCACGCACTACAGTTGGATCTAAATTTAAAACATAATATATACAATAATTTATGCAGTTTATAAAAATCCTTTTAGTAATATAGTTTTATTAGAATACATTCATGATAACATTAGAGTATACGATAAACAGTATTAATGATAACTGCGGTAAAACTCCCGACCGTTAGTCTTACCGTTTTTAAAGAGTTAGTTTAAAAAAACTGTGATTGGTAACTGCACTTTGACAAACTCACGGACTGACTGGCGCCAGCTCGCTAGTTTAAATGCTAACATGAAAACAAGAGACATTAACATCTTACCCCAGGGCTCGAATTTAACCGCAGCAACTTCAGCAAGTGCCGCAACCGCCATCGTCTTTCGCTGTAATGCCCAAAAAAATTGACCAACATTTGTGGCAAGAACATGCCGTGACTGCCGTTGACTTTTTACTCGTTAATGGATGAGGGATATAACAATAAACGGTATAATGATCATTTGCGATAAAATCCCAGACGGTTAGTAATACAGTTTAATTTTTTAATTACCGAAAAATCGTCATTTATTAATGCATTTTCGGCAACACGAAGTCAGGCGCATGCGCATTAGCGGTGTTTGGCTTGATAATCATGGCAGACTAATGACACCGACTTTGCTGCGGAGATTTCCCCTCGGAGTAAACAAAGCCAAGTGCTTGGTTTAACATAATTTCCCCTTGCTTCCCGCCGTACGTTTAAGAGCGCACTGCTGTGTTTAGATGGAGACAGGTGTGGACAATATTGGAGACACTTGTCCCCACACTAAAAGTATACAGCGAAGGAGAAAACTATTTGATGTTTTGCAGCAGGCGATGTGCCGTGAACATTGTCACAAATTGTTTATAAAGTCTTTACTTTGTTGAATGGGATGTTCACTCGTCCTTTAACTGCAAACTGTATCAGTGTTCAAATAACATCAATACTAGCTCAAATGTTCAGTCATCTCATCAAATGTGAGAGGTATCAGTGTTTTTTTTTTGTTGGCCAAACTGTTGTACTGAAGCACTGGGTAGGCGTTGGAGACGAACAAAGCTTGTTTTTTGGACTTCCTCTTCATTAGCCAAACTGCTTTATGTTTTATTTTGATATCAAAAAGTAAACACCAGGTTTTTTTTTACATTAATTGTGGTTTTTTTATGTCATTAAGGTGTTACTTCAAAAATCATTCATGTGACACAGCATTTTGTTCATGTTTTGTTTATAGTTCATTCCTATCCTACATATTTCTGCTCAAACTCTTAATGGATCTGTCCCGATACAGCATCTACATATACATATAAATGTACATATCTTAAATAAAATAAATAAATAAAAACTCTCTCTATCAAAATGTAAAAAATAGAGATGAAGGCATCATGTAATGACAAAAAGCTGACAAGTTGAAGTTATTAAAGAATAAAAAAAACAAATATTTGTCTATAAATAAAAGAATAATGTTTATCTGTAGTCTTTTTATTAGACATTACAATTGACATGATGGTATTACATTCACACCCCAACAGTGCTTTACCTAACAGTCAGTAATCATAACAATAAATGTTTGCCTTGGTGCCCTAAAATATGAGCCCTCCTTTAAGGCAACACTTGCCTTGACCTTAAAAAGTTAAAATTCGAGGCCTGTTATCCCATTAAGGAACAACATACCCCAATCTAAACCTACATAAACATTACTGTCTGAGCAAGAACGATAATTGATTGTGCACATTGAACCTACAAACTGTGCTCTCTTGGAACACAGTGATCGTTCTATGCTCAGACATACAGTATGAGACAGAGGTGTTTTTACGATGCATTCAAGGACCGCTGAACAGAGTAGGACGCCACAATGCCTGCCACAAATCAATATTAATAATATATTTTGTTTGTTACGCACTTTACATTTAAATACATCTTCAAAAAGGTGCTAGTACAAACTAGTATTTAAAACAATACAATCTTAGCCATTAATATAGATAAAATAGTAAGACAAACACTATCAGTGAAGCATAAGAAACAAAACATGCAAAATAGTGGCTTTTCTAACAGTGTGTCTGTTTCTTTTGAATTATTTAAAAATAACTTGGTCAATAGATTTCAGTGTGTGTCTAAGTACTTTTTAAACATATTCAACAATAACGCAATAATGATTTAATGATAATAATACCGGTGATATGAAATTTTCATATCGTTACATCTCAAGCAGAGGACAATCTAATATGCAACAATATACAGCACTTTATAATTTATTTGAACCTCTAACAGAATACATGCATCTTCTGGTAAAACGCATTAACAACTGCTGAATGTAAACACACGCGGAGACAAAGACGTTAATAGAAAAGGACAGCAGTCCCACCTCTTCATAAATGTCAAGCATCACACTGCAAAATGCTGAACCGCTCCTCACCTTCATCACGTTAAAGAGGACCTCCTGGCCCAGGCTGTCCTGACCTTTGAAGAACTCGTGCTCGGGGTAGGTGCGTGCGATGTCCCGACGGATGAGCTTCTCGCAAGGGGACGACATCTTCAGCAACTCTGAATACTGATTCTTCACCGGCATGTCCGTGGCGTTGCCCAGCAGCTGCCACACGATGGCACGGAAGTGATGAGGAATGCCCTTCCTAATCAACTCCTGGAGGACACAGAGCGATATCAATATACATTATCCAGAGATAAAACCAGTATGTCTTCATCAAGGAACATTAATTCCATTAGATACAGCTGCACAATCCAATCCATCTGGCCTTCCCACGGGTTCTCTCTTGTGCACAAAAAGGAAAGAGGGACCAAGTAGGCAACTTTTGTGAACTCACACTATTTAGAACAGCGGTGTCCAAAGTGCGGGGTGATTTTTTAACGGCCCGCGGCATTATTTTAAAAAACACCTTTGAAAAAACACACGAAGTGGAACAAAAGTGCAAATTGGTGTAATGTAAAGAAAAATGTTGCAATATTGACACGAAGAACACAAAGCTGCAATGCAGGTATTTTATTTTATTTTTTTACTTTAAAACTCATTGCTCACAAAATAATAACTTATAATTGACAAATCTGAAATTGATCTAGAGACTTAAGCATTGAAAGTAAAAAATAATATATATTGATATATGACTTATTTTTAACACTTTTGTGAGTTGGGGCCTTAAAACAATACTTAATCAAAAGAAATGTTATGAATTATTAACCTATTTAAGGCTCCAATTACTTCACATAAAATATTGCATTTTGAAAAATATTTTTGGGGAAAATGTTGCATATTTTGTGGTTTTGCCATAAAAAAAAAGGGTGTTTCTTAAAAAAAAAAAAAGGCTATTAAACAAAAAAAAAACATTGTTATGGCAACGGATAGATATGAAGTTGATCTACAGATATTTAAGCGTTGAAAATTAAAAAAAGTATTCTTTTTAACACTTTAATGACATTTTTGGGTCCCCGGGACCTTTAACATTCACCAAAATTGAGAGAAGTCTTAAAGAGGAACTGCAATTTTTTTTTTTTTTTTTTTTAAAGAGTGCCTATCTTTCACAATCATTATGAAAGGATGTCTTTTTTTTAATGCATTCTAACTCGTAAATAAAAGTCTGCTTACAATGGACTCAATAAGATGTCCTCTATTCTGCCAATAAAACCATCTAAATAACCATCCAAAAGCCACCAACATTACTCTTGTTACATTTTTTGCCTTGAATATTACCCAAGTGTTAGTGATATTGTTATTATAAGCGCTAACGCATACAATCTTTTTATAGCGGCGCCATGATCACAGTGCTAACGAGCTTGTGTTGCTGTATTGACATCATCAGCTGGTGAGCTGCTTCCTCACCTCGTAGCTCGTAAAAGTTGATTATAGATCATAAATCATGCCCCTCACATTGATAGTAGGATGAGTACATAATCCGACAAGTTGGTCAACTTTGGCACCTAATATAGTCAAAGTGTCAAAGACACAAAAAGATGCTTGGTTTTACAGCCCTTTTTTCTTTGTGAAGATTATGAGTCATTCTTCATCTAAACAGGAATATATTAACATCCCATTAGCCGGCATCTCAGTGAGAGCAGACTTTGTACAATGAGTTATGTTTTATTGTTTGTTGGCTCTCATAAAGTCATAAATCCAGAAAATGCAAACATTGTGATGCGTTTGTGAAAATAATGCACCGCTGTATGCTTAAAATGATCAAAATACTTAAATATTACATGTTGTTAAAATGTGCCTGTTACTACATTACATATATACTTACAGCGTGTAGATAAAACCTTAACGGAGGTGTTTGGATGTTTTTTTAAGCACTTTATAGGCAGAATAGAGCAACTCCCTTATGCTCCTTTGTAAGCCAACTATTTAATAATTAATATGCATAAAAAAAGTAAAACGTGTTGTTGTCTTACATTAAGATTGCAAATGATAAGCACAATTCCACAAAAAGTGCAATTCCTCTATAAGGGTTACAATCAATCAATCAATGTTTATTTATATAGCCCTAAATCACAAGTGCCTCAAAGGGCTGCACAAGCCACAATGACATCCTCGGTTCAGATCCCACATCAAGGCAAGGAAAAACTCAACCCAATGGGACAATGAGAAACCTTGGAGAGGGCGACAATGGACGTCGAGTCAAATAGGGCTGTCCTGATACCAATATTTTGTTATCGGGACCGGTACCAAAATGTATTTCAATACTTTGATACTTTTCAAAATAAAGCGGACCACAAAAAAAAAAAGAAATATTGGCTTTATTTTAACTAAAACTCTTATGATACATTAAACATATGTTTTCTAATTGCAATCAAAGAAGAATGTTGTCATAAAATAACTGAACATTCTAGACATCTACTCTTTTAGTAGTAAGTAAGCAAACAAAGGCTCCTAATTTGTCTGCTGACGTATGCAGTAACATATTGTTTCATTTCTCATTCTTTTATTTTGTCAAAATTATGAATGACTAGTGGTAGAAAATGGATTTTTAATCTACTTGTTCATTTAATGTTAATATCTGCTTACTTTTGGTTTTAACATCTCTCTACACTTCTGTTAAAATGTAATAATCACTTATTCTTCTGTTGTTTGGATACTTTACATAAGCTTTGGCTGATACTACAAATTATGGTATCAATCCAATACCAAGTAGTTACAGGGTCATACTTTGGTCATAATTAAAGTTCTCCAGTCCACGGACATATTTCCAGACTTTATAAACAATCAAAAAAAAGATTTTCTGATAAGAAATATCGATGTAGTATTGCTATAAGGCTCTTGTACTTGGTATTGTTACAGTCGATGTACAGTATGTACAGAGATCCACCCATGTGTTTACATTCCTGAGAGCTAGCTTGCTGTTAGCTATTTTATTCCCTTACGGTGTGCAGTAAAGCTTGTTTACCTATTCGTGCAAGGATGATACTTTTAAGAAACTCACTTTATTTGTCGCCATAATAGAAAGACCATGTGTTTCACTGCAACGGTTTGGACAACAAAAATAAACAGGAGTGATACCTCTCACATCTAATACACAATTTTAGTGGCACACTGACAACACATTCTATGTTCAATTCGATGAGATGACAAAACATTTAGCTTGTATTGATGGTACAGGAACACTGACAAAGTTAGCAGTTAAATAAAAGATGAGAGACCATCCCAGTAAACAAACGGCAAGACTTTATTAACAATTTGTGGCAACGTTCCCGACACATCGTCTGCTGCATGGTAAATCGGCGCGCTCTTAAACGCGATTCCACGGAAGTAGAAACAAGTGAAATGAAGCAATCGGTTCCGTTCACTTGGAGGAAACATCTCCAGAGCAAAGTATGTGTATTTGCCGCCATTTTTTTCCGAACCTAACGGTGCTAGTGGGCATGTGCAGCGGCGCTTCTGTTTCCAGGAAGCCGGCAGTGTTGCCTAAAAGATGTACAGTTCTTCGGTAATTACAAATTTAAACGGTATTACTAACCATCTGGAATTTTACCGCGGTTTATCATCAAAAATATCAAATTGGCCCTCGCATGCTTTCATTTTCAGCGTGCGGCCCTCAGTGGAAAACGTTTGGACACCCCGGATCTAGGGTATTATGTAGCATGTCAGATTTGTCCCATTAGAATGATGCATCTCTCCACAAGACCATGATCATGTTAGCAAGGCAATGCAAATCATTCAATTTGTGCACAAATCACTGCAGGGAGGAGCTTTGTTTGTCTGGCATTATACAGGAAAATCAATAAGTTCCAAGAAGGACTGACTCCACCTATAAAGGATCGTCACTCAGGCAATACAGAGTTGCTTGTTTAGGAAAGTCACCCTGCAAAACGCTAGTGAATATAAATATAAACAAAGTAGAAGGTCAAGGTTGCAGTATATGTCAGGAGGATATTGCTGTACATGTGTCAGCTGACCGCACCCCACCTTGAGGAGTTTGTCCTTCTTGCGTCTCCATTCCTCCCACTCGTTGACGATGCGGCCCCAAAGGATCCAGGTGTCCTCCTCCAGGTGGGAGAGATTGGACGAGGCAGATGAGCTCGACACCAGCGAAGAGCCGCTGTTGCGCCGCGAGCCTGTCATGGAGCGCATGGACTTGGAGTCAGCCTCCAGTAACCTTGTAGTAGTAGAAGAGAGATTGTGAGTACAACATTGTACTGTAAGTAAAAATCATTACCTCCACCGAGGTTAGGTAAAAACTTAGTCACTCTTAACAGTCTTTATAGTCTGTTTGTAGCATTTTTTTATTTTATTTTTTAAAACAACAAAAAAAAGAAATTGGCCAACTCATGTGTTGACTTGTCAGTATGCAGCCCATGGCAGAAAAAGTTTGGACACCCCTGACCTAAATCATAAATGGGACCTATGATGATTTTCGTCTTCAGACTTTTAAATGTTGTTACAATGTTGCATACTTGCGTTAAACAATGCCAAAAGCGTCAACTCATAAGGTTGAACTTCAACTTCAAACAGATAAGGTTGTGAATTCTCATTTGTCCAAAAATAGTCATCTTTGTTGTCTATTGCCAAGTCTGTCTTGATTACAACACACTCGCATTTGTTTCCGGAAGTAGGAACACACATTTTTTGCCGGAACTCAGAAGTGCGGTGCTATGGGAACGGAAATAAAGGAGCTGAGAAAATAACGACCAAAATACGGTAAATATTGTACATATTACACACACACATATATATATATATATATATATATACAGTATATATACATATATATATATATACACACACACACACACACGCACACACGCACACACGCACACACACACACATATATATATATATATATATATATACTTGCAACATATATAAAACATTGGAGGGTTTTGAAGTTGTTTTAGAGGGCTTTGAACGCTACAATGGTGACTCCCATTAGCCATTACTTTTTTATCATCATTAGTTTTTTATCATCTTTAGAATTATAAAGAAAATAAGTTGTAGGTTCTTGTCTCTCATAATGATTGTGAACGATGGGCAAAATGTTTTAAAAAAATTGAAGTTCCCTTTGAATGGGAGAATTTTGCTGCAGATAATTTTCCTCACTGTTGTTGACCTTTTATAAATGTGTAATTCCACATGCTGACTGCATGAATAATACATGAATACTAATGACAACATTCTGTTGATCTAAATCAGGTTTTTTTTTTTCTTTGGCAAACCCTAGTACAGTACATCATTCTTGGGACTATCACTAAAGACTACTTTTTGACTCACCTGTTCTGCTCCTCAAGTTTGGCAAGCAGCTCCAGTTCATCTGGACTGAGGTTCTCCGAGTCTGCCGGTGACATGGCTGATGCTGACAGCAATGTATCATGGGAAGAGGAGTCTGGGCTGAGGACGGGGCTGCCCGTCGACAGTGGGTCTGGATCCAAAGCCGGAGGAGAGGAGGGACACTCGAGGTGTGAAGGAACCCCGCCGGAGCCCTCTCGCTCTGGGCTGATGCTGGGTATAGACATGGTGACTGGGAAGCAGCGCAAGTGGAAGCTCCTCTTCTTGTCCTCGCAGAACGGTCTCTCCTTCCTAGGGGAGCCTGGATGCTCGCCGACTGTCGCCTTGCTGGCTGAGGAGCCGATAGGATCAGAGGTCTTCAAACCTGACAAATGAATTAATATCATGTTTTAGTCAATATCCATCAATGTACTTGTGTTTGAGTAAATATATGCCCCTTACCATAAGGAAATACAACAAATCACCTTGAATATAACATATATAAATAAATACTTTGCATTAAGCCGTTAGTTGAAGGCCTTTTTATACAATATAAAGGATGTCTCGATCAACATTTTTGGCATCCGATCTGATTTCAAGTCCTGATCCGATACTTTGACAATAGATTACAGATCTGAAAATATTTTATCGTAAATAACTCAAGGAAACACATTTTTATACAGCTTACAGTGGCTCCGGAAAGTATTCACAGTGCTTCACTTTTCCAAATGTTATTTTACAGCCTTGTTCCAAAATGGAATAAATCTATTTTTGGTGTGAAGGAAATAAGGCACCGCTCATCACCAGGCCAATACCATTCCTACATTGAAGCATGGTGATGGCAGCATCATGCTGTGGGGATGATTTTCAGCCGCAGGAACTGGGAGACTTGTCAGGATAGAGGGAAAAAGGAATGCAGCAATGTACAGAGACATCCTGGATGAAAACCAACACTTCCCATCCAATCTGATGGAGCTTGAGAGGTGCTGCAAAGAGTACTGGGCGAAACTGCCCAAAGATAGGTGTGCCAAGCTTGTGGCATCTTTTTCAAAATGACTCAAGGTTGTATTTGTTGCCAAAAGTGCATCAACAAAGTATTGAGCAAATGTTATGAATACTTATGTACATGTTCTTTTTTTATTGCTTAATTTTTAATCAATTTGCAAAATAAAAAAAATAAAAAAATTGGAAGGACAAAAATTAATTTACTCTATTTCGGAATAACAACAATATGTGGAAAAAGTAAAGCTCTGTGAATACTTTCCAGATGCAATGTATATGTGTAAAATATTCAAAAAAACGCAAATCGAATTACAATTTAGGAGAGAAAAATTGCAATTACGTTTTTTGTCAAACATGTGTAGCACTACTAGGTATCAAATTATCTGGAGCCATCACTCCTACTTTATGGTTATGGTTAGAGTTTATTTCGAACATGTGTACAGATACAATATGATATATCACATAATCCACACATTGTCATTTCTCTTTATAACATGTCCAAAAAGGAGTAGGAAAAAGAAAAGCTTATATAATCCTACCCACTTTCCACTTCATAGCAATGAGTAACACATTTGTTCACTTCCTGTTTTCATCTTGTACCACAATTTGCATCAATGAGTTCTACATACAACTGTTCTCTTAATACTTAAATCATCCATCCATCCATCCATTTTCTACCGCTTATCCCTTATGGGGTCGCGGGGGGTGCTGGAGCCTATCTCAGCTACAATCGGGCGGAAGGCGGGGTACACCCTGGACAAGTCGCCACCTCATCGCAGGGCCAACACAGATAGACAGACAACATTCACACTCAAATTCACACACTAGGGCCAATTTAGTGTTGCCAATCAGTTATGATTAAATTACTGAGATGAATAATATCTCATTTTGAAGAAAGTTTACAATGTTTATCAAAATTCTTCTTCCTTGTACCGTAATTTCCGGACTATAAGCCGCTACTTTTTCCCCTCGTTCTGGTCCCTGCGGCTTATACAACGGTGCGGCTTATTTACGGCCTGTTCTTCTCCGACACCGACGAAGAGGATTTCGGTGGTTTTAGTACGCAGGAGGAAGACGATGACACAGTGATTAAAGACTGACTTTTCATATACCGGTAGGCTGGTTATTTTGATAACGTACATGCGAGCACTTTGTATTACTTTGCACCGTTGTATTATTTGTACTCTGCACGAATGCTGTTCGCCATGTCAAAGATGTGAAAGTTTGATTGAATGATTGAAAGATTTATTGTTAAAAAATGGGACGCTTTGCGTTCCCAAACAGTCATCTCTGTCCCGACAATCCCCTCCGTGGTAGCAGGAACCCCTATATACTAGGGTAATTACACATCAAAACCCTGCGGCTTATAGTCGGGTGCGGCTTATATATGGAGAAATCTGTATTTTCCCCTAAATTTAGCTGGTGCGGCTTATAGTCAGGTGCGGCTTATAGTCCGGAAATTACGGTACTTTGTAAACACCTTTACGTTGAACAACCTCAAACTAGATCATATTAGTACATTGTTTGACTTCTTTGCTGAGTCCATTCCATAATTTAATTCCACATACAGATATGCTAAAGGTTTTAAGTGTTGTGCGTGCATACAAAGGTTTTAGGTTTATATTTTTCTTCTTTTCTTGAGAAGAATTGAAGAATCCTGCTCACATTAGCAAAACCAGGCAGGTAGTTGACCATCAGATGATACCCTGGCGGGAGTAGTCTGATGGCCACCAGAGTAGCATTCCAATCTTGTAACATCGTAAACTTTTTTATGTATGCAATATCAATGGGGTATATAGCTATTGAATGATACCCTTGTGGGTATCATCTAATGGCTACTGCACTGTATGTGGACTTTGATAAAAACTGCTGCACTTTATATACTTCTGCACTTTAAATGAAGCTGCTAAAATACTGTAACTTGACCGCCCACTGATTTGTAACTCACATACCCTCTGTGTATTGTACTTGTATTTTAAATTGTTTATCATTATGTAATTTTAATATTGTTTTGTATTTTCAATCCTGTGTAATTTTATTGTGGATGTTAGATGCACCATATAAGGACTACAGATGGAAATTAGCATGGTGTTAAATCTGGTGCAGCCATCTTCTTAACGTAACTGCCTATTGTCCTTCAAATAAACAAATACAAATTGTTGTACATTCTTGTGTAGCAGGTTATAGTTTCCTTTAGAGATGTGCTTTAAATGCTTTAAAATGTAATATCGGAAATTATCGGTATCGGTTTCAACTTCCCGATTTTCCCGGGAGACTCCCGAATTTCAGTGTCCCTCTCGAAAATCTCCTGGGGCAACCATTCTCCCGATTTCAACCCGAACAACATTATTGTGGACGTGCCTTAAAGGCACTGACTTTAGCGTCCTCTACAACCTGTCGTCACGTCCGCTTTTCCTCCATACAAACAGCGTGCCGGCCCAGTCACATAATATATGCGGTTTTTACACACACATAAGTGAATGCAATACATACTTGATCAACAGCCATACAGGTCACACTGAGGGTGACCGTATAAACAACTTTAACACTGTTACAAATATGCGCTGCACTGTGAACCCACACCAAACAAGAATGACAAACACACTTCGGTAGAACATCCGCACCGTAACACAACAGAACAAATACAGAGAACCCCGTTGCAGCACTAACTCTTTCGGGACGCTACAATATACACCCCCGGATACCACCAAACCCCGACCCCCCAACCCCACCCACCTCAAACCCGCCGCCCCCCCTATCTCCCGAATTCGGAGGTCTCAAGGTTGGCAAGTATGCTCTAGTATTAGGGATGATGTTTGATAAGGAATTATCGAGTTCGAGCCTATTATCGAATCCTCTTATCGAACCGATTCCTTATCGATTCTCTTATCGAGTCCAGATAGGTTGTTGTATATGGAAAAAAACACACAATATTTGGTTTAACAAAAGCTCACTTTTATTATATAATAAAAAAATTAAATCTAATAAATAAATAAATATTGACTGTTACCCACCTAAAAAAATAAAATAAAATAAATAAATATTGACTGTTGTTACCCAAAGTATATTAAGTGGGATTTTTCAGAGAAACAAATATATACAGTAACACAAAAACAAGCTGTCTCTGTGATCACTATAGGTGTATAAATAATAATATAGTGTTAAATAAAATCAGTCCCTTGGGCACAAAACTGAAAATAATACAGCTCTACAAAAAGTGCACTTCTGCTGCTATTTGACATAACTGTTTGTTATGATGCTTTGACATTTTTGCACTTTATTTCTTTATTGAAAGAAAATTCTATGAAGAGAAAAGTTATTTGCAAATGTGGTTACAATGCTAAAAAATGAAAAGTTAAAGCTAAAAAAAGAAATACACTTTATTGAGTTAACATTATTTCTTTATAGGGGGAAAAATGTTATGAGCTAGAGAATATAACAACTACACTACCCAGCATGCAACGGGAGTTACGAGCATGCGCGGTAGCCCCGAAAAGTGTTGCATGTTGCCACGCTGTGAAAGTAAACGTCAAGAACTCAGCCAACACGCCTCGTCTGCATTATTTATAATTAGACAGACAACACATCTACAGTGTGATTTTGTTTTGTTTACAAGGAAATAAAAACAAAAGTTAAAAAAGGGAGATATGTTGTATATATATATGTATGTGCTGCGGTTGTTTTAAGAACGTTGCGACAGCTGCCGTAAAGGAGGTGCGTTGCTAGCCTGGTTGCTATGTTTCCGGTTGGTCGTAAAAGTGTTCGTCATGTGTTTTACCCTGCTAAAATCTCTCAGTAAAGTTATTCGATGGATTATAGCTTTTGTTTTTAACTTTATTACACCTTGGAGCGCTTTTTCCCGTCCATTGTTTTCCTGCTTTCGCTATCTGCGCCTAATGACTGAGCTACGTGACGTCAATTCTTGTGATGTCCCACGGAGCATTTCTGGTCGGGACGGGATTCGAATAAAGAATCAACTCTTTTCCTTTACTATAGTGGTCTCGATAACGGGTACCGGTTCTCAAAAAGGGATTCGAGTCCGAGGACTCGGTTCTTTTCTTATCAAACACCCGGGAAAACCGGTTTCGAGTATCATCCCTATCTAGTATACTCTGGACTGAAGCTGTGTGCCTTCATTGTTTTTGTAGCTGTTGTTTTGAGGCATGTTTAAAAAAATAATGCTCTTTGTGAAAGTCGAAGTATAGTATTTCCCATAGTTGTAGTGGGTATTAGGATTATCTCAGGGAGAGCATGTCCCAAATTCCAAGCTGCTGTTTTGAGGCATGTTAAAAAAAATAATGCACTTTGTGACTTCAATAATAAATATGGCAGTGCCATGTTGGCACTTTTTTCCATAACTGGAGTTGAAGTTGTTCTCTTATTTTGGAAAAACCTTGTTTTTGATTGATTGATTGAAACTTGTAATAGTAGATTGCACAGTACAGTACATATTCCGTACAATTGACCACTAAATGGTAACACCCAAATAATTGTTTTAACTTGTTTAAGTCGGGGTCCACGTTAATCAATTCATGGTAAAGTTACATTGTTTAATGCCTCCAGCGGGGCATCACAACAAAATTAGGCATAATAATGTGTTAATTCCAGGACTGTATATATCGGTATCGGTTGATATCGGAATCGGTAATTAAGACTTGGACAATATCGGAATATCGGCAAAAAAGCCATTATCGGACATCTCTAGTTTCCTTTGTACATAATGTTAGCGGTTTGTAAATGCACCAAATCACAGTTTCTATTTTAGATTCAATAAATAAAGTGCTTGTATGTTCTCTATATCCAACAATATATATAATTCTAACTGATATTTTTTGTAAGACAGTCAGTGAATGTACTTTCGTAGTTATTACCCCATATTTCTGCACAATAACCCAGATATGGTAACACTAGTGAGAAGTAAAGAATATGGTGTGATTTTTTTTGTCCAAAACATATTTTGCTTTGTTCATTATCTAAATATTTCTTGCCATTGAAGCTTTAGCGGTTAGCTTCTCGTGTCGTGCTGCTAGGTGTGTGTGTCATGCTTAGCCATTATTTTTCATCTAGTCCTCCAATGATACGTGGAGGAAACTTTATTTTCCGCCATAGTGGTGAGGATTAGTATTTTAGAAGCGGATTCGCACTAGGGATAAACGATGCGTTCGTTGTAGCTTGCTCTTTATTTCGAGCCGGTGTTCTGGCAAAACAAGCACCTTCCTGGAATTCATGCAACTCCTGCAAGGAATATGAAAGTGTAATTATTTCTCCCTGAGCGTGTATCCCTTTTGAAGGAATCTTACAAGCTAACACTGGGACACCAGCCCTCCCCATCTATAGATAGTATAATCTTTATAAGAAGTATGACATACTGAATGAAAAATAAATAAGCTTCATGGAGTTGAACAAAGACACTGGTGGTTTTACTGAAATTGGGAGGCCTCCAGTGATGCATCTGTGAAGCAAATGATGTCATCATGACTCAGCGCACAGTTCTTAGTCCATGCAGGCATTTTTCTTGAGACATATCAAGCTGTTCAGTCAAAACAACTCGTGTTGGGATATTATAAATTGTGTTTTGGACTGTGATGAGAAGGTGAGGTACTGTGGGTTAGGAGAGCTAATGTAAACTCACTTCACTCTAATAGAACTGTTATGACTGTTAACTGTGAAGAGGGTTACGTCATATTTTCCGTGAGTTGTTTCATGAACGTTAAAATTAACTTCTCTGTGTTTACAGTATGTGTTCCACTCTTGACTGCTTACATCTAGTCATTTAGGGCGTTGACAAGGCATCTGTGCCTAAAGTGCAACATTCATCTCGTTAATGTTGAGCTGACCGCCCATTGCTTTTCCATTATTGCATCCATCTTTACAGATGGTCTGTCGAACGGCAGATATAAAAAAGCCCATGTGATCACACAGTTCACACATTCCATAGGAAAACAATCATTCCTGCTTGACTTGAGCTAAACCAAAGACTTACTGCTAACATTTGAGAAGTAACTCCTAAAATATGCTTGTATGCTATTCCAAAGTACCTTATTAGTAAGTTAAGATTCATATTTTTGCTCAAAGACTCCTCCCTACAGTAAGGAAATGTAAACTGCATTAAAAAAAGGAAGCTTCACACAAAACTCTGTGACCCAAGCCGGCTTCCTGCAAGTTGTCAGCGATTTGTGTGAGACCCTCAGTTCAGCTAGCAAAGCAAAAAATGTGCACCTATTTTGCAACAAAGTTTTTTCCAAATTAAATTCATTAATTGTTGCAGCTCTATCACACATGTTAAAAGTGCTATTTCAATGTTGATCATGGGCATTTAATAGAAACGATAATGCAGGTAATGGCAAGCAGAACAATCAATATTTTTCAACTATTTTCCCTAAAATATGCATCGAGGCTGCAAAGTGTGTTTTATCTGATAACTCGATTAATCGAACAAACTGATCGATAGATTACTCGACTACTACAATAATTGATAGCTGCAGCCCTATGACTTGACTATTATCAGGACTAAATATACAATATAAGGTGCATTAGGGTTGAGTGCATTTTGACACGATTATTTGAAACAACCAATCATATGACACGGACATACACAACAAAACAAGTAGAGCAGGGGATCAGCCCGCGAGGAGAGGAGCATGACAACAGTGCAAAAGAGGAAACAAGGGAGCCATTCAGGCGTAGCACCCAGCCTAATCAAAAGAACCATTAACAAGCCAATGAGACCAATCACATTTGTAGATATAACAGTATTCGCAAAGAGACATGGAATACAGCCTCCAAGATATATGGATGTTTCAAGAGATACTAATTTCACTATTTCACATTTGGGTATTTCAGCTTGATTAATTGGACCTGCTGCAGGAGTAACTCGTCCAGTTCACTCAGGCCGAACTCCAGCTCACTACACAAAGGATGTTATGTAGACATTGACAATAATTTGCTCTAAACAGTTACTAGATTGTACCTTTAAACAGGAGACCACCGAATTATAAAAGGCACTGCATTAAGTAAAGGGTGTGGCACTTCAGGGACGTGTCAGCAGCAGCAGCAAGGCCGGTTCAGTGTTGGGGCCAAACTGTAAAGGAGTAAATCATGCATGACTGCAGTAGAGTGATACTCTTCTGCTCTTTGCTCCTCACACACGTCATTTGAAGGGCATTGTGAAGGCCTTTGACAAAGCAAGGCAGCATAGACTTTATGACTGTGGTGTGACTCAAACCTAAATGAACATGAAACAAACCCAAGACCAATAGATGGGTGTTTCTGTGGTGTCTTGACATGTGAATCAATAGATGACTCACATGTACAGTACACTCATATATTGTACTAATAGGAATTGTTATGCCTTATTATCCAGCATACTCAAATGCAAGACTAAACTGTACTACACTGATTTTACAGTAAAAAACTGTAAAACACTAGCAACTCAGTTACCAAAATTTTAACGGAACAATAACAGTGGTAACGTTTTTCCATTTACAGTAATGCAGAGTAAAACCACGCTAGCTTGATTACATTACGATAGCACGTACAAAAACATAAAATACCACTATATTTTACCGTAAAACTAACAGCGGTAACATTTTTCCATTTAAAGTAATGCACTAAAAAGACGTGCCGTAGATTTTACGGTAAAAAACTGGAAGCTCAGTCACCACAATTTTACAATAAAAATAACAGGTGTATTTTTTTCATTTACAGCCATGCACTGTAAAAACAACAGTAGTTTTTCCACATACAGTAATGAACTGTAAAAACAACGACCGTACATTTTACGATGAAAAAAACAAACAAACTAGAATCTCAGTCGCCAAAATGTTAATCGTAAAAATAACCGTGATACTATTTTTTCCATTTACAGTAATGCACTAAAAAGAAAAAAAAAAGCCGTAGATTTCACGGTAAAAAAAATGGCAGGTCACTCGCCAAAATGTTACCATAAAAATAACAGTGACACTATTTTTCCATTTACCGTTACGCAAAAAAACAAACAACGGCCATAGATTTTTACGGTAAAAAAAATTGGTAGCTAAGTCGCCAGAATAAAAATAACAGGTATCATTTTTCCATTTACAGTAATGCACTGTAAAAACAAAGGGTGTAGATCTTACAATAAAAACTGTCAGCTGAGTCGTTAGAATTTTACCATAAAATAACACTGGTACCTATTTTTAATTAAATAAATACATACATACATACATACATACATACATACATACATATATATATATACATAAAAAAAAAATTTTTTTTACAAATGTACATTTAAAAAAAATCATAAAGGGACAAGCGGTAGAAAATGGATGGATGGATGTTTTAAATGATTGCATTATAAAAGGATGAACTGTTTGTTTGCTGACTCTGCTTCATTGATGACCATTATCTCGAACTTAGCGTCAGCGTCATCACTTTTCTGTTTACTCACTTAACCAACCTCAATTACACTTTTTTACAAAGCTTCTGTGTGGTGTGCATCTGTGTGAGTGTGGGACCAGTTGCTGATTTGCATATTACGTTTTTAGACACCAAATATAAGACGCCTTTAGGGGGGGAAATAGCATCCTGTATTGGGGTCATGTACCTCTGCTTTACTTTTATTTTTCTTGACAAGATCATTCCCAAAATCAATACTACTTCTAAAAAGACATTTCAAGGCTCCAACACAAAAGTTCTGAACAGTCCTTGATCAACCAGCTTCCAGAGATCATACAATTCAGTAACAGACCAAAATTTGGGGGTAAAATATGCCTCTAAAGTTGCATGTACGGTCATGATGTGTGACATTAAAGAAGACCTCAGCTTATTTCACATACAAAACACCAGTGTGTCCCGATTGAGTTGTCCAAAGTTACTGAGTATTTTAGAACCATCTCAGCCGGGGATGAGCCAACGTTAAGGCAGGAGTTGACCGTCAGTAGCCATGGAGATTAGTAAGCATTGTTAAAAAGTAGAGGTTGAACAAAGGGTGAAATGCAGGCAGGCAGCAGGATCAATCAATCAATCAATCAATCAATCAATCAATGTTTATTTATATAGCCCTAAATCACAAGTGTCTCAAAGGGCTGTACAAGCCACAACGACATACTCGGTACAGAGCCCACATACGGGCAAGGAAAACTCACCCCAGTGGGACGTCAATGTGAATGACTATGAGAAACCTTGGAGAGGACCGCATATGTGGAGGATCAACTGCTGATGTATGCTGGTAGCACTAGCCACCATTTATCCCTGTAAAACTTATTAAAAGGTGAATTGTTTTGGGTAACGTTTCTTTTTTTACAATTTTGTGACTGCTACGTTAAAATGTCGTCACAAAATACGTCATTTAGTGTTTCAAACGCAATTTTACCATACTAACACTTAAGTGTTTTACTTATATTACACTTTTAGCTGTTGGGAATGTTGAATTTTTAAACTTAAGAATGTTATAAAATTAAATGTGTACGGAGTAGGGCTGGGTGATATATCGAATATACTCGATATATTGAATATACTCGATATATTGTGGGTTTGTCTCTGTGCGATATAGAAAATTACTATATCGTGATATTCGAGTATACGTTCTCACGCAGTTGATTTTAGCTGCGGGCATTACACTACAGGCTTTTATCACGCTTTCTTGTCTCTCCTTCTCACAGAAACGAAAAATAAGCGCACCTTCTTACATACACATACTGTCACGCGTGCAACGTCATACGCTCTCGCGGAGCAGAGAGGTAGCGGCATGGGTAAAGTTAGCTGTGATGCTAGCTGAGTGGTGCGAGTGGTAATACAAGAGAGAGAAGGTGCCTATCTGTTAACAAATGAAGGAAGAATAATTAATTCCAAGAAAAACAGCACGGGGTCCATCATCTGGCGGTGGTTTGGCTTCAAGCGGAAAGATGTCGAACAGACAACCGTAATATGTCAAGTATGCGGCAAAAGCGTTGCTACAAAAAGTAGCAGCACTGCTAATGTGTAGCATCATTTGAAAAGTCACCTGTTAGAGAATGAAGAGTGCTTGAAACTCCGCATGTCAACATCTTGGCCGGTGCCACACCCACAAAATGCCCAAGCAACCATTTCCAGATCAACACCGTATGAAAAAAAAAAAGTCAAGAACAGAAGGGATAACGTCCGCAGGAACCTACCACATAGTGAAAGACATACACTATTTGATTTCCTTTTATGCAGCTCATTTTTATTTGACAGTTATTGAAATATCTTGTGTGACATCATGCACAAAAGTGCACTTTATTTGTTTTAAACTATTGTAGTGGCGTTCTGTACAAAAAGTGCAGTTTAATTTAGTGTTGTTTTGATATGTCATCTTGGTGACATCATGCACAAAAATGCACTAATAGCTTGTTTTAAAATGTCTCTGACAATCTTGCACTTTCTGTTTTGGATATGACACAACGTCGCTGCTTAATAACTTTTTAATAAATACAGTTTTGGTAAATTGACTTAGTTGTGATTTCCCTCTCTGCATGAAAGTTTAAAATGAGCATATATTAATGCAGTATGAACAACAATGTTTTAATGTAGACACATAGGATCATCATACTGGTGTGATTATACGCATCAAGTGTTCATTCAAGGCTAAGCAAAATATCGAGATATATATCGTGTTTGCGTGACATGGCCTAAAAATAGAGATATTCAAAAAAGGCCATATCGCCCAGCCCTAGTGCGGAGTGACTTGATTCAACGTTTGATTACTTGCAACACTCGAGGACCTGAGTGTAGCATTTCTTAATATTAACAGATGATTAACTTATTTTTAACTAACACTTGTCATAAACCTTTATTGACGCTACAGGTCTTATTTTACAACTGAAGGGATTCGGGAAAAGATAGAACTATTTTATTTTTTTTAAATGTGTCGAGTATAATGGGCCGGTATGATAACTACAGATGTCCAACTCAAGGCCCTGAGTGCGAGATCTGGCTCGCCACATTATTGTATGTGGCCGGTGAAAGCCTGGAAAAAATGTGTGTCAATAAAATATATTTTTTTACTTAATGCATTTGTTCTTTCAATAAAAAAAAAACATTTTAAACTTTATTATCTGATCATGCCAGCTATTATATTATTATATACTGTGTTAATATTTTCTAAAGACAAAAATACATTTAAATATCTGCTTGTCACCTTTCTTTATGATTTCAAAGAAGGTTATCCATTATTTGGACATTGAAAAAAAATCTAATAATCAAATGCATGGGACATTGTGTAATAACATCTCGAGGTGGTTATACATTTACATTAGTGCTGTCAAATTATTTGTATTTTTTATTTTTTACATATAAATCAGATGCATCCTACCTGAATTTTGATTTATCATGATAATCACTGGTTGTAATTGTAACCGGTAATCACCTGCATGCATAATTTTGATACATTTTTAAAAAAGAGCTAAGGCAAAAAGATAACAGTTTCACGGGATGGTATTATAATGTAATGACGGCTCTAAAATGTGTTGTTCTTTAAATGTCTAATGAAAAGAAGTGAAAAAATAACTTTTCAGTTGAACAGTGATTTCTAAGCAATACAATTAAACATGATATACGTGTAGTATATGTATTTATAATGGATAACATAACTGAATTATTTGTAAATGTAATGATAAAGTGCAGTTGGTAATGCTATTGCTGAACCTGCTACTCAAGTGGCAAACATAAAAATATTTTCTTAGTAAAAAAAAACCAAAAACAGATAAATACAACCCTTAAGTGGGTCAAGAAGAACCCAACATAAGTAACTGACAAACAGATACTTCTTAGTGAGAGCATAAAACTGAATATTTTGGAGACTTGCTCACAAAAAGTTGTTGAAGTGTGCATTTGATAAGTTTTGATTCATTTGCTGCCTCAATTGTAACACTAGTTTGGTGTTTAAGAAAACATAATATTATGCTTTTGCTTCTAATCCCTGTGTCTTGTTAGCCAGCTGGTGTTAGCCATCTGGTGAAGCAGCCTATTCAGTCATTTTAAATGTCGGGAAACGTTCAGGAGACGAGCTTCCATCATCCATCAGCCTGCAGAGCTGTGTGCTAATATTGCTGCTGTAGCCATACACGGCCTGAAAGATTTCTAACTTTTACTTTAGCTAATACTGTATGAAGGAAATATTAGTGGTTTTTAACAGTCTATATTTAATGCTGGTAACCAGCCCATACATTGTGTCAAGCAAACCAGGATTTTTTACTGTTTAAAGCAAAATAAAAGCAGCAAAAACATTTCTGGAGGACCTCGATGATGTGACCGCCTCCATTGCTTGGCTTGTGCCTAGTTCTTGGCTGAAGGTCACTCCACCGGCCTTGTTATCCTCTGTAATGTGGGACTGCAAACCTCTCTGTTGTTCCGACCCATGCTGCTGACACCTGGGCTGCTTATTTCCACACTGCTCAGCGACTTCTCCCACTGTCCTGGTGCCAGCCACTGGGTCTGACATTGCTCAAAATGTCCTTTTATTTTAAAAAAAGGCAGGATGTGTTTTATTTTCCATGACTTGGCTGCTTTAAACACTCTCCCTTAACATTTGTGAAAGTCATCGTTGCAGCCGGGCCGCAATTGACTTAACAGATTGCACCGATGCAGCTGTTCAAAGGAGCAGTGGAGGTGTGCTACAAGCACTTTAAACTATCTGATCATGTATGTACTGTAATTTACAGGCTACAGAATGCACAGATATTTAAGCTGCACCCAATACATTTTAGAAGAAATTATTTTGTTTTGTTTTTTTAATATTAGCCGCACCAGACAATAAGCTATAGATATACAGTGTAAATATTTTAAAATGTTTAAATACATTCTTTAATTTTATCCAAACCGTTCCTGTCACACGGCAGCAAAACAGCTCATCAAACAAAACAGAAGTCATCGTCATGGACCTACTAGCCGCCTCTCCAATCAGATAAAGACTCAATAACTCCACAGTGAATTTACAAAACTGAAACAATACAAAAAGAAGGCCATTGAAAGTTAAAAATACTAACACAGACACGTGTTAGCATGTTCGCTCATCCTAAAGACGTTAGCTTGATTACATTACGATAACACATACAAATATGCATGAAAACACTCCTACATACATCACACGTGACGGTTTAGTAAGTATGAATAGTGACCTCTTCTAACAGATGGCGCTGTCACGCCAAATTTCTTCCCCCCTACAAAAACATCCCCCACCCCATTTACTTCCGGGGCTGCGTCCAATAAAGTCACAAAGTTGCCGGGGGTCCTTAACCAGCACGCGACTGTCCTGTTTCGCGCCTGTACAAAAAAAAAAACATCCATCCATTCATCGATCTTCTTCCGCTTATCCGAGGTCGGGTCGCAGGGGCAGCAGCCTAAGCAGGGAAGCCACTTCGTCCAGCTTTTCCCGGGGGATCCTGAGGCATTCCCAGGCCAGCCGGGAGACGTAGTCATCCCAACGTGTCCTGGGTCTTCCCCGTGGCCTCCTACCGGTCGGACGTGCCCTAAACACCTCCATAGGGAGGCGTTCGGGTGGCATCCTGACCAGATGCCCAAACCACCTCATCTGGCTCCTCTTGATGTGGAGGAGCAGCGGCTTTACTTTGAGCTCCCCCCGGATGACAGAGCTTCTCACCCTATCTCTAAGGGAGAGCCCCGCCACCCAGCGGAGGAAACTCATTTCGGCCGCTTGTATCCGTGATCTTGTCTTTTCGGTCATAGCCCAAAGCTCATGACCATAGGTGAGGATGGGAACGTAGATCGACCGGTAAATTGAGAGCTTTGCGTTACGGCTCAGCTCCTTCTTCACCACAACGGATCGATACAGCATCCGCATTACTGAAGGCGCCGCACCGATCCGCCTGTCGATCTCACGATCCACTCTTCCCTCACTCGTGAACAAGACTCCGAGGTACTTGAACTCCTCCACTTGGCGCAAGATCTCCTCCCCCCCAAAAAAACAATAATCGATTTCTTCAGATTCCCGCAGCTGTCAAAGACGAAGTATCCTTCCAGCGACGGGCATTCAAAGCCGAAGTGCTATCGATCGCTGTCAATGACGTAAGAGGAAACATGACCACGGAAGTAAATGGGGGGGGGGGGGGGGGGGGGTTTGTAGGGGGGAAGAAATTTGGCGTTACAGCGCCATAGCCCAAACAATAACACACCTTTTCAGTGTATATGCCAGCGTAACAAAATGTATATGTATTTTTAAAATACAAAACATTATGGCCGTTAGTGAAGAAAAATCCATAAATTAGCCGCACCGTTTCATAAACTGGAGGGTTCAAAGCGTAGGAAGAAAGTGGCGGCTCATAGTCCGCAGAATACGGTACTTTGCATGTTGTCCACGTGCTGTGAAGACAAATGTGGCTCAACATGTCTGACATATGAACCCAGAAACCATCCAGACACCTTCCAGGATTTGGTTTCTGCCTACACGGTGTAAATGATGGCGATTTAGGAAGCTGCACCTACCGCCCTGATGAGGCTGTCTAAGCAAAACTAACACTGGGAAGCTTCCTACACTTTGGGACTCAAACGGACTGGGCATATTTACATTAACTAATGTTTCTTCCTGTGTTGAACTCAGTTAATAGCATCACTCTCATGATAATAGCTTCCCTTGAGTGCTGCTGTGAGAGGAAATTGTCTGGAAATAGCCGCGCTAAGCCATCAATTACTTCACAGTTCTTGTTGGGAGTGTTTAAGTGCTGATGCGTTTATTTATTACCTTAAAAATCTTGACAAAGAAAATTGAAACATTGGTATATCACATACCAATACAAGTGAAGCATTAAGGATTATTGGCAGGTCTAAACTAGATGACACTACAATTAGTCAAACCCTATGGAAGAGTCTAATCTATTTCAATATGTCTTCATATGACAGCAGAGGGCTTATTTACTCAACTCCAGAGAGTACCAGATGTATATTAGGGGTAATGCTTTTTTGCAAAGTTGCATTTTTAGAACAATAGTCAATAATATTATATAACCGAGTCATTGTTTTCACTATGACAAATTGGACATGGCGGGAGGCCAGGCGCACCACCTCGCCCCGGAGGTGTAGCTGTCTGCTGGTAAAGGTAATGATCCTTCTGAAGGTTCACATACAGAAACTTTGTTACATCTTTTTCTTCCTCTATTTAGTCAAGTATGATGTCTTGTCGGCGAAGCACCCGCTACAAGGACCTCACTAAACAATCCAATCTCTACCGTGTTTGTTTTTCGGAGTAGTTTAGCATTTTTTGAGGTGGAAAATGTTGCAAACGATATCTCGGTTGTTTTCACTTTTATGAAAGATTGTAATAATTTTTCAAGTGCACACCGAGTTCTATACAACACGGTCGTTGGGATCCATGAAATACAGATCGCGTTATTCTCGAGATTATGTTATATAGAAATCCTTATTCGTTATGCGCTGTAGCTCGGCTGCCAATACCTGCTTGGTGGATAGTGCCTTTACATAAAGTGACGTGAATCCCACGTCACAGAATTGGGCGGGCACTATCCACCAGTAGATTTGGATATCAACATTAACACATTAATAAAAATAAATGATCGTGTTATCAAATATGAATGAAGATTCATCACTTCCGGGATAAGCCATAACCCGGAAGACGCACGCATTTGTTACACGGTCCGTGATTGCGAGGAGAGGCGGTCCATTTCGCTTCAAAACAGAACTTTGGATAAAACTGAGGTAACTTCTTGGTATTGCAGCGACAACCATTTTTATCATTGATGCACATCAGGTTTAAAATACCATCTTAAAGCGAAACACGTACAGCGTTGTCAATTCTCTTGGCGCCTTTTTTTGTAAACAGCTATGAGCGACAAATCTAGTGACATTTCCCGGTGATATTGGAGACTTTTTTGCAGGCATGTTATTTGAACCTAATGAACAAGACTGAAAATAAGCCGGGGGTCTGGGCTCCACAAATTTCTGAGGCGCTTGCGTTTTCCTTTTTGTTTCTACTTTAGGGGATTCTACATTGGATTGTATATCCAATTTCGGTCTATTCGACTCCCTCTCCACTTCTAACTGCTCCAAATGCAAAAATCATAAAGACTACAAACAATGTTTATTGTATTATCTAACTTCCTTTATCTGAATAGCCATTTGTGATTTATAGCATGAAATAACAAATCTATTGTTTAAGTTTCAAAATGATTCAACTATTCAATGTCAAAATATAAACAGTGGAAATAATTAACAAAACACCTTCTGTGGATTTGTTTTACTTGAATTAAAATTTTTAAATTGAAGTAATGAATGCAGCTGAAATAGGCTCCAGCACCCCCCGCGACCCCGAAAGGGACAAGCGGTAGAAAATGGATGGATGCATGGATTTCTCATTACTAAAACTGCAAGTAGTAGCATAATGCTTTAATGGAAAATTTTAGGCCCACTTAGTCCAGTGAAGTAGCAAATGTAAAGTAATCTTCAGCATGAGTAATTGATAGGATTAATTTCTATTTAACTATACTGGCTAAGGATATAGCAGCTGATGAAGCTGCATATGGACTACACACTTGGCAGAGGAAGAATACACCTCCAGAAGTCACATGAAAACTGTATCATAAGTGGTCAATACTATACTGTACATAACCACTGCTTCTAGTCCAGTTTTTGGTCGGTATCAGTCAAGTCTGACGACCACCTGTTCTGCTCACTGTGACTACAGTAGTAGTGTGTTGTGAACCAACATTCTTGCCTTTTTGAGCCATGTCTCGGTTATGTTGTGTAGGCAGTAATAATCCGAACTCCATATAAAATGGATTTGTAAAGCTCCCCCACATGGCAGTCTGTATTCAAGACTTCAGATTCCTTGTCCATGTCCTGTGTTGTTAAAAGAGGTGGGGGAAATAATTGATTTTTAGACGCATCGTAATTCGGACATGGACGATTATAAAATCAATTAGTAAACGTCAAAATCGATTTATTTATTGTAAATACAGTAATAGTTTTAAAATTTGGCTGACTGCAGCGAGCCATCTCACCGAGAGAACCGACTAGCTCCTTTATTATAGGGCTCTTATGTTACATTTTTGCACACATTTCCATTAATTTAATAAATGTGGGAATTAATTTAACTGTTTCTTATTCCAAAGTTTCTCTTCCAAAGTGATAAACGCTTATTCAGTGAAACAAAAAAGAACTGTATAACCGCATCAATATACATAAATTAAAGATGCATCAGTAATCGATTTGTTATCAAATCGTAGCTCCAGAATCGTAATCGAAAGGTGCCCAAAGATTCCCACCTCTAGTTGTTAATCATACTCCCGATGAGTAAATCCTCAACTCAAACGGTTTCCAACAAAACTAAACCTAGACTCTGATTTACAACTGCCAATTTTCTTAATAACAAATAATGATATATGGTACCTCGGTTTTTGTCTGTTCCAAAAGATCAGACAAGAGAAAACTAATTGTATGAAAACTGAAGCATTTTTCCCATAATAAACAAAATAAATCAAATCAATCTGACACAGACTAGGATTGGGTAAAATAATCCACTAGACCGTTAATGGATCGATATCTTTAAAATTTTGCAACATTGGTTTAGGGCAGGCCTGGGCAATTATTTTGACTGGGGGGCCAAATTTAGAGAAAGAAATGTGTCTGAGGGCCGGTATATCTATTTTTAGGAACACTAATACAAAATCTCACAATAATGTCTGATTGAAAACGTTTTGACAGACCGCCTTAAAAAACGAAATGGAATTTTATTTTTTTCTATGAACGATAAAACACTGAATACAGACAACATATGAACGTCACACGCCCTCTCGATCGACATATTTTACAGTCAAGCAAAACGTGACAAAAATGCGACAAACAGCGAAATATGAACGCAAAGGGTAAAAATACAATATACAATCTGATATATCACTAAGCTTTAGAACTTTGTGGTTAAAAATCACCTTCCACCTCTGTCCCTGACACCCATATTTCAGGTTGACACTCTGTGGAAACGCTCCCCACCCCCACTGCTTGGTTCCTCGTCTGAGCTGCTGTGACTTAGATTACCATAGTAACTAATTAATTACCATAGCAACTAGTATATCATGCAAAAGCGCAGATTCCAACCATTGAAATACTTTGTATAGTTGAAGACTTGCGGTAATTTGAAAAAAAATATTTGGGAATGTCCGGCGGGCCAGATTGAAATACTTAACGGGCCGCATGTGGCCCCCGGGCCTTAATTTGCCCAGGTCTGGTTCAGGGTGACACTATGCTAACAATAGCTTTCAACAACAAGCCATTCCGGGAAAAACAAAAGAAATTGAGGGACCCACCAGCATTTCCACCCGACTCTCCACAGGCCTTGAAGATACGAAACCGGGGCAACATTTTAGGGGAAATTTCATTGAAAACTGAATCATACGAAAAGTGGGACATACGAAAACCGAGGTACCACTGCATATGTATTTAAATGTTTTCCTTAGTCAGCTGACCAGCTCAATAAAATGGTACCAAAACATGTGAAAAAACAGAAATTAAGCTACTATTAATATGCATAATGGTTTCAAACAAAGTTCTCACAAAGCATTTACAATGGTCACATTGCTATTTCTGTCCAATTATTAGGACATTGTGGCATATTGGTAAGAATCCAAAAAGCAGCAGCAGCACCCACAAAAACAAAATAGAGCACAATTGAGTCAGTGTGGAAGCTACAGGGCTAGTCAGATCCAGTTACAAATCTGCAGCCTACAAGAACAATAGGGTAGAGTACAAGAGCAATAATGTAGACAGAAGAGCTGCAGCAGGCAGGTCATCAAATCCCTCTCTGTGTCAGCAAAGAAGATGAAATGCAGCCCTGTGCACTGCCCTGGTCAAGGACCACAACACTGAATGCCCGCAGCCTAGCCCTGATGGAGCATTCTTGGGAAGGAGGTGTGGTTGCATTTTGATTTTGGTTTGCATTGGTAATGAATGTTCCAGTAAGTAGGGCTGGTCGGTATACCTGTATTACAGTTAATACCAGTATATTTTAGAAAGATATATATTTGAGACAATACCGCCATACTGGTATCTTTTGATGTGCCTTTGTTATGGCCGTTTGCCCTTCTCTGCGCTTGATGCAATACGACAAACTTTTCAAAAGAATATGGCCGCACAGTTGCAAACTTCTCGACTCTCGAGTGATGCAATGCGTTGGTGAGTGACTACAGATTTATTTACACTACAGATTTATTTACACATACTGTATATCAATTTGCTTGGGAATCTATATCTCTTTGTGTAGCAAATTTATCACTAATCTCATGTGTATATATTGTTCAATTCTGTTAGCGACATAGCACAGCAACTAGCGATAGATCCTCTCTACTGCTTGCTTGGTGTGTCAAATGTTTAGCTACTCCGCGGCTTGAAAGTGCCTCTCCCCATAGCCCGTGCGGACTAACCTAGCATAACGGCTGGGTGGCTGAAGAGTATTTTCAAACTTATCAGCCAGCGGCCTTCATCCCAGTTTGCGAGTAGAAGCTCCATGTATCCCCGCACACAAGCATGAGGTTATAAATCTAAAGTTGATGGACAAAATTAACAAAAACTGCTTTGACGTAGTAATGGCAAACTCATTACTTTATAACAATAAGCAACACGTTACGTTACTACTTACAACAAAAATAATCTGAGTGCTCTGAACACTGGTTATCGATCCATAAAACTACCTTAAGCAATTTGTACCTTTTGTTTACGATATAGGTACAGGGTTTCCCTTAACTGCCAAGATACCTGTGGCGGTGGGGGCGTGGTTATGGGCGTGGTCATAATGACGTCATTGAATAATTGGCATTAATTGCTATGATGATGTGATTTTCTTTAAAAAGGGCCACAAATGTATACATACATTTAAAACAAATTTGGTTTTATTAATTTAGATTACCTTATATATTTTTTTAATGTTTTGCCATATTTTCAATTGTTGCTGCGTTTTGTACAAGGTACTTTGTTGAGATTTTTTTCAAGTGTTTAAAAACTTTTGACATTTTTAAAATGAAAAACAACTAGCAACAAATCTAGCATCCTCTTCTAGCGTTATTATAGAACAGACCTGGGCATTCTGCGGCCCGCGGGCCGCATCCGGCCCTTTGTACGTCCCTGTCCGGCCCGCGTGAGGCCAATTATAAATTACAAAATAAATTTTAAAAAGTATCTATTTCGAGTGTGCAATACAACGGTGCTGCTTTTGTTTTGAAAAGCGTTATTTGTATTACTTCCGTGCGGACGTATGCTCGTGCGCGCAGCGGCAATCACAAATACAAAATAAAAAATAAAAAAACATCTTTGTCGTGCGTGCAATACAACTGTGCTGCTTTTATTTTGAAAAGTGTTATATGTGCGTATGTCCTGTGAGGGAAGGCGCACAGCGACAAGTGATGCCCGGTTATCCCCGAGACGCTAAAAAGAGAAAAGTTGATGACGAATGGCGTGTTTTAAAAAAGACATGGACTGCCAAGTAAAGGTAAAGCCGTGTGCTTATTTGTGGTACACACGTTGCTGTCTTTAAAGAATATAGTGTAACGACCTGCTGAAGTAGATGTTGTCTTCTTGAGTTGCGTAAATGAGAAGTGAGGAGACGTGCGTGTGGAAGGAACGAGATATGTTGAGCTGTGTTAGTATAGCTTGCTCAATAAAAGTTTCAAAAGAGCGTCAGACTTCGTGTGCACTTCTTCTGGACGCTACAATTGGTGTCAGAAGTAAAACTTTGCTGTGTTGTGTAAGAAAGTGTTAAAAACAAAACCATCAAAAGCCATCTGCTTTTGTATAAAGATAAGTTAGGTTAAATGAAAATATTATTATTATCTATCTTACGGTATATCAAAAATAATTTGAGCAAAATTTAATTGAAATATTGTCGGTGTGGCCCTCCAGCAGTGCTCGGGTTGCTCATGCGGCCCCCGGCAAAAATTAATTGCCCACCCCTGTTATAGAATGTACTCTTGTTTAGAGACTTCTATCCCTCAATGTCCCTGACTAAAGAGGCTGAAGTGAGCATGACGTCACACTTGCTTCGCACTGTTGCGCCAGTTGGACTTTCTTCTTTTAAAAGCCGCCAGTGTCCTCTTAATATTTGCACATTTTGTAGATGGCTGTCCACGTGGATATATCTGCATTATATATAAAAGTCACCTGCACATCGCAGTAAGTATAAAATAAAAATTCGAAGTGGAAATTCAGTACCACTGTACTATCTTAATTTATACAAACGTTTGCACAAGTCTTAGATCCTACACAAACTTTGATGAACTCATGACTTTTCACAGCAGTCCTTTTGACATACCGTAGAGTACTGATAAAATATAAACAATTAGCAGCATTACAACATATAGCCCCTGACTTGCATGAAACAGAGTAGTGTAGCAAGGGGTTCAATTCCCACCTTCTACCTTCCTAGTCACGTCCGCTGTGTCCTTGGGCAAGACACTTCACCCTTTGCCTCTGATGGCTGCTGGTTAGCGCCTTGCATGGCAGCTCCCGCCATCAGTGTGTGAATGTGTGTGTGAATGGGTAAATGTGGAAAAACTGTCAAAGCGCTTTGAGTACCTTGAAGGTAGAAAAGCGCTATACAAGTACAACCCATTTATCATTATTTATAAGGGCCAAAAAATACCTTTTGGTGAGGACCTGCTTAAGTGAGCATACACAGGAATCAACTTCTGCTAGTTGAAACAGCAGTGGCTGAACAATCCATGTTCTGAAAGTCAGGAATTTGAAAAACATCCTAAAAAAACAAAAATGTATGATAAAATCAAATAATTAAACAAAAAAAAGAAAAAATGTAGTAGCGCTATTATAGACAAAAACGGAAAAACATTATTTGATGAAGAGCAGATAGCAACCCGATGGGTTGAATATGTAACCAAGTTATATGGTGACAAAAAGAGAGCAGGGATGCCCCTGATAGAGTCAACTGATGGACATAATATTATGAGGAACTAGTAAATGCTATCAAGACAATAAAGAAAGCAAAAGCTAACTTCCCAGATGATATGCCAACAGAATCACTGAAAGCTCTAAATGAACATAATACAAAATTATTAACAAGATTGGGGAACACAATTTACAACAGAGGATCTGCTGAATTGGGACAATCCATTGTTGTTCCCTTGCCAAAAACAAAGAAAAAAACAACAAAAGCACAAGACTGTGCAGATTTCCGAACTATCAGCCTAATGAGTCATTTGACAAAATTACTCCTTAAAATGATACAACAAACAGTAACAAAAAGAATCAATGAAGAAATAAGTCAACTACAAAGTGGTTTCAGACCAGGCATTACTCGAGGGGATCCTCAATTTAAAGATCATCAGTGACAGAATGTTGGAGACCAATCAAGATGTTTATATTTGCTTCATAGACTATACCAAAGGTTTTGATAGAGTCAAGCATTCCAAAATTATTGAATGTCTGTCCGAAATTGGCATATGTGGGAAAGAACAACAAATTATTACAAAGATGGATTGGGAACAAACAGCAGCCATAAAAGCCGATTGAGGAACGACAATAACATTTAATATTAAAAAAGGAGTAGGACAAGTTTGTGTATTGTCCCCAAGTCTGTTTAATTTATATATCGAAAATATTTCAAAGAAGGCGAAGACATGGCAGGTTTATCTATAGGCTGTCTCAACGTACATAATCTACGATACGTTGATGATACATCCTTGTTCACACTGAACACAAACAACATTCAACTATTACTAATTCTAGTGAATGATAAAGGCAAACCATATGGAATTAAAATTAATATGAAAAAAAACTAAGCAATGGTATGATAGTAAGAAAAAAATCAACTAGTTCCAATCCTGAAGGAATCAATAAAGTACTATCTATCTAATCCCTACAATAGATGCAGAGCTATAAAACAATGATCAAATATCATGTATTTGGGCGTAAGCTTGCACACAGTTTTAGACGCCTTTGTTCGCGGGGTTTTGGAGTATTTTTTTAACAGCGGGAAATCAGTGACGTCACAAACTGACGGACATATTTATGTTGGCATTCTTTGACATATGAAAGCCTCCTACCGCTCTTCTGAGCCTACACAGCTGAGACCGTTGCCCCTGGAACTTCCGTATATTCCTTCTCGATTCATGCCGTACCGCAGGCTCAATGTCTATAAAATAAATGCAAAGATAAATGTTTCCGTGTTTATTTGTCCATGACATTTGGGCCACAAAGATATTGGATTAGCCGCTGAACTCAGATGGAAAAAGGCAGCGACATTGCGACTTGGCTTGAAGGAACTTCAATGAAAAGGTCGGATAAATTATTATTTTCATCTAATCGTGCCACGCGCAAAATAACACTGATGAGTAACATCCTGGGGATTTTTTTAATTTTTTTTTTTTTAAATCCAGCTCTGGAGTCTGCATCACTCAGAGAGTATTAAGCCTGTGCACCCAATGTTGTGACCAAGTGAAGCAGGGCTATTCAACTGAGGGCCCAGGGGCCAAATCTGGCCCCAGAATGAAAATATACCAGCCCCAGAATTCCACTACACCAGCCCCCGAGTTCAGTAAAAAATTTGCGAGACAATCCTTTTTGCAAGAAATTGCTAAAAAAAAATACAGTGCTCCTGTTGTATAAAGGAACTTGGACCACTGTAAACACATGGGCATTCTTGTAATGACATAAAAAGCTTGCTAGCAAACATAATACTGGGGTCCAAATGTGTGATTTACATAACTAAATTCTCTCCTTTTAGGCAGTTACATTTTTTTCATAATATGATTTATGTAACTAAAATGTTGCTGTAGCTTGTTTACTTCAGATGCAGTCAGAGCTAATTTATTCAACCTCTTTAGTTAGATTAGTGGTGTTCCTCAAGGTTCCATTTGAGGTCCTCTCTTTTTTTTTAATCATTTAGCCAATAAATTAGACGGTTAGTAATACCATCTAATTTTTTAATTACTGAAAAAAACGTAATTTATTAATGCATTTTAGGCACATGCGCACTAGCGTCGTTTGGCTTGATAATCATGGCGGACTAACGACACAGACTTTGCTCCGGAGATTTCCCCTCAGAGTAAACGGAGCCAAGCGCTTGGTTTAACGTCATTTTCCCACACCTCTTGGCATGCGTTTAAGAATGCACTGCTGTTAGATGGCGACAGGTGTGGACAATATTGGAGACAGACTCACTTGTCCCCACACTAAAAGTATACACTGAAGGAGAAAACTATTTGATGTTGCTTTTATTTTCTCAATACAGCATCCATCAGCTGCTGTGACTGAGAGTTAATGAGGTGAGGAAACATGCAGCAGATGATGTGTCGGGAACGATGTCACAACTTGTTTATAAAGTCTTTAGTTTGTTGACTGGGATGATCACTTGTCCTTTATTTAACTGCAAACTGTGTCAGTGTTCAAATAACATCAGTACTAGCTAAAACATTTTGTCATCTCATCGAATTGAACGCAGGCTGTGAAGATTGTGTATTCGATGTGAGAGGTGTCACTCCTGTTTTTTTGTTTGTTGGCCAAACAAATTTCACTTAATTTTCCTGAGGGAACTCTCCTGAAGGAATCAATAAAGTACTATCTATCTATCTAAACTGTTGTACTGAACCACAAAAAGTAAACGCCATGGTTTTTTTACATTACTTGTGTTTTTTTCATGTCACAAAAGGTATTACTTCAAAAACTATTCATGCAACACATCATTTTGTTCATGTTTTATTGTGTATAGTTAATTCCTATACGACATATTTCTGCTCAAACTCTTAATGGATCTGTCCCGATACAGCATCTACATGTACATATAAATGTACATAACTTAAAACATTTATTAAAAAAAAAAAACTCCCTCTATCAAAATGTAAAAATAGAGATAAAGGCATCATGTAATGTCAAAAAGCTGACAAGTTGATATTATTAAAGAATTTAAAAAATTATATTTGTCTTTAGATATATGGTTTATTTATAGCCTTTTTATTAGCCATTACAAATGACATGATGATATTACGTTCGCACCCCAACACTGCTTTACCAAACAGTCAATAATCATGATTTGAGTTTGAGTTTGAGTTGAGTTTGAGTTTATTTCGAACATGCAAGCTTACAACATGATACATCACAATTTCCAGTTTCTCTTTTCAACATGTTCGAAAAGGAGTAGGAAGAAGCAGAGCTTATTTAATCCTACCCCTTTTCTTTACATAACAGTTGCAAAACTTTTTTTTCACTTCCTGTTCACAATTTTTTCACAATAAACTCCATAAGTAATCACAATAAAAATAAATAAATAAATAATAGTAAGAATTTAATAATAATAATTGGTGAAGTAAGTCATATTTCATATGATGAGATAAGTAAGATTACTTTAAGAATGAATGAATGGATGGATGAAATAAATTGAGAATGTTTGTCATGGTTCTCCTTCTTTGTACTTTGTAAACACTTTAAGTTTGAAGAGTTTCTTGAAGTGTATCATATTAGTACATTGTTTGATTGCTTTGCTTAATCCATTCCATAATTTAATTCCACATACTGATATACTGAAGGTCTTAAGTGTTGTACGTGCAAACAAATGTTTTAAATTACGTTTTTCTCTAAGATTATATTTCTCCTCTTTTTTTGAGAAGAATTGTTGTATATTCTTGGGCAGCAGGTTATAGTTTGCTTTGATTTAAATATTGATAACAATAATCTTAATTATTACTTTGGCCATAATTGGCAGCCCTAGCTCTCATACATGAACACTATTTTTATCTACATGGACAAAAAGTGCTCAAAATATAATATATATATATATATATATATATATATATATATATATATATATATATATATATATATATATATATATATATATATGTATATATATATATATATATATATATATATATATATATATATATATATATATATATATATATATATATATATACACACACACACACACATACATGCATGCTTTGGAGACCCTGCCTTGAAATAAAATAATGTTTGCCTTGGTGCCCTTTTAACTTGCCTTGGTTTCCTAAAATATGAGCCCTCCTTTAAGGAAACACTTGCCTTGACCTTAAAAAGTTAAAATTTGAGGCCTACCAGTTTGTAGAGTCAAGAAACAGAATTAACTGAAACACATTTAAGCAAGGTGTGTTTTGATGTCAGGCAAACACGGTGTGATGGAGCGACGTCAGACTGCGACTTACTGTATATTTGTTATATCAGTGGATGCTATCTTGCTTCAAAGCAACTTTATGGATATTACTTCAAATTTTCACTTATTTGAGTGGATTACTGGATGGCTATGAGGAAGGCTGATAAGGTGCGGTAGCAGCAGTCATGAGTAAAGCGCGTTCACTTTAAACTTACACTAACTTATTAGCGTGCGTGACTTTGAGGGACTTTTGGCGAAATATTGTTGTATTGTTGTGTTACAAACTTCTGTGTGGTGTTGCTTGGTAATTTGTGATTATTCCAAGATGATTTTCAATATGTAGCAGTGCAGCTGAAATTAATTTGTCATAATTATGGACACAGCTGGATTGAAAAAATACAGTGAGCAGTATTGTTAGTCCAGAATCTTTACAGTCCAGGAGGACCGACCTTATTAGGAACCGATACCAAAACATATTGGTGCTTTGTATACATCCCTACCTAGCACTAACTCATGTGCCATCATACTTTCTCTAAGATTACCCTTTTTCTGGACTCAATAGGACAACAACATATTATTTCAGCATTTGATTGCTGAAAATGACTAATTATGTTATAAAATGTGGTGGAGTGGCTGCCGTCCAGAAACTTGAGGGTTTGTGGTTCGATTCCAGCTTCCACCGCCATCTTAGTCACTGCTGCTGTGTCCTTGGGCAAGACACTTGAATGTATGGGTTTTTCCATTATAAAGCACTTCAAACAGTTGGGAAAAGAGCTATATAGTGTAAATATCAATCATTCATGTGTTCACAAGTGTAACACTCATAGAAATGTTATTTCATTCTCTCACACACACAAACAATTCTAATAAATAATCCCATGACTTATCACTTTCACATAGTTGTATTATGAGCCCACAGTAGTTAAAAAAAACTATTTGAATGAATGGGCTGAGTAAGAGGTGAGTCATAAGCGTAGCACGTCTTTGGCGTATCCCTTTGGGTCTGTGTCCGTAGGATCAGATCCAAAGTCTGGAAGTACTTTGAAAAAAAATAAACTTAGTTCACAAGGAAACCAGAATGAGCTATTTGTTTCCGTTGGTGCTGAGACTTGTGACATGCCTTTTGCATGTTGAGAGGATTCCACAGATAAGCCTGAAAGTCAACTCATTGTACTCCTGACACGGCAAAGTAGGCCTACTCATAATTTTATCAGGGGGGGGTTCAAGGCAAGATTACAGCCAACAGACTATGATCAACACCTGGGTAAATGACCACATACTGTACTGCATGTTGAGTAGTTGTGACATATAAATAGCGTTAATTAGTAGTTACTGATTAATCATGTCTTGTAGAAACTAAGCAAACATACAGTGCACTACTTGGCTGCAGCCAAGGATAATTCAGTCTCAACTTTGTGGTCAGAAGAACAACAACATGACAAATTTTAATTTCCACTCGGGGATTAATAAAGTATTTCTGATTCTGATTCAACGATGGGAATTTAGGCTACATCCAGTACAACACTGGCATGGAAACAGGAGTTGAGAACATAGAAAGATTCACTCATGCTATTAAAAATGTGAATTTCAAAAGTAACAAAAGCAGATGGATTAATTTGGTTTTGCAAGATTCTGGAAAATGTTTTCTTGCTTAGACTTGCGATCAGGGCTTCAGCTATCGAATATTTAAGTAGTGAAGTAATCTATCCATTAGTTTGCTCGAGTAATAGAATAATCGGATAAAACACACTTTATAGTCTAAATGCATATTTAAGGAAAAATAATCAAAATACACAAATATTTTTCTGCTTGCAATAACCTTTTTTTATATATATAATAAATGCCCATCAACATTGAAATTTCACTTTTAACATGTGTGCATTAAAAAAATTAAGAAAAGAAAATCTCTTTGACGTTTGCCGCCATACAGATCATGGCACCCACACACCACCGCTCTCATGTGTGCCCTATTGCAATTATGACCATGTATTGAAAGTTCCATGCACCCCATGCAGTCCAGAGTTTTGTTTTTTTTTAGTTACACTCAAACGATTAATAGAAGCAACAAAATACGAATCTAAGATGTGTCGTAATGTAGTTAATTGATTTAATCGATTAATTGTTGCAGCCCTAATTGGGATTGCGATTTTCTGGGATTATTTTGTCCACACAAGTGCCCACGCACGCACACCATGTTCAAATCCAAGTCTTTCTGCTTTTCTTAAAGGTCTGATGACATGAGGCACCCAAAACATGATGTATTTCGGGTCACATACACTTGTAGAATTTTCCTTTAAATGGCAGATTTTTTTTTTTACCAGATTATATGTTGGACGTAATAAAGAGGATGTAAATGATCCACCCCCCCCCAAAAAAAAAAAGATTATGTACAGCAAAGAGACAATGTTTCTGACGACTTCACTTGTCCTTATTGGTCCCGTTAAAATGGACTCGATAGAGTCTGTGTGAAGGCAGTCCAGGTCTGACTGACCAGAACGAAGACCCTTCTCTTTTTCAGTCTTTGTCACCTTACCAGCAGACTCTGGTCTTGATTGAGGCAAGTGTGAAATCCGATCGCACCAAACTCTGACCAAAAACACCAAATATAAACATAACCTGGTGAGGCAGAGCAACACCCAACAGAACAAACTTCAATGTAAGCTCAGAAGTTTAATGTCATAATCAAACATACAGTAGTACCTTGACTTACGAACTCAATTACTTTCACGGATGAGCTCAGAACTCATAACACTCGTATCTCAAATCTGCTCACCCAATTGGAAAATAATTTTAAATCAATGTCATCTGCGTATGGCCCTCTCAAGCAACCACAATTTTAACATGTAACATGCCTTTTGATAAGAAACACACTTTTAGATGCGCCTGGGCAATATACCCTAAAATTTGTAGAAAAAAAACATTTATTTTTTATTTTTTAAAGTCAGCAACAACAAAAAAAACTTTGTAGATAAAATCGATTTAACGCCCAAGCCTACTTTTAGATAGGAAATATTGTTTGAAAAACATAACAATAGCATGTACTACAAACAACTACAATAGTTTTATGAAGTAATATAATACAAACCCCGTTTCCATATGAGTTGGGAAATTGTGTTGGATGTAAATATAAACGGAATACAATGATTTGCAAATCCTTTTCAACCCATATTCAATTGAATGCACTACAAAGACAAGATATTTGATGTTCAAACTCATAAACTTTATTTATTTTTTGCAAATAATAATTAACTTAGAATTTCATGGCTGCAACATGTACCAAAGCAGTTGAAAGGGCATGTTCACCACTGTGTTACATGGTCTTTCCTTTTAACAACACTCAGCAAACGTTTGGGAACAGAGGAGACACATTTTTTAAGCTTCTCAGGTGGAATTCTTTCCCATTCTTGCTTGATGTACAGCTTAAGTTGTTCAACAGTCCGGGGGTCTCCGTTGTGGTATTTTAGGCTTCATAATGCGCCACACATTTTCAATGGGAGACAGGTCTGGACTACAGGCAGGCCAGTCTAGTACCTGCACTACTTCACTATGAAGCCACGTTGATGTAACACGTGGCTTGGCATTGTCTTGCTGAAATAAGCAGGGGCGTCCATGGTAACATTGCTTGGATGGCAACATATGTTGCTCCAAAACCTGTATGTACCTTTCGGCATTAATGGCGCCTTCACAGATGTGTAAGTTACCCATGTCTTGGGCACTAATACACCCCCATACCATCACACATGCTGGCTTTTCAACTTTGCGCCTATAACAATCCGGATGGTTCTTTTCCTCTTTGGTCCGGAGGACACGACGTCCACAGTTTCCAAAAACAATTTGAAATGTGGACTCGCCAGACCACAGAACACTTTTCCACTTTGTATCAGTCCATCTTAGATGAGCTCAGGCCCAGCGAAGCCGACGGCGTTTCTGGGTGTTGTTGATAAACGGTTTTCGCCTTGCATAGGAGAGTTTTAACTTGCACTTACAGATGTAGCGACCAACTGTAGTTACTGACAGTGGGTTTCTAAAGTGTTCCTGAGCCCATGTGGTGATATCCTTTACACACTGATGTCGCTTGTTGATGCAGTACAGCCTGAGGGATCGAAGGTCACGGGCTTAGCTGCTTACGTGCAGTGATTTCTCCAGATTCTCTGAACCCTTTGATGATATTACGGACCGTAGATGGTGAAATCCCTAAATTCCTTGCTGGTTGAGAAAGGTTTTTCTTAAACTGTTCACCAATTTGCTCACGCATTTGTTGACAAAGTGGTGACCCTCGCCCCATCCTTGTTTGTGAATGACTGAGCATTTCATGGAATCTACTTTAATACCCAATCATGGCACCCACCTGTTCCCAATTTGCCTGTTCACCTGTGGGATGTTCCAAATAAGTGTTTGATGAGCATTCCTCAACTTTATCAGTATTTATGGCCACCTTTCCCAACTTCTTTGTCACGTGTTGCTGGCATCAAATTCTAAAGTTAATGATTATTTGCAAAAAAAAAAAAATTTTTTCATCAGTTTGAACATCAAATATGTTGTCTTTGTAGCATATTCAACTGAATATAGGTTGAAAATGATTTGCAAATCATTGTATTCCGTTTATATTTACATCTAACACAATTTCCCAACTCATATGGAAACGGGGTTTGTAATAATATTCAGCATTTACCTTGGGGAACAAACCTTTGTAGGTGTCCCTTATGGGCTGCTTCTCTGTCGTGTAACAATAGGAACTAAGCAATAGTTGTTCATGTTGCACAGGGACGTCTTTGGGTGACGGTAAGAGTTGACAGCAACTGACATGTACGTTTGTGTACAAAAGTAATGCTTAAACGTGTAGTTTGTTGAGTCAGGACGAGACGGAATGAACTGAAACACGTCAAACACAGAGTCAGCAGCTTCTTCATATTTTTATGGATAAATGTCTGTCGTTTGGATGTTTGTGGCTAAATGCCGCAGAGGCTGACTGGCGGATTGTGTGATGCGGACTGACAGTGCTGCAGTCGGGCTGACTCTATAAAGGCTATATAGGCTAACTTTATAAAATGTATATCATTTTTGTTACATCTCAGCTGCTAAAAAACAAATATTACATACAAAGGAAAGTCCTACAAGTCTATCTGACCAGAAAGTTGCCTTGGGTGCATGAGATCATCGGCTAATGTACATGTCACATGTCTTTATGTATATCATTAGCTGTGACCATTATTACGTCTGCTGACAAAAATACAAGTATGATTACTAGCCAGACTGCATTTAAAGGAAAATGTATTTTGCCCATCATCCACAATCCCTATGTGAGTCAAGAATGCACATCTTTCTCAGTTTTGAAGGTTCTATACAAGTAAAAAAAATTGCTATTATGAGGCAGTTAACAATGCAGCAAATTGGGATTCATAATTTCTGCCTATAAAGCGCTCTAAAAAACATCAAAAAACAGCCAACATTGTTCCATTTACACGCTGTGCCTTGCATATTAACCAAGCTGCTACTTTTTTCCTACATTTTGAACCCTGCGGCTTAAAAAAACAGTGCGGCTGATTTATGGGAACATTTTTTTGCTAATGCCCGTAATGTTTTGTGCTCAATAGTTTTCAGTAAACCCAAGCAGAGGCCTGAAAAGGTGTGTTATCATTTGTGCAATGGCGCCATCTTTGGTGGAGTTTGCTCACTGCAGGTATTGAGGGTTGAAAATGTATTTCTTGTTTTGATGCCATAAACCGGAAGTAAACCCGTCCATAGCATTTTTGCTCGAAAGGATTCTTCGTTCATCACTCCAGGCAACATAAGTTTTACAATTTTCCTAAAACCATTCTTACTTGTTAAACCGTCCCATGTGTGATGTATATAGGAGTGTTTACATGCATATTTGTAAGCACCATCGTAATGCAATAGCTAATATGCTAACATGTTTACGAGTAGAAGTGTGGAAAATAATCGATTTTTAGATGCATCAAAATTTGGACACGGATGATTATATAATAGATTAGTAAACGTTAGGGGTGTAAAGGTACGTGTATTTGTATTGAACCGTTTCGGTACGGGGGTTTCGGTTCGGTTCGGAGGTGTACCGAACGAGTACACATGCTAGCAGCGACCGGGCTAGGACAACATGTAAAAGCCAGAGCTGGAAGACCCTCCTGCCTCGTTAAGATCTCCCGTTTGGGAACACTTTGGCTGCGCGATACAACAATGGAGGACGGGGGTTTGCCGACATTGTTCAGCAGCTGCTCCTGACAACACGTCAAACGTGTGTTGCACCTTTTCTGCTTCCGGCTCCCAGACCGTAGTCGAGGAGCGCAGGGGAGACACTCCTCCAGGGCTGATGTATTCTCCGGGGCAACACCCTTCACTCTACCCGGCAGTGGGTCTCCACAGCTTCGGACTCCAGGGTAAATGACGAGTGCGGCGATTAGTTGCTAATCGTGGCTTTATTGAGGTCTTGCACACAGCCAATCCAACAAAACACTAGCCACTGCCCGCACTCATGCTACCACTCCCTCACTACGCTCGCCCACACACTCACCTCACATGCTGTCACATATTAAAGGGCCACACACACACATACACTACTCTCATAACACATGCTAACCCATTTGAAGTGTCACCACAGCATTCAGGCAGCCTCTCCTCGGCGAGTCAGGCAGGGCTAAAGCAATAACAAATGTTTTTATAGCAGCAGATATAAGTCCATATTGCATTAAAAACTAGATTTTGACCCACTTCTATGGTGGAAGAACAATGAGCCCTCCTACTGCCAAGTTAGCCAGGCTGGGGGGGGGGAGAAAAGTTAATCTGAGGCTGAGTTGACTTGAAACTGTTTAATGTTGCACTTTTTATATGTAGAAGAAAAGTTTGGTCATTTTATTTAATCTGAGCAACAACTTGGGGCAGTTTAATGTTGATTAACGTGGACCCCGACTTAAACAAGTTGAAAAACTTATTGGGGTGTTACCATTTAGTAGTCAATTGTACGGAATATGTACTGTACTGTGCAATCTACTAATAAAAGTCTCAATCAATCAATCAATCAATCAATCAATCAATCAAAAAAAGCACTTTATATGTAGAAAGGTTTTGTTAAGAAACCATTCTGAGCCTTATCTTTAGTTTTTATTTTATATATGTTGACCACATTAACCCTGGCAATGGACCCTGTGTGTATATGTATGTTATGCCATTGTTTACAAATTTGGTGAATAAATAACCAAAAAATGTATATTTTGTTGTTTTCTTACTGTACCGAAAATTAACCGAACCGTGACCTCTAAACCGAGGTACGTACCGAACCAAATTTTTTGTGTACCGTTACACCCCTAGTTAACGTCCATAATTGATCATAGATGATTTTCTTGTAAATAATGTAATGAAGACAGTTTTAGTATTTGGCTGACTGCAACGAGCCACCTTACTGAGCGATCCGACCAGCTCCTACATTATAGGGCACTAATGTTCCAGTTTTGCATACATTTCCATTAATTTAATAAATGTGATGGGAATTAATGCAACTGCTTCTTATTACAAATGCACTGTTTTTAAAAGCTGTAAGTGAAAAACGCTTATTTCATGAAACGAAAAGAAATGTAAAACTGCATCAATAGACATGAATTAAAGATGCATCAATAATCGATTTTTAATCGAATCGGGAGGTGACCAAAGATTCCCACTTCTATCTATGAATATGTGTTAGTATGATGACCTTACAATGGCATTCTTTTTGTATTGTTTCAGTTTCACAAATATTTAAGTAAAATCACCAAAATTCCACCGTGGAGTTATTGAGTCGATTTTGCTGATTGAAGAGCTAGCTTCCACAGCGAGTGGGTCCATGTCGATGGCTTCTGTTTTGTTTGATCAGCAGTCTTACTGCCGTGTTACAGACACCGTTTGGAAACAATTAAAAGGTATGCAAATAAACATTTACAAAATCTGTGTAAATAAATCCTTTCACAACATATATATATCTGTGATTTATAATCCAGTGCGGCTAATACACGGAAAAAATTGTTCTTCAAAACTTTGGTGGGTGCTGCTTATATCCCGGTGCGCTCTATAGTCCGGAAAATACGATAATTTTCTGGCGTTGTGACACATCGTCTTGCTCCAACTGCTCCTTCGATCACTAGCAAGCAGTCAGCTACTTGCTAGTAGCTAGCTTGAGCTGCTAATAACATTGGTTGCAACCCACCATGAAATTAAGAGCTGCTTCTATATTGCCATTGAGTTTAGAAAAGTTAATGCTAGGTGATAAATCATACATCTCACCTAGGGCTGCACAATTAATCGACATCAAGATTTTAATTAGTGCGATAAATAACCACGAGGCTGAGATTTTTTTATTTCCTTCGATGGCGTTTGAGTGACAGACGTTCGCCAATCAGAATTGTTGATCCCTTGGCTTCCTGGCCAATAAAAAGTGTTTAAGGAAAAATCAAGTTTGTGTGCGTTGCAGTGGAGGCAGCCAGTGCGCTAATAAAAAATACCACTTGCTCCTTGGAAAAAGTTTAAATTACACACACAGAAAGCACGTGCTGAGAGATTTGCTCCTCACCAGTGAGAAGTTCCACATAGTAACAAAAATTAGGAGGAACATATATGATTACAAAGCTAAATGTCCCGTTGTGGGATTATTTCAGCTTCAACCCAGATGGGCAATATAAACCCATCAACATGGACGAACAAGCCACAATGCCGTGATGGCAGCAACAACAACAACAAAAAGACAACCCGACGTAGTTTTTCCAACTGGGAAAAAAATGCACTTTAAGATGTTTAATATTTAATTTTAATTTTTGCTTACAGAAATGAATATACATTTTATTTTGTTTGTTAGTTTATTTATTTAGGATAAAAAAGTTATTTACCTTCCAATTACGGAAAAATAGTAAACAATTCTACAGTAATGATCAGTGTTAACTTTGTTGACATACAAATGCTCGTCTTAGTTATTGTAAACAACCTATTTTCCGCTGACTAAAATAAGACAATAACAAATCAAAACAAAAGCACGTTAATGAAATCAATGACGAAATTGACAATTTAGTAGACAAAATATAACGAGACGGAAATGTTGACAAAGACGAAATTTAATCTTATTTAATTTCGTCTTTAGGCAGGTGGGACATGTTAAGATTCTATCCAATCCCAGTAGCATGTGGGAGAAGGGCAGGGGATAAATCACAATGGTGTTCAATCAGAACTGATGTCTTTGTAAGCCAAGGTGTTTGGACTTTGACCGGGAAAACAAGACTGTATTGTAGGGGTGTAACGATAAACAGTTTAAATGCTTGCACGAAGACACATGAGCATCTTTACCCATTGTGAAACATAATGCCCCAATCTAAACTTGTATAAACACATTGCTGTCTAAGCAACTAAGATATTCAATTGTGCACATTGAACCTACAAACTTGTGCTCACTTAGAACACAGTTATCGAGATATACTCAGAGGAATATGACACGGAGGTGGTTTTACGGTGTGTTCAAGGAACGCTGAACAGAGTAGGATGTCACAACGCCTGCCAGAACATTTATCAAGGAAGCATAAAAAACACAAAACATGGAAAATATTGGGCTTTTTAACAGTACATATAAATACAACCTCAGAGATAAAATATAACTTAACTTATAATATTTGTATGAACGTACAACACTTAAAACCTTTAGTATATCAGTATGTGGAATTAAATTATAAAATGTATTAGATAAAGAAATCAAATACAATAATAATAAAATAAATGCACTTATCTTCTGTGGTGCATTCTTAGCAGCAGAGTAACAGCGGATGTCTCTAATTGGGCTTTTGGTGTTGTTGTACAAACCAGGAACTACGGTATCGGTGAAATAGGTTCATGAAGGAATCTTGTAACGAGGCTCAAGTGTCTGCAGCAAACCCGACATTTTCCACAATAGAATAGGGTCGTATGTCAACAGCAATAAAAGTAGCAATCGCCGATTTTTTCACACACACACACACACTTTTGCTATCGCCTAACTAGGGGGGTCTGCAACCCGCGGCTCTAGAGGACAAACAAGGCGCAAACTTTAATTGTTAGAAATCCCACTGTTTAGATTAAACATGCTTGACTGATGAGTATTTGGCGAGCGCCGTTTTGTCCTAATTTTGGCGGTCCTTGAACTCACTGTAGTTTGTTTACATGTACAACTTTCTCCAACGCTTTTTACAGAAAGATGTGTTTTATGCCACTCCTTTGTTTCATTTTGTCCACCAAACGTCTTATGATGTGCGTGACCGCACAACGGTGAGCTTTGTTGATGTTATTGACTTGTGTGGCGTGCAAATCAGGCATATTTGGTCAGTGCATGACTGCAAGCTATTTGATGCTAACATGCTATTTAGGCTAGCTATATGTACATATTGCATCATTATGCCTCGTTTGTAGGTATATTTGAGTTTGAGTTTGAGTTTATTTCGAACATGCAAGCATACAACATGATACATCACAATTTCCAGTTTCTCTTTTCAACATGTTCGAAAAGGAGTAGGAAGAAGCAGAGCTTATTTAATCCTACCCCTTTTCTTTACATAACAGTTGCAAAACTTTTTGTTCACTTCCTGTTCACAATTTTTTCACAATAAACTCCATAAGTAATCACAATAAAAATAAATAAATAAATAATAGTAAGAATTTAATAATAATAATTGGTGAAGTAAGTCATATTTCATATGATGAGATAAGTAAGATTACTTTAAGAATGAATGAATGGATGGATGAAATAAATTGAGAATGTTTGTCATGGTTCTTCTTTTTTGTACTTTGTAAACACTAAATTTGAAGTTTCTTGAAGTGTATCATATTAGTACATTGTTTGATTGCTTTGCTTAATCCATTCCATAATTTAATTCCACATACTGATATACTGAAGGTCTTAAGTGTTGTACGTGCAAACAAATGTTTTAAATTACGTTTTTCTCTAAGATTATATTTCTCCTCTTTTTTTGAGAAGAATTGTTGTATATTCTTGGGTAGCAGGTTATAGTTTGCTTTGTGCATAATTTTAGCTGTTTGCAAATTCACTATGTTGTGGAATTTCAGTATTTTTGATTCAATAAATAAAGGGTTTGTATGTTCTCTATATCCAACATTATGTATTATTCTAACTGATCTTTTTTGTAACACCGTTAATGAATGAAGTGTACTTTTGTAATTATTTCCCCATATTTCTACACAGTAGCTCAGATATGGTAACACTAGTGAGCAGTAGAGAATATGAAGGGATTTTTGGTCTAGAACATGTTTTGCTTTATTCATTATTGACGTGTTTCTTGCAACTTTATGTTGTATATTTTTTACGTGAGATTTCCAGTTCAATTTATCATCAATCATTATACCTAGAAATTTGGTTTCATTTACTCTTTCAATTTCTATTCCGTCTATTTGTATTTGTGTTTGACTTTCTCTTCTACTGTTACCAAATAGCATTATTTTAGTTTTACTGAGATTCAACGATAGTCTGTTTTTGTCAAACCATCTTTTTAATTTGTTAATTTCTTCTGTTATTATTTGTATTATCTCCTGTGTGTTCTCTCCTGAACAAAACACTGTTGTATCATCCGCAAATAATACTAACTTTAAATCTTTTGTAACTTTACAAATGTCATTTATATAGAGATTGAATAATTTAGGTCCTAGTATTGATCCCTGAGGTACACCACAGGATATATTTAGCGTTGTAGACGTGTGTTCGCCTAGCTTCACGTATTGTTTCCTGTTCGTTAGATAACTTCTTATCCAGTTTAAGACTAACCCTTTGATGCCATATCATTCTAGTTTTTTGATTAAAATATTGTGTTAATTGTGTCAAATGCTTTAGTTAGATCCATAAAAACCGCTGCCGCACATTTTTTACTATCTATTGCATTGGTAATTTCTTCTGTAATTTCAATTAAAGCCATTGAAGTTGAAACATTAGCTCTGTATCCATATTGGTTCTCTTCGAGTATTCTATTTTTATTTATGAAACTTTCTAATCTGTTATTGAACATTTTTTCAATGATTTTAGAAAATTGTGGAAGTAGAGAAACAGGTCTATAATTTGTAAATTGATGTTTGTCTCCAGTCTTATAAATTGGTGCAACTTTAGCTATTTTCATTTTGTTTGGAAATGTACCTGTTTGAAATGATAGGTTACTAATATACATTAATGGTCCGGAGATCTCTTCAATAACCTTTTTTATCGTTTCCATATCAATTCCGTTACAATCAGTTGAAGTCTTAGATTTACATTTTTTTGCAACTGTAACTATTTCCTCCTGTGTCACATTACTGAGGAACATGGAGTTGGGATTTCGCTCTATGGTATCATTATAGTCCTCAATTGGAACTGGGTCTGGAATCCTTTCTTCCAATTTTGGTCCAATATTTACAAAATAATTATTGAAGCTTTCAACTACTTCCTTTATGTTGTCATTTTTTTTATTTTCATCTAAGAAGTATTGAGGGTAGTCCCTCTTAGTTCCATTTTTAATAATGCTATTGAGGATGCCCCATGTTGCTCTCATATTATTTTTGTTCCTGTCCAATAATTCACTGTAATATTCTTTTCTACATGATCATAGTATGTCTGTTAACTTGTTTTTATACTTTTTGTAATTAATTTCTGCCTCTATAGTTCTTTGTGCTATAAATTTTCTATATAGTGTATTCTTCTTCTTACAAGCATTTTTTAATCCTTTTGTCATCCATGGTTGATTATTCTTTCTCTGCTTGTTACTGAGTTGTATCCATGGACAATGTTTGTCATAAAGTATTATGAATTTGTTTAAGAAATGTTCATATGCTTCATCAACCTCTTTTTCATTATACACATTGTCCCAATCTTGCTTTTGTAGCTCAATTTTGAAGGCAGTCATCCTCTTCTCTGTGCATAGTCTTCGAAATGTCATTTTGTCTTCCATGTTCTTCTTGTAGTTTCCATCATATATTGTAAAAACTGGCAGATGATCACTAACGTCGGTTATAAGTAGACCACTTGTAGTGTTATTATCAAAATCATTGGTAAAAATATTATCAATAAGCGTGGCACAGTGTCCTGTGATTCTGCTTGGCTTTGTGATTTTAGGATAGCCAAGCTCATTTAATTTCCTTTACTTATGTCCTGTGTATTTAATTTATATTTTCATGTCTCATGACAAATTATCTAATATATAATATTGGCTGCATTTCTGATAGTTGTCAGTATGCCATGTGTTCCAGACCACAGCAAACGTTACCCAGTTTGCAAAGATTGTAATAAATCCCTTAGAAGAAGACACGCTGTCGTTTCCTTTAACTTGGACACACACATCTATACCTTTAGCCATTCTAAGCCAGTAATTTCAAGGAGTTCTCACCCTCAGCGAAGCCTCCGTTTTCCAATGTTGTAAAAATGTGTAGAATAAATATTACATTTCAACATTTCTGTCATCGCTGATTTGCATTAGCCTGCGACATCATGTGTGAAGTGAAGTGAAGTGAATTACATTTATATAGCGCTTTTTCTCAAGTGACTCAAAGCGCTTTACATAGTGAAACCCAATATCTAAGTTACATTCAAACCAGTGTGGGTGGCACTGGGAGCAGGTGGGTAAAGTGTCTTGCCCAAGGACACAACGGCAGTGACTAGGATGGCGGAAGCGGGGATCGAACCTGCAACCCTCAAGTTGCTGGCACAGCCGCTCTACCAACCGAGCTATACCGCCCCAGTGTTGCCTTCATTATAAGACTTATATAAGACTTTTTCATTTTTTGTGGCTCCAGACAGATTTGTTTTTTGTAATCTTGGTCTAATATGGCTTTTTCAACATTTTGGGTTGCCGACCCCTGGCCTAACTCCTTAGGTGCAACGGATGGCTGGAGCAGCGCCAAAAGGGCCGCAGCTTCATCACCGGAGGCCCTTCTCCCTCCCCTCCTGTAGTAAGTGTTGTAGTTTCTATGTGTTAACATGTGTATATGTGCTTATCGAGTTTCTTTTCCTGGCCCCAGACTGAGCACCCCATCGATAAGAACCTAGTCCACTCAGAGGGTTTGTGGTTAAGAGTGTCCACCCTGAGATCGGTAGGTCATGAGTTCAAACCCTAACCGAGTCATACCAAAGACTATAAAAATGGGACCCCTTGCCTCCCTGCTTGGCACTCAGCATCAAGGGTTGGAATTGGGGGTTAAATCACCAAAATGATTCCCCGAGCTCACTGCTCCCCTCACCTCCCAGGGGATGCAACAAGGGGATGGGTCAAATGCAGAGGCTAATTTCACCACACCTAGTGTGTGTGTGTGTGTTAATATCAGTGGTACTTTAACTTTAGTCTGGGATAGATTTTTTTTTTTTTTACTTATAACCAACCCTGCGTCCACCTTTTACGGGGTGTCGTAATGGGTGACCGATCAGTGTCAGTCTGTACAACGTGTGTCTGCTCTTGAACAGGTTTGTGCTGAAAATGAAATTCCGTTATACTTACGCAATGACAATAAAGTTTCTTCCAGGGGAAAAAAAAAGTGCAGTTGTCCTTCAAGTGAGCATCAAGTATTTCAGACCTGAGTACAACCCCCGCTACCACCAAACCCCGCCCACTTCAACCGACGCACAGAGGGGGTGGGGGGCGGGGTTTGGTGGTAGCAGGGGTGTATATTGCAGCCCGGAAGAGTTAGGACTGCATAGGATTCTGGGTATTTGTTCTGTTGTGTTTATGTTGTGTTACGGTGCGGATGTTCTCCCAAAATGTGTTTATCATTCTTGTTTGGTGCGGGTTCACAGTGTGGCGCATATTTGTAACAGTGTTATACTTGTTTATACGGCCACCCTCAGTGTGACCTGTATGGCTGTTGACCAAGTATGTCTTGTAGTCACTTACGTGTGTCTGCAGAAGCCTCATACAACATGTGACTGAGCTGGCACGCTGTTTGTACAGGTTGTAGAGGGCGCTAAAGGCAGTGCCATCACGGCACGCCCTTAATATTGTTGCTTGGGTGAAAATCGGCAGATATTCGAGAGAATGGTTGCCCTGAAATTCGAGAGTCTCCCGGAAAAATCGGGAGGGTTGGCAAGTATGACGCTGTGAAGCGCCATGCATATAAAACTTGCGGGCCGCACTAACATTACATTTTCATATTAAGGTGCGGGCCGCAAAATAACGTCTCGCGGGCCGCAATTGTTCACGAGTGAGGGAAGAGTGGATCGTGAGATCGACAGGCAGATCGGTGCGGCGTCTTCAGTAATGCGGACGCTGTATCGATCCGTTGTGGTGAAGAAGGAGCTGAGCCGGAAGGCAAAGCTCTCAATTTACCGGTCGATCTACGTTCCCATCCTCACCTATGGTCATGAGCTTTGGGTTATGACCGAAAGGACAAGATCACCGGTACAAGCGGCCGAAATGAGTTTCCTCCGCCGGGTGGCGGGGCTCTCCCTTAGAGATAGGGTGAGAAGCTCTGCCATCCGGGGGGAGCTCAAAGTAAAGCCGCTGCTCCTCCACATCGAGAGGAGCCAGATGAGGTGGTTCGGGCATCTGGTCAGGATGCCACCCGAACGCCTCCCTAGGGAGGTGTTTAGGGCACGTCCGACCGGTAGGAGGCCACGGGGAAGACCCAGGACACGTTGGGAAGACTATGTCTCCCGGCTGGCCTGGGAACGCCTCGGGATCCCCCGGGAAGAGCTGGACGGAGTGGCTGGGGAGAGTGAAGTCTGGGCTTCCCTGCTTAGGCTGCTGCCCCCGCGACCCGACCTCGGATAAGCGGAAGAAGATGGATGGATGGGGCCGCGTGTCTGAGACCCCTGCTTTAGGGGCTCTGTAGTTTTCTAATAATGGCTCAGTCACAAACAATAAGACCAGATATCCTTCTACCAAACAGCTACCCCTAAAGATGAGTGACCCTTACAACACAATTTTAAAATTATAGGGTTCCCCTTTTGAGCCCAATTTGAAGATGGCAGCTCATCTCTCATATCCGAGCTGGCCTCCTTCTATCGAGTAAGGACGCCTGAACAACAGGCCTGCCCGCATGCTCTGCAGTCGACTGACAGCCGACGTGGAATCAACATCTGTAGTGGTGAAAGTCATCTCCTCTTGCAGGGGGGGCGAACACACCGGCTTCCCACAGCAGCGAGGTTGTGTAACAACAGCGTGGAATGAGGACAACACAACACGGACATGACACGCAGCTATGATGCGTTTACGGGGGTATGCAAATGAATGGCGGCGTCTCATTTGAGAAGCTATATGACGGAACATAACACGGAAATCCAAGAACCACACGGATAATTGCCGCCGAAGGAGCGAGGAACATTCGACCGGACAGAACGTCGGTGTTGTTGCTATGTGGGCCCGAGCAGTTTACAGGCACGGAATTGCCACCAACGTGGTATATGGCGACAACATTGTCGCCTATAAATATATACAAATAAATGCAACAAATGCTTACCAGGCGTGCTTTTCCATGCCGGGGCGGTGCAGTTCGGTCTCTCCCAGTCTTAAACGTCAACAATGGCCATCTTATCCGCTAATTAAAACCTTAATAGACCACCGAGGAGGACACGCTCACACGCACAGGCGGACCGCGTCCAACGCAGTGCCATCTCCCCCCCCTCGCCCTGCCAGCTCCAACAGCTGCCAAATTAAAGGGGAAGTTAATGTATTTCTATTTTTTCTTTACTTCTAATTGACGAAAATAGGCATTAACTCCGCCATGTAGACGCCGGTTTGACGGGAACACCGCGCGAGTCACTGACAAGGAAATCATTCAGAACGGCCCGTGATTCTGCAGGCTCCGAGGAGGGGCGAGCCAATCAGCATTTAGAATGCGCTATGATTGACACGTCATCAGCCAATCGTCTTGTGGAATGGCAGGCTCCCCAGTCAAGCGGAATGACCCTGGCTGCCAATCACCGTTGATATTCATTATGATGGAAGGCGGGGCTTGCAGGTGTCGCACAGTGATATAGTTGGCAGACGAATGCAATTATAATTGCACATACAATATGTGGGAGTCAAAGTGCATTAAAAACAGCATGAGATTTGCAATAAAAATGTTTAAAAATGGCCAGTGGCTTCACTTGGATAATGTAAGCAAGACTTCCTTCCTTTAGACTTCCTTGTATTGTCATTCAAATTTAATCCAACTTTTTTTATTGGCATTTTCAAATAGACAGAAAAAAGTGCAAGTCGAAACAGTACAATTTTAAAGTCAGTAAATTATTCACACCCTTTCCCTTAAAACCCAAGCCACCCACCCACGCTCCCACCCCACTCAGGTCACACCAACAAGGGACATATGGCACAATCATATAGCAAGTAAGACGACAAAGACAGACACATTCACACACACACACACACACACACATACGGGGCCAGAGACAGACAAACAGACTGAAAGGAAAGAGAGAGAGAAAAAATAAATACATAAAAGAAAGAAGAAAAAAATAAAAAATAAATAAATAAATAATATTTTTGTCATTCAAATTTGAACTTTACAGTACAGATCAAATCAAAATTCACTTAGAACGATTTACTTTGCTTTTTTATTGTCGAATTTACAGTTGTGTGCTGAAGATTGGGGGCACACCTACAGGGACACTATTGAACCGCTTTTTAAGCTCCAGAAAAAGCCAATTAGAATTATACATTATGCCTCATTATGGCTGCTGGATTAGGTCTCTGCTTTTTACAGATGATGTGGTCCTGATGGCTTCAACTGGCCAGGATCTTCAGCTCTCACTGGATCGGTTCGCAGCCGAGTGTGAAGCGACTGGGATGAGAATCAGCACCTCCAAGTCTGAGTCCATGGTTCTCGCCCGGGAAATGGGGGAAGAGTGGATCGTGAGATCGACAGGCAGATCGGTGCGGCGTCTTCAGTAATGCGGACGCTGTATCGATCCGTTGTGGTGAGGAAGGAGCTGAGCCGCAAGGCAAAGCTCTCAATTTACCGGTCGATCTACATTCCCATCCTCTCCTATGGTCATGAGCTTTGGGTTATGACCGAAAGGACAAGATCACGGGTACAAGCGGCCAAAATGAGATTCCTCCGCCGGGTGGCGGGGCTCTCCCTTAGAGATAGGGTGAGGAGCTCTGTCATCCGGGAGGAACTCAGAGTAAAGCCGCTGCTCCTCCACATCGAGAGGAGCCAGATGAGGTGGTTCGGGCATCTGCTCAGGATGCCACCCAAACGCGTCCGACTGGCAGGAGGCCAAGGGGAAGACCCAGGACACATTGGAAAGACTATGTCTCCCGGCTGGCCTGGGAACGCCTCTGGATCCCCCGGGAGGAGCTGGATGAAGTGGCTGGGGAGAGGGAAGTCTGGGCTTCTCTGCTTAGGCTGCTGCCCCCGCGACCCGACCTCGGATAAGCGGAAGAAAATGGATGGATGGATAGCATTATGCCCCATATAGAGCTCATAACAATGATCTGTTCATAATGAGTAATTTTCTTAAACTACATGATATAATCCAATACAGTAGCCTTCAAGTTATGCTTATGGCCTCACAATGGGCTCTACCTGCAAATATACAGAGTCTGTTTTCACTCAGAGATGGTCCACATGAACTCAGGGGTGTCCTGAAATTCAAACATAACATAGTAAATTCCACATTCTAGGCTCAAACGTTATCTATAGTGGGGGGTGAAAGTGTGGTACAATGTGAGCGGAGAAATTAAACTGTCTTCTAGCCTAAAGTGTTCAACCTTGCGGTAAAAAATGTGTTGTTGGGAAACTATCAAAAACATGACTAGTTGTTTGGACTATTTCAACTGTGGGACACAGATGCAAAAGAACTCACTGTGGAATAAGGGACATAACACACCAGACAAGGCTTCAGAAGATGAAAGATACCCAGGCAAGATGGAGCTAATTTCATGGTCGCTCAATGCTATTATATCCATATTGGTGTATGTATACCGACTTGTCGTTATCATCCATTATTATATGTTATACTTGTTCTAAAATTGTCATGTATCCATCAAATCTGCTGTTGAAACTTGGACTATATAACCAACATATATAACCAACATATAAATTGATTGTAAATTAGGGGCGGGACATGGATAAGCATTCTTGCTTTTTTCCCGTATCCCTTTTCGTTGGGTGCTGTTGCATGTCTGTCAAACTACAAAGAGTGATGAAGTGTTGCTATATATGTCTGTCTGCCGAAATAAATAAATAAATTAGTTAATTCATTCAAATAAGAACGGAATTTCGTTGCATTAGCTCATTATAGTGCAGGATAAAATAGCAATATAGTGCAGATATAAATAAATAGATTACTGTACGGATAAATATATTGCACTTTTGCATATGCATCCACGTTTATTGATGTGTGATGTATTGTCTTTATATTCCAGCGAGTTAATCCGTTTTTGGGGGGAATTGAGGGGTTTATTGTGATCATGCAACATGCACTGCAAGAGCTTACATTGAACCAATCTATTGATAACTCAGTTAAATATGCAAATTATCCAAGTGTCGTGGGAAGATGTAATTATGTTTTGACTCAGAGCCAGTGTGGGCAACTGTTTAGTGTACGTGTATTTGAAGTATCTTCTCAGGTTTGTCCTGTTCAAAATGGCCCAATGTTGTCACCAAGTGGCCATGTTAGACACTACACCTTTTTTGGCAATTTATTGCAAGTTGAATGAATGAATGAAATAAGTTTATTTCGGTCATATAATCAACCATCAACCATTAACCATTTTGTGTGACCAATTTAAGAGTACAGATTATACATATGTAACAATCATACACATTTACACACAAAAAGAAAAGAAAAGAAAAAGCATGACCGAAAAAGGAATAGGCTGAAGCCAAGGCTTATATTTGCCTAACCTATAACTTCACTGAAAATAAGATTTAAAGTTTAAGGTTTAAAGTTATTAAGTAAATACAAAAATGTGATATAGTAATGACAATATTCTCAGCAATAATAATTACAACGTAACGAGTAATTTCCTGACAAAATAGCAGATATGAACAATCGCCAAAAGGAAAATAGTGATAGCTTCAAGCACACTCGTAATTTGGCAACTTTTGTGAAAGCTTTAATTGGATTTGTTCACGTGTGTTCTATATTATTGCATTTATTGAATTTTGAAATGCATATATTTTGGAGTTGTGTAGTTCTTTGTTTCATATTTCAATGATCAACATCCTTCACAGCCTTTAACAACGCAACGCGCTATCGTGACTGTGTAGTATTCTATAGACATGAATGCACCCGGGATGTGCGCTGTGCTGGACGATACGGCAAATTATGGTATCGACACAATACTATGGGGATTTTTATAGTGACATCGATACTTAAATTAAAACAGAACAAATATTTGATTAATTTTGTGATTATTTATCAAATTTATTGATCATGATTATGAACGTTATGAAAATGAGGGTAACGTTTTAGGGTAAAGTTTGATTACAAAACTTGTGGACAGTATAACACTATATCTGTAAAATATATTACGTATGTAAACAATACAACAATTAATAAAATTCAACACTATAATAATACAAACAATAGCAAAAAAATATTTTCGGATATTTAAAAAAAATAATTAAACAAAATGATATACGAAATATGCACCTGGGGATAGGTTGATTGGCAACACTAAATTGGCCCTAGTGTGTGAATGTGAGCGTGAATGTTGTCTGTCTATCTGTGTTGGCCCTGCGATGAGATAGCGACTTGTCCAGGGTGTACCCCGCGTTCCGTCCGAATGCAGCTGAGATAGGCTCCAGCACCCCCCGCGATCCCAAAAGGGACAAGCGGTAGAAAATGGATGGATGGATATACGAAATACCTAGCTCGTTGCGCGTTATTGTTATTGCCCGTGGTATCGAGAAACGCGGCATTTGTGTCGACCCGCCCACCCCGTATGCGCATGCTCACTGTGCGGCGGATGTTTGCTAGCTTGCATAGTCACTAAATCAACGGCGGTTGGAAAGAAGACTAACCAAGCTTTTGAAAGGTAATATACATTCCTCTCATATGTTAATAAAACATTCACTCCATACATGCACACCTAAATAGTTCGTTTCCACTAACTGGTTGCTATTTACAGTGTTTTGTATCGTAAAGTGGGCCCGTTGTCGGTTGCTAACAAGCTAACCGCCGCGTGAACGCACGGTTGTTTTTCGACTCTTTGGAATAAAATGGATCACCGTAATTGCGGTAGAAGTGTAAACATTGCTTTGATTTATAGTCGATATACAATCGAACGTAGTAGCAATGAGTCCGTAGCACCAGTAGTTTGTTTACTAATACTAATTCGTGTGCCGCGATTAGCTGCTATCATGCTAACTAGTTTGGTCGGACGGAAGGTGGTTGCTCCTTTGCACGCTGTTGTGCACATTGTGTGCTGATAAGTGATTTGTATCGTTGTAATTACACACATTACACAAATATTGCTGTCACATCCATTTGAAAAATCTCGATAATATGCACAACATGGATGCAGTCTCCTCATAGTATTAATCCTTTAATGTGGTGGTTCTCAAACTTTTTTAATACCGAGTACCACCTCAAAAACACTTGGCTACCCAAGAAGTCTCTCATTCATCCAGGTCATTGTCATCTCAGGGCATTTAATCGATCGCAACTGGACTGCTTGGTTATACACGTACCACTGTAATGACCAACATTAGTGTGCTGTAGCGTAGTAGACCTAAATATTCATTAAAAACAAGGCAGAGGTATTGTTTAACAAGCATATTTAATATTTTTGACCACTAACTAGAGATGTTATATAATACCGGACTGCCGATATTATCGGCCGATAAATGCTTTAAAATGTAATATCGGAACTTATCGGTATCGTTTTTAAAACACCGCTGTACGGAGTGGTACACGGAGGTAGGGAGAAGTACAGAGCGCCATAAATCTTAATGGCACTGCCTTTGCGTGCCGGCCCAATCACATAATATCTACGGCTTTTCACACACACAAGTGAATGCAAGGCATACTTGGTCAACAGCCATACAGGTCACACTGAGGGTGGCCGCATAAACAACTTTAACACTGTTACAAATATGTACCACACTGTGAACCAACACCAAACAAGGATGACAAACACATTTCGGGAGAACATCCGCACCGTAACACAACATAAACACAACAGAACAAATACCCAGAACCCCTTGCAGCACTAACTCTTACAGGACGCTACAATATACACCCGCCCCCACCTCAACCCCGCCCACCCCAACCTCCTCATGCTCTCTCAGGGAGAGCATGTCCCAAATTCCAAGCTGCTGTTTTGAGGCATGTTAAAAAAAGAATGCACTATGAGTGACCACTGCAGAGATCCAGCCAGCAGCGAATACACACATAGTTACTGTAATGCAACACCATCACTATCCCAAACATTGTACAATTGTCTGGTAGACTTTGGAAACAAAACACATAACACACATTTGCAGTGTCCTCAACAGAGCAGCAACTAATATGCATTGTTTTCTCACAGATGTCTGAAGCTGACGTTGATAACGAACTCTTGGATTACGAAGAGGATGAGGAGCCCCAAGGAGCCCTTGAGGCGTCAACCCCAGCCAACAAGAAGGCGGTGAAGGGGTCGTACGTGTCCATCCACAGCTCCGGTTTCAGAGATTTCCTCCTCAAACCAGAGCTTCTCCGCGCCATAATTGACTGTGGTTTTGAGCATCCATCAGAAGGTAAGTAACAGCGTTTTGGTGGCGGTGAGCAAAACATGCCACTGTTGGACCATAAATGATATCCCTTTCATATCCCTTTCATCCCCAGTTTACGACTGGGGATGTGACGATGATACAATTACACATCACAGTTATCCGAAAAAAATGAATATAGCTAAAGGCATCATGTCATGAGAGAAATACTAATAATGAATACAAATACAAAGATATGTCCTTAAATATGTATACATTTTATTTAGCATTTTTTATTAGATTGTTTTATTACAAATAACATTCACACGTCCCCCACCTCCAGGACCCCACCACCGCAAGTAGATTGCTAACATGTGGGAGACAGAGATGTTTTACTTAACATAACGAATAATTGTGTTTAATAGGGGTTCTGGGAAGATATCATTCACATCTGAATTGTGAGTCATATCATAATTCTGAATTGATTAAAAATATTCAAGAATCAATTGTTAAAACATCTTATAGGCCATAAGTTAGCAGTAGAGATGTAACAATATCAAAATCCCAAGGTATGATATCATCACAATATTAAGGCCACGGTACAAAATTATTGTGGTATTATATGTTAAAAAAACCCCCACTGTAAATACTACCAGAGTGTGCAAAATAAAGTGCAAAATAAAGTGACATGAATGTTTAGGATAAACACACTTACTGTAATTGAACACAAATGTTCTAACCATATTTATTACTACAAACATATATTTTTAAGGGTAAAGAATTGTGCAGAAACATCTACTGTGTCTCAACTTTTACTTTTTAAAAAGCAGTGTCCTCTACAATGGACGTTTTTGATCTCAGTTTGCAAAATGCCGTTTCTCAGAAAAATTGATTTACAATCTAACTTTTAATAATATAATTACCTCACAAATTGACGTTTAGCTTCAATTGCTTCGTCTTTTCCGGGTCATGGTTGCAGCAGGTGCTTTCCCTCAGCAGGGTGCACCTTCACCGAGTCTGTTTTGGTTTGAAACGCTCCAGACGAACGTGGCGCAACAGAGTTGTTTGCAGGGTTTGTCTGTTTGTTAGCAACACAACTCAAAAAGTTATGGACCGATTTTGAAAAACAAAACAATTCCTCTTATCTACTACAAAGTGGAACACACTTCACTTCCCGCTTCCCATTTCTCTCCCCTTTACAGCGCTCCACGGCCCCACATTGCGATCCCGAGCTGTGCAGAGGATTCTGGGAGATGTTTATTTTCAAGCGTGCTGAAGCAAAAGTATCACGCGTCACGGCATCATTATTGTGAAGATTTTGAAACCGCGGCATCTACAATACCGTTACATCCCTACTTAGCAGCCAAGAGACACTTTTGTGACATGGTTTGAAAAGGTTTTATCTTAGTTTTGTACCAATATATTGAGAGAATTAGTTTGAATTGAATAGTCACACTAAGAATCGGATTGAATCGTGAGTGGTTGCAAGATTAACGTCTCTAAATAATGATTTCAATATAATTTGGTTAGTTTGTTGTGTTATTATAGAGATGTTGAAGTTTACAAATGTTAGGCATTAAATGTATGCTGAACATATTATGCCATGCAGTCTTTAGAGGCCTTTTTTAGGCTTTTCTTCTGCCTGTTTATCAAACATTTGTTGTTTTTGCAGTCCAACATGAGTGTATCCCCCAAGCCATCCTGGGCATGGACATCCTGTGTCAAGCCAAGTCTGGTATGGGAAAGACGGCGGTTTTTGTACTGGCCACCCTCCAGCAGATTGAACCCATGGACGGACAAGTGAGTTTACCTTTGATTTGAAGTAGTAAAGAAAGTGGGATTAGGTTAGAAGTACGTACAGTGAGACTAACGCTGCGTTTACCTCCGCGCCAGGTGTCGGTCCTAGTCATGTGCCACACTCGAGAGTTGGCCTTCCAGATCAGCAAAGAGTACGAGCGCTTCTCCAAGTACATGTCCAGCATCAAGGTGTCTGTGTTCTTCGGCGGCTTGCCCATTAAGAAGGACGAGGACGTCCTGAAGCAGAGCTGCCCTCACATTGTCGTGGGCACACCCGGCCGCACCTTGGCTCTCATCCGCAACAAGACCCTCAGCCTGAAAAACATCAAGCACTTTGTGCTCGATGAATGCGACAAGATGCTGGAGGAGCTCGGTGAGTAACGTGAGGTCTTACCTAGAAGGAGTGGGTGATAGGGTTGCGCAATATTTGGCCGACGATAGTTTTTAATACTATCGTTATATCGTGAAAGTACATGTTGACACATTCAAGCCGTGTTTGAGAGAGACAAGTGAACAACTTCAGCGTAATGTAGCATTCTAACTCGCGGCTAACGTCCCCCCACAGCGTAAAATTCCTTCTAAGTTAGCAATTCTCGCCTCCATGTCGGCAACTGCATTTCCTACAAGTATCATCCCTAGAGGACAAGGAATAGGTCAACATGCTACACTACACACTGTAAGAGGATATGCTAACCACAAGCTGGAGCTATTGATTGTAAACCAAGGTGTGCGAATTGATGAATATATGGACTGTAACGATACCAAGTATGATATAATTATTTGGTTGATATTTTTTTTATTCTAAAAAAATATTTGGTCGTTTTTGTTGTTTACAAACTCAGGAAATAAGAGCAAATAGTGGAATGTGACTTAAATATTTAATTGATATTGTTACATCGCCATCCTGTGTTTTTGTTTGATTATAATTGTGTTTAAAAATGGAATCATCAATGATGTTGCAAAATTTACGTATCAGTATCGGTATGACCAATACTGCCTGTGTATTGGATCGATTCCCACGTTTCTAGTATTGCCCAAAACTAATGTAAAGTATCTAACCAAGAGAAGATTAAATGCTTATTACATTTTAACTATGGTTTAGATAGAACCATGTTACCACAGAAAATAACTAGACATTAACAGTACATTAGCAAGTAGATTAATACTAGTTTTGAGAAAATGATACAACTGGAAATGACGCAATGTTACTGCACACGTCAGCAGCTAAATTGGAGCCCTTGTAACTTGATTTGAAACGATTCGATTATCATTTACAAACCAAATAATTTATTGTGAGTTATACTGTTGGAGCAGGAGGATGCAATGTGTATCGCAATATAGATTTTAGGCTGTATCGGCCATCACTAGTAGATGACAATAATTATGAGATGACTTCACTTGGCTTAAAGGAGTGAAAAACCGTGTGATGTCTTTATCGTCACAGACATGAGACGTGACGTACAGGAAATCTTCAGGCTGACCCCTCATGAGAAGCAGGTCATGATGTTCAGTGCCACGCTAAGCAAGGAGATCCGCCCTGTGTGCCGCAAGTTCATGCAAGATGTGAGTTGTTTTTTCTCTCTGAAATGCGCATGTTATCTTATCACTTAGTAATTAGGTTGTTAGCGTTTCTAAGGTGGTATCATTAGGTGCAGCGGGATGAAATGTGATAGGTTTGTATTTTCATCTATTCAATGGTCAGACGTCATAGCCCATGTTTTAAGTAATATGGTTATGTTTAGGGCTGCAATGAATAATTTGGTTAGAAAAAAGTTTTGATTTATTTTTTGTTGCTTCGCATAAAGGGACTGTTTTCAACTCTACTCTAGCCACAGATATGCATTGTGAAATTATTTACACATTTTGTTATTTACATAGCACGGTTTTGTAAATGTTTATTTACATACCTTAATTGTTTCCAAACGGTGCCTGTCACACGGCAGTAAAAGGGCTGATCAAACAAAACAGAAGTCATCGTCATACACCCACTAGCTCCGGAAGCTAGCTCTCCAATCAGTAAAACAGACTCAATAACTCCACGGTGAAGTTTTGGTGAATTTACTGAAGAATTTGTGAAGCTGAAACAATACAAAAAGAATGCCATTAATAATACTAGCCCTGACGCTTGTAAATGTGTTAGCATATTAGCTAATGGGGCTATCATCATTACATTACAATAGCACGTGCAAATATGCATGAAAACAATCATACAGACATCACTCATGGGGCGGTTTAGTAAGTGTGAATAGTTTGTTATATTGTAAACGTTGCTTGTAGTGATGAGTAAAGAATACATACAAGTAGAAACGCTATGGATGACTAGAAGATGGAATGCCACTTGTACTTCTCGGTTTAAAGCACTAAACGGAAGGAAATACTGGAGCACTTGCAGTGAGCAAACTTGTCCTAAAGATGGTGCCATAGCACAAACAATAACACACCTTTTCAGTGTCTCTGTTTAATGGAAACTATTTGTTGAAAACAAAATATGACTGTTAGCAAAGAATAATCCATAAATTAGCCACACCATTTTTTAAAGGCCGCAGGATTTAAAACGTAGGAAAGAAGTAGTGGCTTATCGTCAGGAATTTACGGTAAAATCTGTACAACCTGGATTCTACAAACAAAATTCAAATGTTTTTGGTTTGTTTTTATTGTTAGCCACCAGAATAGAAGTTTGCGCCTTTAACTTAGTCTGGACATAAAAAATACTAAAACAGGTCTGGTAAAGTATGTAGTGTTAAATGAAAACAGAAGAATCAAAATAAAAACATGCATAGAAACCAGTTGCTGTTTCAAAACATGCTTAATTATCACCCGTTCGTCTTACGTCTCCGGCAAAAGTCATAAGTACATGATTTCAATGTCCGCTGTTTAAAGTTAGCCAGTCTGAGGTGCATCACATTTATCTTCCTTCCATGATTGGAATCCTCACAGATCAGCCATGTGACCGGGTAGACAAGATGTCTGCGAGTTAAGTAAATAGGATGCAAGAAGCCCCTCTAGCTTTGCCCACTTGTGGCTGTCAGTGCTAAAAGTCACACTCTTGGGTAGATGATACTCCTGGCTCTAACGCTGCCCAGGACAACACACATGTCCATGTTCCACGAGAGGGACTAATGTCGGCCACCTTTTTTGGCGTGTAGCCGATGGAGGTGTTTGTGGATGACGAGACCAAGCTGACCCTCCACGGCCTCCAGCAGTACTACTGCAAGCTGAAAGACAGCGAAAAGAACCGAAAGCTCTTTGACCTCCTCGACGTGCTGGAGTTCAACCAGGTAGGGGCAAAAGTGTATTTATTAAAGTAGTATTTGTTTGTAAAAAATGACTCCTACGTAATGCTTTGGTTCTGTTAGGTGGTGATATTTGTGAAGTCCGTGCATCGCTGTGTAGCTCTGTCCCAGCTGCTGGTGGAGCAAAACTTTCCGGCTATTGCCATCCACGGAGGAATGCTACAGGAGCAAAGGTAAAGTGTGCCAAGTTATTCCTAAGCTTTAGTTTTTGAAACTTGTTACATCCTCACTAATTATGTAGAAATATCCAGCTCTTTTGACAACAAGCTCAGGTTAGGTATTGATTTTAGTTAGGACAATGTGCTTGTGTCTGCCTCAAAACTGTGTGGTTATGACATTACCGTATTTTCCGCACTATAAGGCGCACCTAAAAACCTCCAATTTTCTCAAAAGCTGACAGTGCGCCTTATAATCCGGTGCGCCTTATATATGGACCAATATTGAACCACAACAGGTCTCGCAACTACGTGATGCATAACGTAGCCCCAGCCTCTACTGTAGCGTCTATTCTATGCGCCTTATAATGCGGTGCGCCTTATATATGAACAAAGTTTTAAAATAGGCCATTCGTTGAAGGTGCGCCTTATAATCCGGTGCGCCTTATAGTGCGGAAAATACGTTACTACATTTGTACGGATTTTCATGAAATGGTACGCCAGACCCTTGTAGTTCGCTGAGCTCCACAAGGATCTGGGCTCGAGGGCAATGCAAACTCCTTCAAGATAGCAACAAATAATGAACCAATCAGGATCGCCGGGCGGGATTTCATAGATGTGATGTAGCGCCGAAGCGACTGATTCAAACAACAATGACGGCACTCAGCGAGGAGTCGTGTGCTGACATTGATTCTGCTATTGCAACTGTTTTGTCGAATCTATTGCTGCGTTGTTTCAGTAAGAGTTTTCTAACTTTTCGCTCTGTCGTTATCCAATGTCGGCTGTTCTGTTTTGGATTTCCCAGCGTCGCTCTCATCAGCGTTACGGGTTGATTTGGATGTGAGTGGTTGAAGTAGCATGTCATTCAAGATAACGGACAAGTGGTTTATCCAATCACATACAATGATTTTTTACAAGGCCCCGCCTACTGAAATACATCTCCTATTGAGAACTCCCAGATCCTTGTGTGGAGCTCAGCAAACTACAATGATCTGGCGAGAGTCAGGTTACTTTAATGCGCCTTATGTCTGAAAATAGACCCGCTCACCTGCAGTGCGCCCTAAGCGGTAATACATGTGATCAGTTTGATATGGGCCAATCTCGCTCATGGATTATTGGAATTGGCAGCATAAATCCCTGATTGTCACATTGCTAAACATGATCAAAACAGGAAACTTTGAACTGAAATTAGAGATAAATGCTTTAAAATGTAATGTCGGAAATTATCGGTATCGGTTTCAAAAAGTAAAATTTATGACTTTTTAAAACGCAGCTGTACGGAGTGGTACACGGAAGTAGGGAGAAGTACAGAGCGCCAATAAACCTTAAAAGGCGCTGCCTTTGCGTGCCGGCCCAATCACATAATACCTACGGCTTGTCACACACACAAGTGAATGTAAGGCCTACTTGGTCTACAGCCATACAGGTCACACTGAGGGTGTCCGTGTAAACAACTTTAACACTGTTACAAATATGCGCCACACTGTGAACCCACACCAAACAAGAATGACAAACTTATTTCGGGAGAACATCCGCACCGTAACACAACATAAACACAACAGAACAAATACCCAGAACCCCTTGCAGCACTAACTCTTCCGGGACGCTACAGTATACCCCCCCCACCACCACCTCAACCCCGCCCACCTCAACCTCCTCATGCTCTCTCAGGGAGAGCATGTCCCAAATTCCAAGCTGCTGTTTTGAGGCATGTTAAAAAAAATAATGCACTTTGTGACTTCAATATGGGGCGGCATGGCGTAGTGGGTAGAGCGGCCTTGCCAGAAACCTGAGGGTTGCAGGTTCGCTCCCCGCCTCTTACCATCCAAAAATCGCTGCCGTTGTGTCCTTGGGCAGGACACTTCACCCTTGCCCCCGGTGCCGCTCACACCGGAGAATGAATGATGAATGAATGAGTTGTAAAAATGAATGATGGGTTCTCACTTCTCTGTGAAGCGCTTTGAGTGTCTAGAAAAGCGCTATATAAATCTAATCCATTATTATTATTATTAATAATAAATATGGCAGTGCCATGTTGGCATTCTTTTCCATAACTTGAGTTGATTTATTTTGGAAAACCTTGTTACATTGTTTAATGCATCCAGCGGGGCATCACAACAAAATTAGGCATAATGTGTTAATTCCACAACTGTATATATCGGTATCGGTTGATATCGGAATCGGTAATTAAGAGTTGGACGATATCGGCAAAAAAGCCATTATCGGACATCTCTAACTGAAATATCAACATGCACCCTTCAGAATAATCCCTCTGACACAAACAATGTTGCAGGTTATCACGCTACCAGCAGTTTAAAGACTTCCAGCGGCGGATATTGGTGGCAACTAACCTGTTTGGCAGAGGCATGGACATCGAGAGGGTCAACATCGTCTTCAACTACGACATGCCTGAGGATTCTGACTCGTACCTCCACAGAGTGAGTGGCGCTTTAACCTCAAACCGTTGATTGATCCTCCCTCTCACGCATGTCCTCCCTGAACTTCAGGTGGCCCGTGCCGGCAGGTTCGGCACCAAAGGGCTGTCCATCAGTTTCGTGTCCGACGAGGCCGACGCCAAGACCCTTAACGAGGTCCAAGACCGCTTCGAGGTCAATGTGCCAGAGCTGCCAGAGGAGATTGATATCTCCACTTACAGTACGTTGTCAGACTGTATGCACAAATATAAACGTGTTTATTCACGCAAGTATCATGCCCTTCCCCTTTCAAGAATCTAGAACACACCATTAATCCTTTTTACTTACTCTACCTTCTCTCTCTTTGTCGCAGTTGAGCAGTCCAGATGAATCCTGTTTCCAGTGAAGTTCTCATGTGACCCCTTGGTGTTCCTGTCATTTTGTTAGGGCGGAGAGAAAAAAAAGCAATGTTTCACTGCCACTATTGGCAAGTTATTTTTTTTAATTTAATTTTGACGTTTTTGCTTGTTCTCGTGTGTTTCTTTTTAAACAATGCTTGGTCAAAGAAATAAACATTTTATACCTTATTTTCTTATATTTGCTTCAGTGTAAATTGATCATTGAACCCGATTGATACTGTTGGTCAATGCTTTTACTCTCCAGCAGAGGGCGGCAGTTAGCCAACACTAGCCCTGGAAAACATTTTCTGCATATTCGGTTGTTTTTCCTTCCGTTCAAACTTAGCAGTAAATGTTTTTATATTTAACTCAAACTGCTGCAGTTTTCTGGCACATTTCAGAAAACCCCAAACTGTTAAAATATTAGCGCTGTCCGATGATTTTGGTCAGATTCATCACAGGGTTTCTGTGGATTCTTTCGATTAATCAGTCCTAATGAGCAAAGAAAGTCAAGAATGAAAGCACTTTATATGAACGAGAATGGACATTTCTACACTAACTTGAATTCACATTGTGGACCTAATTTATTTTAAGGCGGAAGTGCTTTGTTGAGCCATCCATTTTCTACCGCTTGTCCGTAATTTAAATTTTCCTGAGGGAACTCTCCTGAAGGAATCAATAAAGGGCTATCTATAAACTTTCATATTGGCTGTTTGCTTGGACAAACTACCTCAACTGCGTTGCCTGAGACGTTTCAGGGATTTTAAATCATTCTGCGGCGGGGGTCAAAATGATGCCCGGGTGCGGCCACCGCTGCTGCTCACTGCTCCCCTCACCTCCCAGGGGGTGAACAAGGGGATGGGTCAAATGCAGAGGTTAATTTCACCACACCTAGTGTGTGTGTGTGACTATCATTGGTACTTTTAACTTTAATTGTGTTGGGACAAGCGGTAGAAAATGGATGGATGGATGTGTTAACATTTTCAATTCGATTAATCCACATAATAGTTTATGTCATTTAAAAAGGTATGTGAAACCTCAGCTGTGGTACAAACACATTTCTAGTCAAAGTGCATTTCAGGATGCAAAACAGCAATAAAAAGTGGAATACCATAAAAAGTTAATTTATTCAAAGTGTACGTTTCTCCATTTTAAAAGTGGGTTGCTTGCAACATTTACACAGATGCCTAGAGGGCGCTAATATATTTCAAGCACTAAGTCCCGCCCACTTCCGTCTTTTAAGCATGTAATGACGTAATCGTGCGTACGTAACATGCGCATTAGCATCGCTGTTAGCCAATAATATCGAATTGGATATTAACGTTAGGTATCATTGAATGTACATTCTATAACATGACTGCAAAGTGTTAGTACACGTACAATATAGACACTTCAAAACAGGGGACAAACTTTTTGCATCCAAGGGCCAAAGTGAAAATGTGCCAAACAGCAAAAAAATCTAAATGTCAATACAGTTCTTTTAATTAGTGCTAATGACAATGATAGATAACCAATTAGCCTTGAGACGTTATTATGACGTGAATTTTCATGCATCTCACCTTGAGTCGGATTACTTTTCTTTGACATGCGCAACATGTTTACCGTGAATTGATTAAACAAGTTGAAAAACTTATCCGGGTGTTACCATTTAGTAGTCAATTGTACGGAATATGTACTGTACTGTGCAATCTACTAATACAAGTTTCAATCAATCAATCAACACCCTGCTTGTGCTATGGCGCCATCTTGTGGACGACTTGACCCACTACAGGTACTACGAAGTCAGTAACTCGCTGTAAAGTGTAAACAAACATTGCTTTTTGCATTTCTGCTTGTCCGACGCAGTCATGGTATTTTTAAAAAAAACTTTTGCTCACTACTTTTGTTTTTGCTAGTCTCGTTTTTAGAGCAACAAATTTAAGAGGACATTACGCTACTTCTGTACATGTTGAATGGGGCGAGACAGCAGCAAGACAATCGCTATTTAATTGAGTCACCCTCCACCACATCTGACGTCACAGACATGCGCAGTAAGGATCATTTCAACCCAAATGACTATCAACATAAACCGCCCATCTCGATCGGAATTATATTTTAATCCGAATTTGTGTGATCGGGTCAGAATATTCTGACTGGCGTGTTTACATAAAGCATTTTTATTCCGGTTAGGTTTTTAATCCGATTAAATGTGTCCATGTGCACATAGATAATGATTGTGTTTAGATACAACTTTTTCACTTACGATACAGGTATTGGAGCCTTGAGTATCAGCTGATACCGATATTGATTTGATACGATATCAGCATAATTTTATTTTGTCATGTGGAATGTTAGAAAAGGTTTGAGCAAGTGAAATGAGTCAAACAGAACAATGGTATGTCTGGAAAACACAAACCTATTGACTATTAACCGTCTGGAATGGTGTTTGAATTAAAGTGGCGTGGTGATTTGTGTTTGGGCGACACCTGGTGGTCACAAAGATACGCTCAGTTGAATGATGCGGACACGCTTGTTACTGGATATTTTTAGAACACGCTTCTATTTTGAGACTTTTGCTGCGTTCCGTTTACCTGAGAGGTTGGAAGTGGGGGCTGGGAATGACGTCATCGCCGAGGTATGAGGGTTCCTGTTACGAGGTCAGAAATCAAGATGGCCACGTCTTCGATGGCTATTTTTGCGCTCGCCTTGTCTGAATACAAACAACGTATGGGAAAATGTGCACTCTTTCTGCAACCTTCAAACACGGTGGATGAGGATTGCTCGCGATGTCGACGTACAGTATATACCACATATACATACATATATATATATATACACACACACACACATATATATATATATATATATATATATATATATATATATATATATATATACATATACATATATACACACATATATATATATATATATATATACACATATACATACACATATACATATATATATACATATATACACACACACACATATATATATATACATAAATACACACATATACATATATATATACATATATACACACACACACATATATATATATATACATAAATACACACATATATATATACATATATACACATATATATATACACATATATATATATATATATATATATATACACACATATATATATATACACACATATATATATACATACATATACACACACACACACACACACACACACACACACACACACACACACACACACACACACACACACACACACACACACACACACACACACACACACACACACACACACACACACACACACACACACACACACACACACACACACACACACACACACACACACATATACAGTATATATACACATATATATACACACACATACATATATATATACACACACACATACATACATACATAACACACACACACACACACACACACACACACACACACACACACACACACACACACACACACACACACACACACACACACACACACACACACACACACACACACACACACACACACACACACACACGTATATAAATAAACGTCCAACTTTTGTTTTTGATGATGAATTAGGCCTAATACGCTACTGTATTTTAACGGTCATTATTGCAAGTTTTTTGTGAGGTGGTACTTGGTTGAAAAAAGGTTTGAGAACAACTGGGGCCGTACTTATCAAGCTTCTTAGAATTACTCCTAAGAAGTCTGCTAAGAGTTGACTTAAGAGTAAATAAATTCTTCGCTGAAAGCTGCACTTAAAAGTTAGTTATCAAGCGTCTTACTCACACTTTCAGCGAAGTGTAGGACTGAATCTTAAGTGTCACACTCAGAGCTGAATTACGACATTACTATGTGCCGTAAACGGAATTTTAGGTGACGTCATTTCTGTGTCCATAGAAATGACCAATCACGGAAGGGAATCCGTTGTCTAAGAATAAAAAAATATCTTGGAAATATTTAAGTGGACAATGGGAGTGTATATTTTGACAATAAACTACAAAATAATACAAAACAAACTAGTCCCCGCCGGCACTCACGCTACCGCTCCCTCTCTTCTCTTCTCTCGCCCACACACTCACTGACGTCACTCACCTCACGGCCACACACATACGCTACTCTCATAACATTTTCTTTCCAATTCATTAATTAGGCAACTAATTTGAAACTGGTGTGGCTCTATATATACTAGCCCACTGCAGCCACATGCAGAAATCAACAAGGAATCGAAAAGTATTAAATCTGTGACAAAAATAATATCCGCTCTGTCTAAACGATACCGTTTGATCAGCTGCTCGTCATAAAAAAAAACAAAAAACATTGTTCCGTTCCCTGAACGTTCGCGCACGTCTCTCTCGCCTCAGTGCCATTCCCTGCTGGCAACTCCTAACCACTTAAGACACCTCTGAAGGTCTCTTAAATATCGTGGAGAGTAGGAGAGATTCTTAGACTTAAGAACGTTGATAAAAAGCTTTTATTCTTAAGTTTGAGAGTAGGACTAAATTTCGCAAATTCTCAGGACTTAAGTGTAAAATGGCACTCTAAGAAGCTTGATAAGTACGGCCCCTGGTCTCTAGTCTACTATGTTTACCTTTTGTAAATGACTTGACTAAAATAGAAGAAACTAGAGTTTATATGCCAATCGATACACTTATTTCTGCTGATATCGGGCCGATATCCAATATCAATATGTGATCGTGGCACCCCGAGTGAGCTTGAAATAATGTCCGTATGAATATGTTATATACCCCTGATTTAAAATAAAATGTAAAAAAACCGTTATGTTTAATAGTAATATACAGTGCATCCACAAAGTATTCACAGCGCTTCACTTTTGACATATTTTGTTGATACAGCTTTATTCCAAAATGGACTAAATTCAGTTTTGTCCTAAATATTCTACACACAATACACCATAATGACAATGTGAAAAGCTTTTTTTTAATGCAAATTTATTAACAATAAAAACTAAAAAAAAACACAAGTATTCACAGTCTTTTATCAATACTTTGGCAGCAATTACAGCCTCAAGTCTTTTTCAATACGATGCCACAAGCTTGGCACACCTATCTTTGGCCAGTTTTGCCCATTCCACCTCTCAAGCTTTATCAGGTTGAATAGGAAGTGTCAGTTTTTATCCAGGATGTCCTTGAACATCTCCAGCATCGTATTCAAAAAGACTTGAGGCTGTAATTGCTTCAAAAAGGTGCACAAAAGTATTGAGCAAAAGCTGGGAATACATATAATCCATTTTTGATTTTTAATACATTTGCAAAATAAATAAAAAAACAGTTATTGTGGGGTATTGTGTGTATAATTTTGAGGACAAAAATGAATTGATTCAATTTTGGAATAAGGCTGTAACAGAACAAAAACGCGGAAAAAGTGAAGCGATGTGAATACTTTCCGGATGCACTGTAAGCTCGTCGGTGGCGTTCTTTTTTGTTTTGAAAAATGTAACTTTGAGCAAGTTGCGACACAACCGATTTAATTCGCAGTCCATGTTTTTTTTACTTCCGAGTATAGATGTCCGATAATGGCCTTTTTGCAGATATTCCGATATTGTCCAACTCTTAATTACCGATACCGATATCAACCAAAATACAGTCGTGGAATTAACACACTATTATGCCTAATTTTGTTGTGATGCTTCGCTGGATGCATTAAACAATGTAACAAAGTTTTCCAAAATAAATCAACTTAAGGTATGTAAAAAAATGCCAACATGGCACTGCCATATTTATTATTGAAGTCACAAAGTGCATTATTTTTTTTAACATGCCTCAAAACAGCAGCTTGGAATTTGGGAAATGCTCCCTGAGAGAGCATGAGGAGGTTGGCGCGGAAGAGTTAGTGCTGCAAGGGGTTCTGAGTATTTGTTCTGATGTGTTTATGTTGTGTTACGGTGCGGATGTTCTCCCGAATTGTGTTTGTCATTCTTGTTTGGTGTGGGTTCACAGTGTGGCGCATATTTGTAACAGTGTTAAAGTTGTTTATACGGCCACCCTCAGTGTGACCTGTATGGCTGTTGACCAAGTATGCCTTGCATTCACTTGTGTGTGTGAAAAGCCGTAGATATTGTGAGACTGGGCCGGCACGCAAAAGGAAGTGCCTTTAAAAAGGTAATTCTCCCTACATCTGTGTACACAGCGGCGTTTAAAGAAGTCATACATTTTACTTTTTGAAACCGATACCGATAATTTATCGGACATCTCTACTTCCGAGCAGAAATGTGTCACACGTTCCACCTCTAGCGGGGGGGGAAAAAAAACAACTCAACAGAAACTAGTGCAGTCTGTGTTTCAAAACTGCCGCGTCAAAGTCATTATTCCCTGCAAAAGCCTCAAGAGTTCTTTTGCTGGTTGTCAAGCGGGACCAATGCATCATGGGATATGGCGTCGAGGGACTTGGAGTTGTGGCCACCGTGTCAAAGGTCATGTTGCTGCCTGCAAGCTCCCAACATACTAGCATCAGAACAAGCGATCCTGAAGTGTTTATGAATTTAGCTCCCACGTCTGACAAGGACGCAGTACAACTAGGGGGCGCCCTGCTCGTGGGCAGGTGTGTGTACGCACTCGTTACTCACTCGGAGCCAGATGAGGAAAAAAAAACAAAAACCGGCTCGTCGTTTTCTTCCGCCGTCCTTCCATCGCAATAAAAACATTAATCTATGAACTTGTGCGTGTCTCCGTACATCCAGTGCTGTGGCGGCAGCGCCACGTCGTTCAGGTGGCCGCACGCGTCCTCGCTGCATTTGCACGACTGAATGAACATGGTTGACCTCTGAAACCGCTGGCCGTCCGGGCAGGCGAAGGTCACAGGTACGGTGCGCGTGCGGCGCGGCGAGCAGCAGCGTCCGCCCGGACACACGCCGCAGAAGTTGGGGCGGTAGAGACGCACGCTCACACACTCCCCGAAGGACAGGCGCAGGGGCCACAGCGCTTTTTGGGCGGTGGAGCATCTTTTTCCTCTCTGCGCCTGGAATGATAAACATGTAATAATAGTTAGGGATGTCCGATAATGGCTTTTTGCCGATATTCCGATATTGACCAAACCCTTAATTACAGATACCGATATATACAGTCGTGGAATTAACACATTATTATGCCTAATTTGGACAACCAGGTATGGTGAAGATAAGGTCCTTTTTAAAAAAAATAAATAAAAAAAAATAAGATAAATTAAAAACATTTTCTTGAATATGAAAATGAGTAAAATTAACTGTTAAAGGTTAGTACTATTAGTGGACCAGCATCATGTGTGCTTACGGACTGTATCCCTCGCAGACTGTATTGATATATAATGTAGGAACCAGAATATTAATAACAGAAAGAAACAACCCTTTTGTGTGAATGAGTGTAAATGGGAGAGGGAGGTTTTTTGGGTTGGTGCACTAATTGTAAGTGTATCTTGTGTTTTTTATGTTGATTTAATAAATAAAAAAAAAAAAACAGATACAGATAATAATACAACTGATACCGATAATTTCCGATATTACATTTTAAAGTATTTGTCGGCATCTCTAATAATAATGTGTAGTATTTTCTGACTATAAGGCGGACTTAAAACACTTTAATTTCTCAACAATCGACAGTACGCCTTATAGCAGGCCTGGGCAATTATTTTGACTCGGGGGCCAAATTTTGAGAAAAAAATGTGTCCGGGGGCCGGTTATATCTATTTTTAGGAACACTACTACAAAACCTCACAATAATGTCTGATTGAATGCTAAAAACTTAATGACAGACCGCCTGAGAAAACTGTTTTTTTTTTTACTGAATGAGACACCCAGAATGTACATGAAAATAAAGAATGTGGGATTTACAATATTAACTATGAAGGATAAAACACTGAATATTGACCACATATGAACGTCACACCCCCTCTTCATCCACATATTTTACAATCAAGCGAAACGCAACAAAAATGCAACAAACACAGCGAAATACGGACGCGAAGCGTAAAAAAAACAACACACCTACAATCTGATACATCTGATACAGAATATCACTAAGCTTTAAAACTTTGTTGTAAAAATTTCCTTCTGCGTCTGTCCCTGACCCCCACATTTCAGGCTGACACTCTGGAAACACTCTGTGGAAACAAACCACACTGCTTGTTGCCTCGTCTGAGCTGTTGTGACTTGGATTACCATAGTAACTAATTAGATGACCATAGTAACTAATTAGATGACCATAGTAACTAATTAGATGACCATAGTAACTAATTAGATGACCATGGTAACTAGTATATCATGCAAAAGCGCAGATTCCCACCAATGAAATACTTTGTATAGTTCAAGACTTCCGGTCATTTGAAAACATCACTGCACATCATAATGGCAGCTACACTTTCCATCTTAAAGATCGAAAAAAATGATTTGGGAATGTCCGGCGGGCCAGATTGAAAAGCTTAACGAGCCACATGTGGCCCCCGGGCCTTAATTTGCCCAGGTCTGCCTTATAGGGTTGTACGGTATACCGGTATTAGTATAGTACCGCAATACTAATGAATCACATTCAGTACTATACCGCCTCTGAAAAGCACCGGTCCCCTACCCCTGTCGTCGTCACGTTGTGTCATTGCTGGTTTACGAGCATGTTCGGCAGTGCACAATCAGAGTACTTACAAACAGACACAGTGTGTAGACAGAAAAAGGAGAATGGACGCATTTTGGCTTAAAAACTAACGATAAAGGTGAAGTTGTAACACTGAAACGCCCTCAGGAAGAGGTGCTTTAAGACATGGCTAGCTAGTCCAAGTCGGCAGTGTTTTAGCTACTTCTAAATCACTAATCCTCGCCTCCATGGCGACAAATTAAGTACGTTTCTTACAAGTATCATCCCTGCAGGACGAGGAATAGCTAAACATGCTTCACTGCACTTCAATGCGTCACAATGTAAACAAACGCCATTGGTGGATCTATACCTGACATCCACTGTAATGATACCAAGTACAGGACCGTATCTAGTCGATACTACTATAATTACGTCAATATTTTTTGGCAGCACATTTTATTTATATTGTGTTTATAAACTTTGAATATGACCAATGTATAATCCTGTAACGACTTGGTATCGGATTGATATCAAAACTAATGTAAAGTATCAAACAACAGAAGAATAAGTGATTATTACATTTTAACAGAAGTGTAGATAGAACATGTTAAAAGAGAAAGTAAGCAGATATTAACAGTAAATGAACAAGTACATAATTAATTCATTTTCTACCACTTGTCCTTAATAATGTTGACAAAATAATAGAATGATAAATGACACAATACGTTACTGCATACATCAGCAGACTAATTAGGAGCCTTTGTTTGTTTACTTACTACTAAAAGACAAGTTGTCTTTTATGTTCGCTATTTTATTTAAGGACAAACTTGCAATAAGAAACAAATGTTTAATGTACCGTAAGATTTTTTGTTAAAATAAAGCCAATAATGCAATTTTTTGTAGTGCCCTTTATTTAGAAAAGTATCGAAAAAATGTTGGTACCGGTACCAAAATATTGTTATCGGGACAACACTAATGCCTTATAACCCGGTGCTCCTAATGTACCTATTCATTCTGTTTGTGCTTACCGACCTCCAAGCAATTTTATTTGGTACACGGTATAATGATAAGTGTGACCAGTAGATGGAAGTCACACACAAGAGATACGTTTGGACTACAGGTTGAAGCATGTTCAATAAATGACGCGAGCAAGTACCCGTAAGCAAGAAACACCAAAATGTTGTTTAATTGAGAACATAAAACATTACACACGGCGCTGAAAAATCTGTCAAAATGTTTTAGTGCGACTTTGGTAAGCTACGAAGACGCACCGCTTGATGGATTGTCGGAGCATTACGGCTACTGTAGTCAGACGTACTGTGCTTCAACATTTAGTTTATTATTTATTTGGGCAGTGGTCCAAATAAACAAACCGTTTTACATCCATGAATTCATAAAGTTTACAGACCAAAAGGGTTTTAGGCCCGGAACAGGTTTTATCCGGCCCGCGGGACGAGTTTGCCAAGTATAAAAATGAGCCAAAATTTTTGAATGACAGAAACTGCTGTTGTAAATGTGTAAATAGCAATTATTTGTATCTTTAGCAATTATGCTACATATGTAAAAAAAAAAAACAAAACACATGATGTTGGTGCACCAGTCGAGGAAAATGATCAAATTAAATAAATAACATACTGTAATTTGATTTTGATATTTTTTTTATCTTGATAGATTGAACATTAACATCAATGAGTTGACTGATAAACATTATCACATAATTTATTCAGAAAGTATAAATAACGACAAATAAAGATAGAATACTATTAACCGCAACATGTAAGTGTAAAAAACAACATTATGATTTGTAAATTTTCAGAATGTGCTTGTTTTATTTTTAAGCAAAGAAAACAATCCGAAGTTGTCTTTATTTTTAAGTTATCGTGCCGTGATTTTACCAGTCCGGCCCTCTTGGAAGTAGATTTTTCTCCATGTGGACCCGATCTAAAATGAGTTTAACACCCCTGGTTTTTGGCTAAAGTTGAGCACTTATTTCGCCTAACCCTTATAAACAATCTCAATTACAAGATGTCGTGAAAACCAGGAGACATTGAGCTCTGATCTTGAGCTTCATAGAAATGTGAAATTTCCTTTACACAACATATTATAAACACACCGTGTACACAACATAAACCCTGTTCAAATATATACACAGTAAAGAACAGTGAAATATCCTTGTACACGTGTTAAACATTTGTGGCAATAATATGCTATATACAAACACTTATACTTCCATTATTATTTATGTACCACATATAGTTTTGTAATTAACATTGATCATAGTATTAACTACTGTGTTGATTCAAGAGTGATATATTTTTCTAAGACATTGGTCTTAAAGTTTTTTTTAAATGTTTAATTGGAACTAACATTTTAAGGCATCATTTAAGATGGTCCACAGATGAACCCCCCTGAGAGAAATATCTACTTTTTAAACTACTTCTTATGTTTGCTTTCTGAAAGACAGATGAACCTCTGAGGTCATAGGGACTCTCCCTGGGTTTGAACCTCTCCTGTAGACACCGAGGCAGCTCGCGGTTATGAGCTTTATACGTCACAATGGCAGTGTTGAGGTCAACAAGATCATGCCGTTTTCATGTTTTTAATTGAATGAAACCAAAATTATTTCGATACTTTTCGGTACTTTTCTAAATAACGGGGACCACAAAAAAAATTGCATTATTGGCTTTATTTTAACAAAAAATCTTAGGGTACATTAAACATATGTTTCTTATTTTATTTAGTCCTTAAATAAAATAGTGAACATACTAGACAACTTGTCTTTTAGTAGTAAGTAAACGAACAATTATTATAATTAGTCTGCTGACGTATGCAGTAACATATTGTGTCATTACCCATTCTATTATTTTGTCAAAGTTATGAGGGACAATCTGTAAAAATTAATTATTAATCAACTTGTTCATTTACTGTTAATATCTGCTTACTTTCTCTTTCAACATGTTCTATCTACACTTCTGTTAAAATGTAATAATCACTTATTCTTCTGTTTGATACTTTACATTAGTTTTGGATGATACCACAAATTTGGGTATCAATCCGATACCAAGTAGTTACAGGATCATACATTGGTCATATTCAAAGTCCTCATGTGTCCGGGGACATATTTCCTGACTTTATAAACATAATATGAATTTTTAAAAACAAAAGATGTTGTGATGCCAAAAAAAATATATCGAAGTAATCATAGTAGTATCAACTAGATACGTGCCTGTACTTCATATCATTACAGTGGATGTCAGGTGTAGATCCACCAATGGCATTTGTTTACTTTTTGACGGTGTGTAGTGAAGCATGTTTAGCTATACCTTGTCCTGCACGGATGAAACTTGCTTTATTTGTCGCCATGGAGACGAGGATTAGTGATTTAGAAGTAGCTAAAACACTGCTGACAGCGGCTGTACTTTAGCCGCTAGCTAGCTAGCCATGTCTTAAAGCACTTCTTCCTGAGGGCGTTTCAGTGTTATAACTTCACCTTTATCTTTAGTTTTTAAGCCAAAATACGTCCGTTCTCCCTTTTCTGTCTACACACTGTGTCTGTTTGTAAGTACTCTGTGATTGCGCGCTGCCAAACATGCTCCTCTGCTCGTAAAATCAGCAATGACTTGACGACGACGCGGGCGCGGGACTGGTACGTTTCAGAGGCGGTATAGTACCGAAAATGATTCATTAGTATCGTGGTACTATACTAATACCGGTATACCATACAACCCTAGTATGAGCATAATAATCTGCATGATTTACAATTCTAATGGCTTTCTTTTGAAGTAAGAACATAGAGTTGATGTTTGATTTGTAATTATTACCCCAGATTTCAACACAATAATTGAGACATGGTAGTACGAAAGAGTTATATAACATGTTAAGAGCATTTTGATTTACAGAGTTTTTAATTTTATATAACATAGCAATAATTTTGCCATCATTGTCTTGAGTATCCAATTTAATTTGTCATCTACATGCGGGTATTATTATGGGGTCTGTATACGGATCCCAAAATGGCACCTATTAGGAGACAAATTATCTGGCGTTTTGTTTCGTAATATTATGCAAAACCGTATTTTATTACCTGCTGGTGTGTATTTGGGATCTGCATGAGTCCCGAAAATTTGAAATCGAACCAGACAAGACATTGATGCAACGTTGATTTTACATACATGTCCTTTAAACAACATTGCAAAACAGTTGTATTCGTAAATTGAGACGACGTTGGTGTCCAACGTTGGATTGACGTTGGTGGTTGGGAAATTACCAATGGTCAAATCGACGTCACAAGCTGACATTGACTAAACGTTGTCAAAAAGCATGTTGTTTCAGCGTTATATTTGTGTTGTAGAATCAGAATGTTACTAAAATTCATTATATTTGCCTGGACAGTTGATAACGATTTTTATGATGGCAGCAGTTTGAGCCTGGAACAAATTCATTCACTTGACATTATTTCCCACAGTTCCACTGCATAACTTTTTTTTTCTTCCAAAAATCATAATTTTGAAGTGTATCACTGTCATTATCGTGATTCTACTGCCCCACAGTTCACTTTGACCACCCACTTGCTTCTCTCCAATATGCTTCCACGCATGACAACTCTTTTCCTCTATAAAAACATTTTTTTTGCTTTTTACCCAACAGCTTCTCATTGTACATCTCCATAAACGTGCACACACTGTGATTTTCCACGGCACCTTAAAGCGAACCAAGCATGACAAAGAGCCCCCACATACACGCGAAGCTTAGCTATGGACAGTTGCTTGGCAGGAATGCTAAGCCTGGATAGACGGTGCTATATATACTAAACAAAACTAAAACACAACAGAGAAAATGAGCACATGTGCTTTTACAATTGCATGTAGCGCTTAGCCCGGAAACGGTAATGACGACTTTGGTACTCGTGACTGACAGCACAAAAAAACACAGTCTCACAAAAATCCTTGAGTGTGTTTTTTTTTCATGCAATGCCATCACACAAGGTTACCAGTAGTGCTTAAGAGGAAAACTGATGGTAACCATAGAATCACGTGATGCTTGTATAAATATACATCCACTTGCAAAAGCAGTTTTAAAAAAACAAACATCAAGTAAACTTAACGCACCGGTAGATTATTATTATTTTTTTTTACAACCAACCTGCAGCCTAGAACTGATGAAATAATAATAATGAAAAAATAACTACAGTAAACCCAGTTTACTCTTTACTTTGATACAGGGCCACCTTCCTCACACGCAGATCCCACGCTGTGTATGGGGCCCCACAAGCCATGGAGGGGCCCCATTTTGCGTGAAGAAGCGCATGTAAAATGTCAATAAATGACACAGCGCTTCATATGAAATTTTACCGCTAATGTAATCCATCACCCATTCCTGCTCCGTCACTGATAACAATACAATGGCAAATTTCCCCAGAAATTCTCATTGTGGCGCACAGCGTTGTTGCTGGGCGAGTAAATAGATGTGCAATGCACAAGGAGCATATACAACTTTGTTTTAATTATTTTACATTTGTTATTTTGCAGTACTATACAAAAATGTAGTATTTATTTACAATAAATTTGTTTTTAGTACAAAATACGCATCAAATTAAATTCAAGTTTGATTAAAAAGTATAAAAATTGTTACAAATAAAAAACAACATTCCTGCTCAGGGTTTTAATTTAATTTAATTTAATATGTTAAAAATATAATTAAATAATAAATAAAAACTACATTATTGAATTATTTTTCCCCCATTAATTTGTTTTAGTTCAAAATATGCATCAAATTAAATTCAAGTTTTGTTAAAAAACGTGTAAAGATAGTTTCATATAAATAAAAAAGTGTGAAAATGTTTTTAATGGGTGGCCTCAAAATAAAATTCTGCTTCGGACCCAAATTTAGCCAGTGGTCTGAAAGGGTTGTTTGTTTATAATTTATTTGTTAAATTTGTTATTTTACATTACAAAAATATATTTGGACAATATATTTCCCATTAATTCATTTTAATACAAAACATGCATCAAATTAAATTAAATTTTGATTAAAAAAAAAAAAAAAAGTATACAAATTATTCCACATTAATAAAGTTTGAAAAAAATTATTAGGGGTTAGAGTTCAAAATAAAATTCTGCTTAGGGCCTTTGCTTGTTTATGTTTTAATGATGTTAAATTTATTATTTTTGAAATTAAAAACATGTTGAACGATTTACTTTTTATGAATTTACTTTAGTATAAAACATGCATAAAAATAGATTCACATTTGATTAAAAATCTACTTCGGGTCTTTGCTTGTTTGTTTTAATTACATTAAATGTGTTTTTTTGCAATTTAAAAAATATTAAACAATTTATCTTCCACAAATTAATCTTAGTACAAAACATGCATCAAAATAAAGCCATATTTAATAAAAAAAAAAATATATATAAAAATTGTTAAACAAAGAAAAAAGTGTGAAGAAATGTATTATTGGTGGCAGGGGGGCTCAAAATAAAAATCTGCTTATGCCTCAATTTAGACAGAGATAGCCCTGCTTTGATAGCAAAATGACCATTTCATAATCAGGGTTTATCAAGGTAAATTAATTTAATAATAATTAGCTCCTGCCACTGGTAAAGTTACTAAACATGTCAGACCTTAGTAAATCTAAAAGGCCTCGTTACGATTCTCAACTTATTCATGACAAAGCCAGAAACAAAACGAGGATTTGAATGCCTTTGAAAGATGGAGACGATTGAAGGCGGAGAAGATATTTTCATCTGACGCCAAACTTGCTAATTTCCTCCTTGATAGGTAAGTCAGGCATTTCTGTTTTATTTTTACTTGTAATAAATGGTAATGGACATTTCGTATGTAAACTATATTGTCCAATACAGCCTATGATCTTGTCTAACAAAGCTAGTATGTTCGTGCAACGAATGCTTAGCATTCTAGCCTGGTCAATGACACATCGACATATAGGCTAACGGGGGATATGTATGCCCGTTAGCCTGTATGTTGATGTGTATTCGAACTGACAGGGCAAAATATATTTTGGACAAATAAAACCTATGTGGATTAGGGTAGTGTCATTGCTTATTTCGTTGTCAATATGCTGATACACTGAGGAAATGGGTTCAACATTAGCGCGGCTGTCATGGTAATGTGAAACGTATGGAGACAGACAAATCACATGATAGAAAATAATTTTGCATATTGTGGACTACATCTACCAAGTTATATGGCAATCTGAAACGTTTGAAACAATAGCCTATAGGCATACCTTGGTAAAATGTCTATTTAGTTTTGGCCGTACATTAGGCTGCTAAGCAAGGTCTAATTAATTTCACCAATATAACCATTGCTAGTGTTGGTTGTAGTTTGTTTTAGTCTTTGTTTTCTGATAGCACTGACAATAATCATATGATTGCCATTTGTTGTGCTATTGTACGCAGACATGATGTACTTCTCACTGAAAATAGCATAATATCTGTGTAAAGTGTGTTGGTTAGAGATTTGTTATTGACAAAACGCTTGTGTATTCAGCTATTATGGTCCCAGCACCTCAACCTCTAGTAAGAGATGGCGGAAGTTTGAAATTCCTTGAAGTAGCCCAGTCGATCGAGCTGGATTCGGCCGTGATTGCAGTGCCATTTCAGGCCAGATAATTACATTTAAATTTGTTATTTTATTTATTTATTTTACACAAAAAGATCAATTATTAAACCTTTTGTTTCCCATGAATTCGTTTTAGTACTAAACATGCCATCCATCCATCCATCTTCCTCCGCTTAACCGAGGTCGGGTCGCGGGGGCAGCAGCCTAAGCAGGGAAACCCAGACTTCCCTCTCCCCAGCCACTTCGTCCGGCTCCTCCCGGGGGATCCCGAGGCGTTCCCAGGCCAGCCGGGAGACATAGTCTTCCCAACGTGTCCTGGGTCTTCCCCGTGGTCTCCTACCGGTTGGACGTGCCCTAAACACCTCCCGAGGGAGGCGTTCGGGTGGCATCCTGACCAGATGCCCGAACCACCTCATCTGGCTCCTCTCGATGTGGAGGAGCAGTGGCTTTACTTTGAGCTCCCCCCGGATGGCAGAGCTTCTCACCCTATCTCTAAGGGAGAGCCCCGCCACCCGGCGGAGGAAACTCATTTCGGCCGCCTGTACCCGTGATCTTGTCCTTTCGGTCATAACCCAAAGCTCATGACCAAAGGTGAGGATGGGAACGTAGATCGGCCGGTAAATTGAGAGCTTTGCCTTCCGGCTCAGCTCCTTCTTCACCACAACGGACCGATACAGTGTCCGCATTACTGAAGACGCCGCACCGATCCACCTGTCGATCTCACGGTCCACTCTTCCCTCACTCGTGAACAAGACTCCTAGGTACTTGAACTCCTCCACTTGGGGCAGGGTCTCCTCCCCAACCCGGAGATGGCACTCCACCCTTTTCCGGGCGAGAACCATGGATTCGGACTTGGAGGTGCTGATTCTCATCCCAGTCGCTTCACACTCGGCTGCGAACCGATCCAGTGAGAGCTGAAGATCCTGGCCAGATGAAGCCATCAGGACCACATCATCTGCAAAAAGCAGAGACCTAATCCTGCAGCCACCAAACCAGATCCCCTCAACGCCTTGACTGCGCCTAGAAATTCTGTCCATAAAAGTTATGAACAGAATCGGTGACAAAGGGCAGCCTTGGCGGAGTCCAACCCTCACTGGAAACGTGTCCGACTTACTGCTGGCGATGCGGACCAAGCTCTGGCACTGATCGTGCAGGGAGCGGACAGCCACAATCAGACAGTCCGATACCCCATACTCTCTGAGCACTCCCCACAGGACCTCCCGAGGGACACGGTCGAATGCCTTCTCCAAGTCCACAAAGCACATGTAGACTGGTTGGGCAAACTCGCATGCACCCTCAAGGACCCTGCCGAGAGTATAGAGCTGGTCCACAGTTCCACGACCAGGACGAAAACCACACTGTTCCTCCTGAATCCGAGGTTCGACTATCCGGCGTAGCCTCCTCTCCAGCACACCCGAATAGACCTTACCGGGAAGGCTACTAAACATGCATCAAATTAAAATAATGTTTGATTAAAAAAGTATAAAAAATGTTGAACATAAATTTTAAAAAGTGTGAAAAAAATTAATATTGGTGGAAAAGGGATACAAATACAATTCTGTTCAGGGCCGTTCAAGTTTGATTAAAAAAAGTATAAAAAATGTTTAACAAATAAATAAAAAAATGGAAAAAATGTAATATTGGTGGAAAGGGGATGAAAGTAAAGTTCTGTTCAGGGCCTCAATTTAGGTCATTTTGCTATGAAAGCAAAATTACCTTATTATACTTAGGGTTTAACAGGGTAATCTATCGGCGTGGCGAAGTTGGTAGAGTGGCTGTGCCAGCAATCGGAGTGTTGCTGGTTACTGGGGTTCAATCCCCACCTTCTACCATCCTAGTCATGTCCGTTGTGTCCTTGGACAAGACACTTCACCCTTGCTCCTGATGGCTGCTGGTTAGCGCCTTGCATGGCAGCTCCCGCCATCAGTGTGTGAATGTGTGTGTGAATGGGTGAATGTGGAAATACTGTCAAAGCGCTTTGAGTACCTTGAAGGTAGAAAAGCGCTATACAAGTATAACCCATTTATTATTTATTTATAACACTAATTTAAACAAAATAACGACGATAAATAACAAAAATATTAATATCCATCCATCCGTCCATTTTCTACCGCTTGTCCCTTTCATCATAAATAATCCTTGATTAGATATTATTATTCTATTCCTTTATATCAATATCTGATACAAACTGAAAGTCAAACATGGAGGTTCCGCGAGTTTATTTTGCGTTGAGAATTTCCATCCTGTGTTGCACTGTGCTGATGTTTTTGGCCTCAGTGTGAGACGCAAACAAGGGAAGTGAAAGTGTATGTCTTGGCCTCATAATGTGGAACAAGGACAAATAAGAGCTAACTCATTTTGTATGGTTAGGTGTTTTCACAAGGTGTGGAGGTTTACTTGATAAGTTTTGATAAGGCCCATGTTTTGTTGCTGCAATAATAAAAAAAAATAAAAAAAAGTCTAGTTAACTTTACCTTGCTTGGAAAAGTCCCAGCGCTGCACGGCCGTACTGTACAGAGTCTGGTCTCCCTCTCCAGCTTGCATTGAGGGTTCTTGTTGGAGAGGCGGGAGGAAACGCCCATACCGCAGCTGCGCGAGCACTGGGACCAGTCGGTGGTGAGGATGGGACACTTCTTCAGGGGGCCCCACACTGAAAACACGGATTGTGTTTTTCAAAACATCGCCTGCTGTGAGATCGTTCACACAAGGATGCTCTCTCCTCTCACCTGGCAGGTGATTGTAACCTCGTTCACCTTCCCAGCCATTCGTTCTGAGAGGCGTGATGTCGTTCTCCACGAGCGGATCGTTTTCACGAGGTCGCAGGGCAGGATGACGCTCCAGTTTGGATTGGTGCCTCTTTGGAAAGGACATCTACAAGGTGAAACACAACTTTGCTTGCTTACTTTCAATCTTCTTTAAGATTATTAAGTACATTAATCAGGGCAATTGTCACTGGTGAGTGGTTGTCACACTCATATCTCGCCACCGGGTGGCACTGTCTTTCAAATTGTGGTACGGAAATGCAAGGAAATTGGGACGAGAGCTTACTGACGCAATAAAATGTGAAAGGATGAAGAGAGGGGAAGGGATTCACATGGCCCCATGCCTGGGTGGATCTCGCCTGACGGGAAGGTGGGAGAGTTAATAATTTTGTAATGCAGTCTGCCGAAAATTATGGAAAGCGCCACTCTATATAGCAACTGACGTAGTGGTCAAAGTTGGAGTTGCCAACAAAACACGGTATAGCTCGGTTGGTAGAGTGGCCGTGCCAGCAACTTGAGGGTTCCAGGTTCGATTCCCGCTTCCGCCATCCTAGTCACTGCCCTTGTGTCCTTGGGCAAGACACTTTACCCACCTGCTCCCAGTGCCACCCACACTGGTTTAAATGTAACTTAGATATTGGGTTTCACTATGTAAAAGCGCTTTGAATCACTCAAGAAAAGCGCTATATAAATATAATTCACTTCACTTCACATTGTAGGATATATAACACTCTCCCGCCATCTGGCGGCTAAAGTGGATAAGTCACGTTTCATGTGTCAGGTAAACTAGCTCCTGGTAGCCTACAGTATAGCTTACCATGTTTCCCTCCACCCATCCATCCATTTTCTACTTTTTGTAAATTAATTCACTTCAATCGAAGAAAAGATCAACTTTGTGTGCTTATTGGAGGATATTAAATGTTAACTGGCTGATTAGCACAAATAAACACGCTGCAGGACTGCTTGTATCTGAGATCACTGGCTGCTCTCTCCCCTCCCTGGATGAACTGTACAGTGCAAGGTGCCTCAAAAAGACCCAAAACATCATAAGGGACCCATCTCACCCCGGACATAAACTTTTTGAACTGCTGCCCTCGGGCAGGAGATACAGGACAATAAAATGCTGGACAAACAGATTTAAGAACACTTTTTACCCGAGAGCTATAGTGTCGCTGAACACAAGACAATAATGACTGTGCATGTGAGCTGTGTGCTTGGTATTTTTATGTATTTTTATCTATTTATCCATGTTCTTATGTTTTTATGTGTTGTGAAGTTAGTTTTGCTTACAATTTCGTTGACAAAGATATATTCTATTCTATTCTGCAAGCCGATATCATCCGATACTTGTTTTTTTTTCTGATATCAGACCGATATCAATATCGGACCGGGACAATCCTAAAGTGTATACTGTGTATATAATTAATGTTATGCCTATTCCATCCAACAACTAACCTTTTTGTGATGTTTAGGAGGAAGGCCCCAAGGGCCTTTGTGGCAGTCCACAGTGAAGCAGCACTGACCGGGTATCCTGACCAACTTTGGGAAGGGGCAAGACGGCGAGGCCGGAGGCAACCTGTCATCACAGAGAGGCGCACATCCCACAGCGCCATCTATGCAGGTACACTGGTGCTTGCATCCAACATGGAAGCTCTCGCCATTCTGGTAGATCCTGCTGCTGTACTCGCATGTGCGTCCTTCGGATTTGGCTGGAAACAGAAGCGGTGACACTTAATAGGGAGAACGACTTAGCGCAGGGCTATTCAACTGGCACAAAGGGGGCCAAATCCGGCCCGGAAATGAGTTCAGTTCAAAACTTGGGAGACAAACATTTTCGCAGAAAATTTCAAAAAACCCATTGGCAGATCCTTGCATTGACATTTGAACCTTGCTAGCAAACAGAACACTGGGGTCCAAACTTGTGATTGACATAACTAAGGCGTTCCTCAAGGCAACCCTTTAAGTCCTCTCCTTTTTAGCAGTTACAATTGTTTTTTCTAATTATGATTTATGTCACTAAGGTGTTGCTGTAGCTTTTTTACTTCAGATGCAGTCAGTGATTTGTTTAACTTTTTTAATTAAACTAATGGTGTTCCTCAAGGTTCCATTTTAAGTCCTCTCTTTTTTATCAATTGTTCGAATCAAATGGTGGCCCCGCCAGTTCAGTTAAAAAAACTTGTAAGAGACTAAAATGTTTGCAGAAGGGACTTAAAGGCCTACTGAAACCCACTACTACCGACCACGCAGTCTGATAGTTTATATATCAATGAGGAAATCTTTACATTGCAACACATGCCAATACGGCCGGGTTAACTTATAAAGTGCAATTTTAAATTTCCCGGGAAACTTCCGGTTGAAAACGTCTTTGGATGATGACGTATGCGCGTGACGTAGCCAGTAAAACAGAAGTATCGGTACCCCATTGAAAACAATACAAAATAGCTCTGTTTTCATCTCATAATTCCACAGTATTCTGGACATCTGCGTTGGTGAATCTTTTGCAATTTGTTTAATGAACAATGAAGACTGCAAAGAAGAAAGTTGTAGGTGGGATCGGTGTATTAGCGGCTGGCTGTAGCAACACAACCAGGAGGACTTACTTGGATAGTAGACGCGCTAGCCGACGCTAGCCGCCAACCGCACGGATGATCGGGTGAAGTCCTTCGTCGCGCCGTCGATCGCTGGAACGCAGGTGACCACGGGTGTTGATGAGCAGATGAGGGCTGGCTGGCGTAGGTGGAGCGCTAATGTTTTTATCATAGCTCTGTGAGGTCCGGTTGCTAAGTTAGCTTCAATGGCATCGTTAGCAACAGCATTGTTAAGCTTTACCAGGCTGAGAATTATTAACCGTGTATTTACATGTCCATGGTTTAATAGTATTGTTGATCTTCTGTCTATCCTTCCAGTCAGGGATTTATTTATTTTGTTTCTATCTGCATTTGAGCCAGATGCTATCACGTTAGCTCAGTAGTTAAAGAGCTTCGCAAATGTATTGTCGTGGAGATAAGTCACTGTGAATGTCCATTTCGCGTTCTCGCCTCTCATTTTCAAGAGGATATAGTATCCGAGGTGGTTTAAAATACAAATCCGTGATCCACAATAGAAAAAGGAGAGAGTGTGGAATCCAATGAGCCCTTGTACCTAAATTACGGTCAGAGCGAAAAAAGATATTTCTTGCACTGCATTCTAGTCCGTCACTCTAATGTTCCTCATCCACGAATCTTTCATGCTCGCTCAAATTAATGGGGTAATCGTCGCTTTCTCGGTCCGAATCGCTCTAGCTGCATTGAAAACAATAGGAAAATATGAGGAGGCGAACAACTGACTACGTCACGCTACTTCCGGTAGGGGCAAGGCTTTTTTTTATCAGAGACCAAAAGTTGCAAACTTTATCGTCGTTGTTCTATACTAAATCCTTTCAGCAAAAATATGGCAATATCGCGAAATGATCAAGTATGACACATAGAATGGATCTGCTATCCCTGTTTAAATAAAAAAAATTCATTTCAGTAGGCCTTTAAAAACAACAGTAATAGATCCAAATCTGTAGATGATGCTGGTTCTCCAGGATATACAAAATAAGGGACACCCGGTCCTTAGCTTTCTGGAAATGTGGCCCCCAAAACAATCTAGTTTTCCTTAGTGGATCAACTCACAGAACAACTCATACTGTATCCATGAGGTTTATGACAAAAATATGCTTTTATTTCAATACTGAAATGTGACCTCTCCCAATTATACACACAATATCTTCCCATAGCAACAACTTTTTGGAGTGAAAGGTCAGTGGTAATAGGGAGACAGGAAGTGTCAGACTACTCGTCTCCACGACTAGAAAAAGCTGCTATTCATAGTTTGTGGGACAGCGCTTGGCATGAAGCTTATTTTTATCACCATTACTTTTGCTGCCATACAGTAAAACATCCTCCGCTCTCTCCCGCTCATGTTTGTGCATGTGCAGACTTTCGTGCCACGACCCATACTGCTGATGGCTTTACGTAGCTAAACTGAACACTGTTGCTCTCTTACACAGGCCGTGTCAGTGTCTCTTGGATTTCACAAGCTTTTTTTTTCTCTCTTATTTTTCTTTTTTAAACCATATTCTACAGACAGCCACTGTGATGAAACGAGCAGAAGAAGTAACGTTTAACAATGACCACAGGCGAGAGTCATTGTTTTGGTGGGTGAGTGTTAGTCAGAAAGATCATACTTTAAGGCCTGATCTGAATACCACGCGCTAAACAACTTGTGCAAACTATAAAATTGTGTGTTGAATCTACTAAGACTGCGTGTACAACTGATAAAGGCTGCAGACGGCCTTATTTAAATGAGGTTTTTGCGTGTGCTACTAGCGGTGGCCATGGAGACACTCATTTACTGCACATTCATGTCATCATGCCAGGTGGTGTTTTTCTATATTTTCAAATATGCAGCAGACATCAACTGTATGTATAATTTTTTATGGGCACTTTAGAGGCAGCCCTGCAGTGCATCTACAACGGAAACTACTACCTGGGCACGTTGAAGGTGCACCCTGGGAGATGCTGGCACTAACTGCAAGCATGCGCTGGAATGTTTCAGCGCAAGGATATGTATATTGCAAGAGTTTTTTTTTTCATTGAAATGAAAAAACGAACGGCATTTAAAAAACGCCATTACACACCAAAACGCATCAAATTGATTTGTTTTAATCAGCTCATTAAGTCATCCAAGAGTTATAAAATAGTATTGCTGAAAAGGGAACATGCCTAATATTTTTTATTTCTGACAGTCCATACATGTTGACAAGTACTACATGTACTGAGGGTGTAAAAAAGAAAAGAAAAAGATTTTCTAATAAATCGTTATTCTTACTTGTAACGATTCCTAATCGATAAAAATAAATAAATCAAAAATAGATAAAATATGTATATACACACATTGTACATACACACAGTATATACTGTATATACTCACAGTAAATATATACACTACCGTTCAAAAGTTTGGGGTCACATTGAAATGTCCTTATTTTTGAAGGAAAAGCACTGCACTTTTCAATGAAGATAACTTTAAACTAGTCTTAACTTTAAAGAAATACACTCTATACATTGCTAATGTGGTAAATGACTATTCTAGCTGCAAATGTCTGGTTTTTGGTGCAATATCTACATAGGTGTATAGAGGCCCATTTCCAGCAACTATCACTCCAGTGTTCTAATGGTACAATGTGTTTGCTCATTGGCTCAGAAGGCTAATTGATGATTAGAAAACCCTTGTGCAATCATGTTCACACATCTGAAAACAGTTTAGCTGGTTACAGAAGCTACAAAATTGACCTTCCTTTGAGCAGATTGAGTTTCTGGAGCATCACATTTGTGGGGTCAATTAAACGCTCAAAATGGCCAGAAAAAGAGAACTTTCATCTGAAACTCGACAGTCTATTCTTGTTCTTAGAAATGAAGGCTATTCCACAAAATTGTTTGGGTGACCCCAAACTTTTGAACGGTAGTGTACATAAACCGTAATCAGAGCAAAATGGTGGCTTTTTTGAAGAAACTAGAATATAAAACATGTTTTCAGTTATTTCATCTTTTTTGTTAAGTACATAACTCCACATGTGTTCATTCATAGTTTTGATGCCTTCAGTGTAAATCTACAATGTAAATAGTCATGAAAATAAAGAAAACCCATTGAATGAAAAGGTGTGTCCAAACCTTTGGCCTGTAACGTGTACACACACACACACACACACACACACACACACACACACACACACACGCACGCACGCACGCACATGTAAATTGTAAATAAAAACAGAATACTATGATTTGCAAATTCTTAAAACACGCAAACTTTTTGTAGATCAGGCCCAAAGTATGCAATTAAAAACAAGCATACCACGTGCACACACATTAATTTTGCGTGTTGTTTGCTAATGCTAGCGTTAGCTATCTTTGAATGCGTATTCTATCATAACACGACTGCAAATTTTTTATTGTTTATCTTAAACTCATTTTGTGCTTTTCTGGCTGGCTAGCAATTTAAATTCAATATATTTAGTAATTGTAAAAAATACAGACATTTTTAAAATACATATTTTCCGATGGTAACATAAACCAGCTGGTGGTAATCTCGTTATATTTTTGGGTTTAAAAGCTATTTTTCTTTTGTCATCTATGACCCAAAGGACAAGCGGTAGAAAATGGATGGATGGATGGACCCAAAGCCCAGATGTATCCTGTTCTTTCTTGAAACATATTTAACTGCTCAGTCTACTTTAATCTACATTAGATCTATTTTTGTGTGTTTAGGAAACAAAAAGCAAATAAACAAGATCAAAGGGTTTTAATTTTGGACAGCTGGTGTGCTTCATCCATCCAGCCATCCATTTTCTACCGCTTGTCCCTCACGGGGTCGCGGGTGGTGCTGTAGCCTATCTCAGCTGCATTAGGGCGGAAGGCGGGGTACACCCTGGACAAGTCGCCACCTCATCTCAGGGCCAACACAGATAAGACAGACAACATTCGCTTCAACCACTGTTAATCACTTTGTAATGCAGTGAGTGGAACAACTGCAAATCACTGAACTGTTTTACAGTCGCTTCCAATATTGCGGCTTCACCAAATCAGATTTTTTCATTGGGGTGTATATTGTAGCAACATTTGAGCATAAACAGTAGGAAGGGGATTCAAAGTTTACTTGACACATGAAACGTGACAAATTGTGGGGTTTCACTTTCCACTTTAGCCGCCAGATGGCAGTAAAATGTTGAATCGCTAAAAATGTGTTTTGTAGCAATTCCAACTTTGAACACAGCGTCAGTTGCTATGTAGAGTGGCGTTCTCCATTATTTTCAGGTGACTGCATTGCAAAATGAATAACCCCCAACCCTCTTCTTCTCACCAGAGATCCATCTTCTTCCGCTTATCCGAGGTCAGGTTGCGGGGGCAGCAGCCTAAGCAGAGGAGCCCAGACTTCTCTCTCCCCAGCTACTTTGTCCAGCTCTTCCCGGAGGATCCAGAAGTGTTCCCAGGCCAGCTGGGAGACATAGTCTCTCCAACGTGTCCTGGGTCTTCCCCGTGGCCTCCTACCGCTCGGACGTGCCCTAAACCCCTCCCGAGGGAAGCGTACGGGGAGCATTCTGACCAGATGCCTTAACCACCTCATCTGGCTCCTCTCGATATGGAGAAGCAGCGGCTTTACTCTGAGCTTCTCTCTTCTCACCCCATCTCTAAGGGAGACTTCCGCCACCCGACGGAGGAAACTCATTTTGGCCGCTGGTACCCGTGATCTTGTCCTTATACACGATTGATGCGATAATGTTTTTGCGATTAATCGCACGAGTTATTTGACAGACCTACAGTAATCCCTACATTAGCCACATAGCTATAGGAAGAGGCAGTAGCACTATTTGGTCATACTGTTCTTTGTAGAGGTAGATAGAGTAGCCAAAAATTGTACTCTTTACTTGAGTAATGTGACTCAAAAATAAAAAAGGTAGTCATTCAAATAACTACTTGGGTAAAAGTAGTAAATATAAAGCGAAAAAACTACTCAAGTACTGAGTAACTGGTGAGTAACATATTTAGTAACTATCTTTTTTTTATGTTACTTGCACTACTACCTTGGTTAGTGTGTTTGTGTGAAAAAATACTACTACAGCATGTGCTACAAAAGATGCACATTTTACAGTAATTTATGATGTTGTAACGGGGCTAATGTTAGCATATGCGCAGCTAAAACATTAAAAAAAAATCTACAACTTGCCGCAACATGTTTTTTTCTAGTGGGAAGTGGAATTCTTGTCGGCTGAAAAGGGAAGATTTCTTCTGACACAGATGACAGCGCATGATATAAATGTTATTTTTCATAGTTTGTAAGTACAGTAGGGAAGGGATTCATATGACCCCATGCCTGGGTGGATCTCGTGTGGAAAAAAGGGGGTGGGGTTAATAATTTTGCAATGCAATCTGCTGAAAATGATGGAAAACACCACTCTACATAGCAACTGACAATGTGGTCATTGTTGGAATTGCTAAAAAATACATTTTAAGCGATTCAACACTTTGCCATCTGGCGGCTAAAGTGGATAGTGCATCCCCCCCCAAGTCGTGACGTTTCCTGTGTCAGGTAAACCGTGACGAATGGGGCCATTCAAATCCCCATCAGACTGTAAGTCGTTTTCTTCATTGCTGCTGGCCTGGGATGTAAATTTGTCCCTTTTTACAGTGTGGTGGGGGCCGCCAATATTTTGGAGTGCGGTCATGTGAGTGCCAGGCTCCCTTTGTTTAGTGGAGTCAAACATCTCTGGTGCTTAGGTTGGATTGGTGAAACAGTCATGCGCCTTCAAAGTAATATACGTATTTGCAAACATAAAGTGGGTAGTGCAGCACTACCCACCTCTGCATCTATGTGATGGTCCCTTCCCTTCCCAGCATGCAGTGCTCCCGTCACCACTTACCTCGACAGACACCCCAGGCCACGGTCACATCGTTGCCGTAATTGCACTCCAGCCCTTTGTGATGGTCACAAGGTTTTATGGGGCCGCAGTCCTGGTTAAGCTGCGCAGCGCACACTTTGCAGCAGTCACATCCGTCTGGTACAGCGCTAACCCCGGGTGGGCATTTCGGGGGTCCCGCAGGGCACTCGCACACAGCCGGACAGCTAGCCGTCACCTGGAAAAATCTCATTGTCAAAACAGACTCTGCACCCAAACAACAAATAAAAAACAGACTTTAAAATTGTTTTTATTTTTTTTTATAACAAACTGGAATAAAAAAAAAAAAGTGGATAAAACATGTACTCTGACAATCCATTAAAAAAAAAAAAACTACAGTTGGTGATATAATAAAAACAAGTTGGGGTCACTACAGTAATGCAAATTTACCAATTTACCAATTTTTGGTGGACATGTTAGACTACAGCAGTGGTTCTTAAACATTTTTCACCAAGAACCACCTCAGAAAACATTTAGCTCTCCAAGTACCACCATAATGACCAACATTAAAATACAGTAGCATAGTAGGGCTAAGTATTAATGAAAAACAAGGCAGAGGTTTTAATTAACATGCATATTTCATTAGTAGGCCACTGTTACATTACACACAGTTTGAACGGTAACACTGTTTAAATATTTATTTAACTGATTCTTTGGCGTACCACTAGATGGAGCCCGCGTACCACCGTTTGAGAATCACTGCATTTAAGGATTAATACTTGTGCAGCCCTTTGAGACACTTGTGATTTAGGGCTATATAAATAAACATTGATTGATTGATTGAATACCACATCCAGTGGTATCTCAACTTAAGAGCGTTTTGAGATAAGAGCTATCTCACGGCTAATCGTTATGCTTTAAGTGACAAGCAGAAATTTGAGATACAAGCATCCCCGCCAAATGTCACAGTAAACCCAGTAAGATCCGCCCAAAATATTTGGTCTTATCGCTAGCATTAGCTCATAACAAGAGATCGACATAACTTTATTCGCCAACCACTGGAAGGAAGCAAGTGAGCGTGAAGGACGGTGATGAGAGTGAGTTGATACTCATTGAATTAAATAAATAAATCATCAAAAACATGAGCGAGTGTGTGGTCGTCTTGACAATTTGGTATTGCATCACTCCTACTCTGCACCATCAAACGCCAGCCTTTGATGTTAAGATAATATCAAAATGGCGGACATTTATCCATGAAAATATAGAAAAGCTGCTGATGGTGTGTTTGACGGACAACAGCTGGAGGAGGTTGATTGATTGAAACTTTTATTAGTAGATTGTACAATTCAGTACATATTCCGTACAATTGACCACTAAATGGTAACACCCGAATACGTTTTTCAACTTGTTTAAGTCGGGGTCCACGTTAATCAATTCATGGTAGATAACGTATAAGTCCACTCTCCAAGATAAATGCTGTACATTTCAATTGAATTACTTGTTAGTAGTGCATTATATTGTATTGTTTTTATACAATATGTATTATACTTTTTTTTTTAAAAAGGCATGTTACATGTTAAAATTGTTTCAGTGGGAAACATTTTGACTTAAGAGCTTCGTCACAAAGCCAATTAAGCTTGTCAGTTGAGGTACTACCATATTTTGCAACTTTTTTTAATTTGCAAAGAAGGAGCAGCCTCGACAAGACTCAGGGTAGATCACCAGAAGTTACAGACTAAATTGTATTGTTTTTAAGCTTGACTATTAACTCGTGTGATTTATGTTAAAAGGGTTATTTGTTGTCTTTCTGGATTAAAGTTACGTCCGTCTAAAATATCAGGTGAAAAATGACCAGCATTGTAAGAGTGCTCCAAAAAAATGTATTCATATCAAAATCACAATTTTTATTTATTCACATTCTAAAATTGATTCACAATTTTCGTGAATCAAATTTGATCTTTAATAATTTTTGCACTTAAAAAAAAAAAAAGAAAACATTTGGATTAAAACATCAAACAATTACTATTGGTCTTATTTTTCAATCCTAAGCATTGTAAGACTGGGAATGGGTTGGAGTGGTTCTATTTCAATGCTTCTCAAACTTATTTCACCTCGTACCACCTCAGAAAACACTTGGCTGTCCATAATGGTCAACGGTAAAATACAGTAGCGTAGTAGACCCAAGTATTCATTAAAAACAAGGCAGAGGTTTTATTTAACATGAATATTTAATATTTTTGGTCACTGCAACATTACCCACAGTTTGAACAGTAAGACTGTGTTTGAATATTTAACTAAGTGGTTCTTTGGCGTACCACTAGGAGCCAACGTGCCACTAGTGGTACCACAGTTTGAGAACAACTGCTCTGTTTTATTTTATTTAATTAGGTTGATTAACATTCTGCGATTTTTGTTACTAAAATTTTAAAAGTACATTTTAAAAAATAAGTTTTTTAGGCCAACACTGCGGGTATAAGTCGCACGTCAGCAGGCAAGAGGAGCTTTTGTATCCTGTAACCTGTTTTGAAAAGGTTTTCATTTATACACAATATATGAGAATTGTATTGAATCGAGAACCGATTCTGAATCGAATAGTCACCCCAAGAATCAGAATCGAATCGAATCATGAGGTGAAAGATCCCGATTACTTCTATTTCCATTGTTTCCTATTGTATCCAAATGGTGTTCGATCTCCTCCTGCTGTTATTCTAACCGTGGTACGTATATCACCAGCGGTAAGTGGGCGCCATCTAGTGGTACGCCCAAAAAAATCACTTGCTTAAAGTACAGTGTTTTTTTCCCCCTTTCTTATATTCAAACACAGTGTTACTGTTCAAACTGTGTGTAATGCTACAGTAGCCAAACATATCAAATATTCTTGTTAATTTAAACCTCTGGCTTGTTATTAATGAATACTTAGGCCTACTATGCTATTTTAATGCTAATCATGATGATGATACTTGGAGAGCCAGGTTTTTCCAATGTGGTCTTATTTTTTTCCCTTATATTTAAACACAGTGTTACTGTTCAAACTGTGTGCAATGCTACAGTAGCCAAAAATATCAAATATTATTGTTAATTTAAACCTCTGTGTTATTAATGAATACTTGGGCCTACTACGCTACTGTATTTTAATGTTAATCATTATGATGATACTTGGAGAGACAGGATTTTTCTGAGGTGGTACTTTGTAAAAAAATGTTTTTAAAAAGAACCACTGTCCTCCTGTATTCCACTTTCTTGCAAAGTCACAATAATTACTATTAGACAAGCACAAACAAGCGTTGACATTTTATAACCACTCTAAAGTCAATTCATCATAAAAACATGCATATTAAATAGTCAAGTCAACTTTATTTATATAGCACGTTTTCACCAACTTTTAAATTGAACCAAAGTGCTTTACAGGTTAAAAAAAGCATGGAGCAAAAAACAAAACAAAACAAAACAAAAAAACAAACAAAGAACATAAACAATGAACATAAACAAGATAGTGCAAATGCAATATGGTAAAAGGGGTCGAATAAAAAGAAAAATTTGCAGAATTGTAGACATTTATGATACTGTATGTACTATTGTTAATCGCCTACCTGTTTAGCCAATTTTTGAACAACTGTCAGTATTTGGACTTTTGTTTTCACGCAGTTACATAAGTTCATGTTAGAAGGAACCTACCTGTGAGATAAAGGCTGTTGTCATTATGAGCAGGCCCAGAAAAGATTCCATGTTACACACAAATATAAATATCAACTCAAGCAGTGATCCACTGAATGGCGGTCAGTCCTAAATAGTTTCAGTCCCCTTTCAGGTCTTGGTCCAAGTGTTCCCACAGGGACAACTGCCCGACAGACCACTTTATACCACCTATCAGAGCCCACCCCTCTCCTCACCACGAGCCAATCGGTGTGCAGTGAGCAACTGACATTTCTAAATGGGCACGTCTTTACGGCGGAGTTAATTTTCTGATTGGATGACCGTATTGGAATGAATGCAGCCATTCATAAAATTGCACACAAAAAAATTGCAGCGCTGCTCTGTTTATTTTATGGGTTAAAAATTAAAATGGAAGCGGCCCTTTCAAGTCACATTCCTGCTTTTGTGGCTGGAGCTCTCCAAGCGCTAAGTAAATATATTCAGCTGGGCCAGACAGCATGGTTACATTCGGGAGACCTCCACCTTTGGAAAAAGAAGGGGATGGAATTCCCCGAAGTGCCAGACCAGTGTAGGAAATGAAAGTGGAGGGTAGTGAATCAAAAATGTGTTTTTCTTATGTAGGCTTAGACTAGCACTATTTAGGCAAATTGACTTGGTGTCAAACATTCTTAAGAATACATTTTTCAAGGCCGACTTCTCCAGAAAGGCTAGACATCGTAAAGCGAGGTTGACCAACCCCAAAGCTGGCTTGTTTGTCCCAGCCTGGGGAAGGGTTGGTTTGACACTTTGTCATGTTATCGGATAAAAATGTAAGCACCACATTTTTGGGAAGTTTCAACTAGTGATCGCCAGTGTTATGTGCATTACTTTAAAAAGTAATTAATTATTGTTACTTGTTACATTCCCCCCCCAAAAAATTGAAGTACTGCAGAGTTATTATTTAAGATATGTCAAACATTACCAAAGAGAGTAATTAAAGGGGCTGTTCGCAACATTTACACAGATTTCGGAAGGGCGCTAATCTTCAAATGTATTTTAAGCGTTATATCCCGCCCTCTTACGTCTCCCAGGACGTAATGACATAACTACTTGCGTAGGTAACACGAGCACACGCATTTGTTTTGGGTGTTAGTTAATAATAGCAATATGGATAGTTGGCATGGGCTATCATTGCATGTACTGGAAAGTATGCATCTGGAAAGTATTTACAGTGCTTCACTTTTGCCATATTTTGTTTTGCTACAGCCTTATTTAAGAATAAAATAAATACATATATACTGTATATATATATATAAATTAATTTTTGTCCTCAGAAAATCTATAGACAAAAGTATATTTTTTCTTAACACACACACACACACACACACACACACACACACACACACACACACACACACACACACACACACACACACACACACACACACACACACACACACACACACACACACACACACACACACACACACACAATTTGCTCAATACTTTGTTGATGCACCTTTGGCAGTAGTTACAGCCTCAAGGCTTTTTGAATACGATGCCACAAGATTGGCACACCTATCTTTGGGCAGTTTCACCCATTCCTCTTTGCAGCACCTCTCAAGCTCCATCAGGTTGGATGGGAGAGTTGGTTTTCATTCAGCATGTCTCTGTACATTGCTGCATTCATCTTTCCCTCTATCCTGACTAGTCTCCCAGTTCCTGCCACTGAAAAACATCCCCACAACATGATGCTGCCACCACCATGCCTCAATGTAGGGATGGTATTGGCCTGGTTTCCTCCAAACATGACACCTGGTATTCACACCAAAGACTTCAATCTTTGTCTCATAAGACCAGGGAATTTTGTTTCTCATGGTCTGAGAGTCTTTCAGGTGCATTTTGGCAAACTATTTACTAAGAAATGGCTTCTGTCTGGCCACTATGCTATACAGACCTGATAGGTGGATTGCTGCAGAGATGGTTGTCCTTCTGGAAGGACCTCCTCCCCCCACAGAGCTATAGCTCAGACAGATTGACTATTGGGTTCTTGGTCACCTCCCTGACTAGACTAAGATAGATACAGCAATGAGATCCTGGATGAAAACCTGCTCCAGAGCGCTCTTGAACTTTCAGCAGGACAACAACCCTAAGCACACAGCAATATATCAAAGGAATGGTGTCAAGACAACTCTGTGAATGTCCCAGACTTGAATCCAATTGAACATCTCTGGAGAGATCTGAAAATGGTTGCGCACAGACACTTCTTATCCAACCTGATGAAGCTTGAGAGGTGCTGCAAAGAGAAATGAGCGAAGCTGGCCAAAGATAGGTGTGCCAAGCTTGTGGAATTGTATTCAAAAAGACTTGAGGCTGTAATTGCTGCCAAAGATGCATCAACAAAGTACTGCGCACAGGCTGTGAATATTTATGTACGTGCAATTCTTTTAATTATTTAGTAAAAATCAATCAAAGTTTATTTATATAGCCCTAAATCACAAGTGTCTCAAAGGGCTGCACAAGCCACAACGACATCCTCGGCTCAGATCCCACATCAGGGTAAGAAAAAAACTCAACCCAATGGGATACAATGAATAACAAAAAAAATAAAAAATTCACATTGTCATTATGGGGTGGACCAAAATATACGTGTTCCGTTTTGGAATAAGGCTCTAACATGACAATATGTTGAAAAAGTGAAGCGCTGTGAATACTTTCCGGATGCACTGTACATTCTATCGTAACAACAACAACATGACTGCAAATTGTTGGTTGCTTCTCTTGGACTGTTGTAATGTGTGTGCACGCGCTCCCTGTGCGTACGTCTTGACGAGACAGGGTGAGTAACAGCCGTATACACCAATTACATTTTTTCTGGACAAAAAAAATAAAGTATTATGAAAACTTATTAATTGTGAAAAATATAAACAGTTTTAGAACATGTGTAGTGTTAAACCACTAATGGTAACAAAAGCTAGCCGGTGGTGTTTTTGTTATATTTTTTGCTTTGAAAAATCGAACGTGAGCAAGTTGCAAACAGCTCCTTTGATGTATTTTTTATTTTAAATTTTTTTTTTTTTTTTAAACGTTCATGTATTTTACCATGAATTGATTTACGTGGACTTATTCGGGTATTACCATTTAGTGGTCAATTGTACGGAATATGTACTGTACTGTGCAATCTACTAATAAAAGTTTCAATCAATCAATCAATCAATGGTGCATGCATTTGAGAGATGTTTCATGAGGTAAAAGTGTGTAAGTGTTTGCTTTTAAAAGGTGCTGCCTGTTGCCAAATGTAGCTTGAGGTCAGCAGGGGCGCGCTAATTGTCTGTTTAAGCGCAGCATTGGTAGTCTGCGGACTGGAAGGAGATTGTTGACTGAATTATTTTTTTATCGATAGTTAACAGAGCTGGCTGTGTCTCTCCTTGTCCACCAATGGGGGGTAGGTATTGCTCCTCTGGAATGACAGAATAAACTGTCTGTGGTTCGCTTTAGTACAACTCCTCTTATCACGTGATTACGTGCGGATTCGCGAGATCTCGTAAAAGTCTGCGCTATTTCACTGCACAGCGGACAACGGATGGCTGCTGTTATGCATCCAAGGGACATCCGGGGTAAAGCTGTCTTGTCCGCATCAATAGTAGCGTGCCACGTTACATCAAACGAATCAGTAATGGCATTATAAGTAACGTGCATAAAAGTAATTAGATTACTTGTTACTGGGAAAACAATGGTGATCATCGTTGCAGGTTACGAAGCGCTTAAAGTTACTCACAGAAATGTAAAACCATGCATTGGAAGACAAAGTGTTAATATGCAAAATTCTGTGCAGTTTTGGTAATTTTACGCATTGTTCTTTTGCGGTTTTGTATGTTATCGATATTTTTTAGAATTGTGACGGGATCGCGGTGGTATGAGGCAATGGATTAAGCGTCGGTTGGATCCTCACTTAAAAGGTCCCAGGTACGAAATGCATCACCCGCTGCTGAATTTCATTATAGATAATACCTAAGTTGGTCTGACATAGAAATACTGTTTCCACATATTTCATCTGCCTTTACAATGTGCTGATGCAGGAAAGATGGGAGTGTCCCCTGGAATGAAGGGCTGAAAGGAGGGTGGAAGCAGGATTATTGTTTTAAGGACAGCTCTTATGAGGTTTGGTCTCTTATTGGTTGGCTGCCTTCCCTTTTCAACCACAACTTTTTCAACCACACCTGCCCCAACACAGAGCTCCTCTTTGATGGAAGAAATGTGATACAGGCACACCGTTAAATGCTAGCTTCCTTCCTGCACGCATGCTTAACAAAGTTCGAGCAAAGAGCCATCAAAACATCTGGCAATGGTCCGAGGAGTGGCTTTTTTGTCCATTTTATCCTTTTCATGAATTTGCCCTTGTTGTTTAAAATGATCTGTTTTAATTTACCAATGTTTTGTCCAGCACTTTGTGATTTGTATGTGTGAAAAGCGCCTAATAAATAAAATGTACTTACTTACTTACAATTTTACAAGCATGTTTGTGTCAGTATGAGAGTTGCAAATATTGCTAGATTTCACTCAAAGATTATCGTTATACGCTATGAAAAATCAAGTCTAAACAAGAGGAGGACAACTAGGCACACACCCACCAGAGACCATTAAAAGGCAATTTAGAACTGAAGTCGCCTTTTGGATTGAAGATAAAGCATCTTCAACCGATTATCATGTTTTGGATCAGTGCTGATCAATTATTTTCTGTCATGACCCTCCTGGGGGACAGGATTTTTAAGCAACCATCCTGACTAGAATTACTCTTGAGAACTTGATAGTATTTATATATTTGTCAGTACAACACACTGTATGAGTCACATTCTTTACATAATCACATTCTTATCAAAAGTAGCTGAACTCCAACAATTTAAATCAAAGGTTGTAACCTTTTTGACCTTAGGGGTCACTTTTTCCACTACAGAGGGGCTCAGGACCCACTCAAATATTAAAACTGAATTGGTCATCTTACTCTTGATTTTAATCGTATTCAATAATTAAATTGAATAATCTAACCTACTTACAGTTTAACAAGAGAAACCTTGTCAAATGTTTTGAAAACATGTGTTAATCACAAATATCAAGGCTTAGGTCAGGCTGATTACAAAAATGAATACTAATCAAATGTACTGCATAAGAAGGTACTCATGAAAACTGATGAAAGATACTGTAAATTTAAATGCAGTTACACAGTGCTAAAATAAAGACATTCTAACTAAATTAACAATAAATAACAATGTGCTGGTATATGTTTCTAAAATAAACGGTCTATAAAATTTAGAAATGCAAATGAAAATACAGCTTCCCCACTTTAGTCATACTTTCTGCGCTTTAAAAATTCTCTATGACTTTAGCTCCAGACTTCTTCTGTTTGTTTGATACAAGTGGTATAAAAGTGTATTACAACTGAGTAGCGGCGCGGCCCATACGGACTACAGCTGAGAAACAGATTATTTTTGGTGGCCCTCTAAGAGGCCCCTCCCCGATAGTTAAGTTAAACACTGACTTAAACCAATTTCCATGTTAAGTTTAGTAAGTCAATATGTAACATTTCAACAACACAGTTCAGTCTCTGTGATTCTCAATACATACAAACAATTGCAAATGATGCACTGGGTTGTGCATTTTTATAAAGATAACTCAATAACATTGACAATGTTTTAAAACTAGAGATGTCCGATAATATCGGCCTGCCGATATTATCGGCCGATATATGTGTTAAAATGTAATATCGGAAATTATCGGTATCAGGTTTTTTTATTATCGGTATTGTTTTTTTTAAATTTATTTTATTTTATTTTTTAAAAAATTAAATCAACATAAAAAACACAAGATACACTTACAATTAGTGCACCAACCCAAAAAACCTCCCTCCCCCATTTACACTCATTCACACAAAAGGGTTGTTTCTTTCTGTTATTAATATTCTGGTTCCTACATTATATATCAATATATATCAATACAGTCTGAAAGGGATACAGTCCGTAAGCACACATGATTGTGCGTGCTGCTGGTCCACTAATAGTACTAACCTTTAACAGTTAATTTTACTAATTTTCATTCATTACTAGTTTATATGTAACTGTTTTTATATTGTTGTACTTTCTTTTTTATTCAAGAAAATGTTTTTAATTTATTTATCTTATTTTACTAATTTTAAAAAAAAGTACCTTATCTTCACCATACCTGGTTGTCCAAATTAGGCATAATAATGTGTTAATTCCACAACTGCATATATCGGTTGATATCGGTATCGGTTGATATCGGTATCGGTAATTAAAGAGTTGGACAATATCGGAATATCGGATATCGGCAAAAAGCCATTATCGGACATCCCTATTTCAAACCTTAAAAAATGGTCACTTTTCAGCTTTCTCATTTTCAAAAAGAGAAATATTTTTAGTTTTTGTTTGTTTTGTGCAAAATTAGCAACACTATTTCTTATTTTGCACACACAAGCTGCGTCTCAATTCGGCGGCTGCATCCTTTGCAGTGCACATTTGTGGGGTGCTGACGTCATCACGGTGCACGAAGGCTGTCCCAATTCAAAAAAGTTCCAAGTGTCCTTTGAATCCAGCCGACAAATGTGTCCTTTTCTCCTATTAGCAGAAAGGTTGCATCCGTGTACACTTTGCGTCCTGTCATATCACGAAATTCTTTGCGCGCTCAACTCTGAAAATCATTTTCAACTCGGAGACTCCATGCGGGGTGAAAAGAGCCACCTTAAAATGTAAGTATAGTTTTATTTATTCATTGAAAACAGCTAAAAGCAGACGTCAAGTGATATACATTTGTGTCAAAATACGAGACTATCGTAATGTTGAGTAACCGCCGTGCTCTAACCCTCTCTTTACCCCGAGGGAGAGACATATATCCGGCCATTGCAGACAGCTTCGTGCCCGCAACTTTTTTCAACATTTGAAAGTAAAGCCTGACATCTTGTAATTTACTTTTTTAGACCGCAATAAGTTAATTATGTTCTATTAATGTGTGGCCAGAAAATTGTAGTGCTGTAAACCTGTGCATCAATGTACCGATATTGATTATTGCTGTTTTTTGTGCACATTTGCATGTTATTTGAAAATGTTCACTTCTATCAATGATTATTGTGATCTTGTGTTTAACTTGTCTGTTTTTTTTTCGTGCAGAATAATCGAGGAGGACTTGGACAACAACAGAGCACAAAGAAATGACACAAACACGTCTATACCAGTTTGGATGATCATTTTAAAAAAACGTATTTTTATAACCTATATAAATGAATAAACTCATGTACTCAAACTGTAGTTGTTGTGATTCATTTCCTCTGCCTTCATTGCAAATAATTATATGATAAGAGTAGTATAATACTATTCCAATATTTACTGTTACTTGCTATAATGCAAGTAATGTGACACGATTAGAAAAGAACATCAATTGTGAATCGCATATTAATAAAGTAATTGCTAAAAAGAGATTGGGGTAGGGATAGACCGCGAGGACTCTTTCCGGGACATCTTCTGGATTGTCCGCATGTTTTTTAAAAAGGTACATGTCCCACTCCAACAAGCATAAAAAGGAATCCATCATAACTAATAATTAGGAATAACAGCTTTAGAACGCTTGTCAACACATGACACATCTCCAATGATCAGTCGGGTCTAACTGCAGGGAAATCGGACGCCGGCGGTGCCGGGAGCTTTTAGCCACTTCCTCTGGAATAAGGTAAAGGACCAAGAGAACACAAAAAAAGTACTTGACATTCTTCTCTTAAATTCGTCATTAGTGAGCTGCAGATACGTGACGTAAATGTAAGGGCGGGGACAACTGACGTGACCAGGAAGTGTCCCGTAGGCTAGACTGTCCCAATTAACATCACTCCAGCCGCTGCTAGAGGACTCTCGCCAGGACCCACACTTTGTCGACTCCATGGGCTGGGTCCTTGGAAGGATGCAGCCCCCGAATTGAGACACAGCTACAGTGTCTATTTTACGTCTTTGTTTAGCACGTCTAAAAAGTATGTTCAAACTGACACAGTCCCGCACCTTGCCGTCTTGTTGACATACAACTACATCAAAAGTAGCGTGCCACGTTACAGTAAAATGCATCGGTAACGGCGTTGTAACGTATGTAAAAGTAAATAACTAAAACATTCGTTACTCGTAAAAGTAACGCCGTTATGTAACGCTGTTTTTCATAACACTGCTAATAGTACACATTTGTTTAGTTTGCACGCGCGGATTAGCGTGTGGTATTTGGATCTTTGTAGCTCCGGCCCATAGTCTATCAAGAAGACAATCTTAAAAAGCCTTAAAACATTTCAAACTCTCAAACTACTATAGATCAGTTTGAGCATACTTTTTTTTTTATATAAATACCATTAACCTTGACTAAATATTTCCAAATTCATATATAGCATGTGTCTGTTTTAGATGAACTCATTCAACTTCCAGATGCACACACTGTAAAAACTGAAATCTAAGTAAGATTGAATATCTCAAATAAGGGTGATATTTGCTTATTTTCTGTCTGACAAGATAATTCTTCTCACTAAGCAGATTTTATGTTAAGAGTGTTTTACTTGTTTTAAGATGAGTGTTTTGGTCCTAAATGATCTCAGTAAGATATTACAGCTTGTTGCTGAGATTTTATGACCTATATTGAGTAAAACATGCTTGAAACTAGAATATCAACTGTTGCAAAGCTGTGTCATCAACACAAGTATAAAACTGCTTTTTCAAAGTAAGAATTTCTCATTTCAAGCATGAAATAAAAAAAATCATGATTTTGACACATTTGTGTCTCATAATTAAAACAGATGACAGCCAAATGGACTTTGCTGTTTTATTTTCAATGAAACAATAGAAAATACGTACTCATATAGTAGTACAGTTGGCACAGTACAGCAAACTGACCGTTAATATTCAAACATTTAACATGTGACATTTTGAACAATTTTGAACAGAAATAGTTCATGCACATTCAGATAAATTCTTCAAAATTACAATAAAAAAAAATTGGGCCGGGGGCCGGGCTGTATATATGCGCACTAATTGACTGAAAGAGCACGCACTTGGCGCGATGTCATGTTATGGATGGGAAAATGCATTTTTAGACCATATGATTTGCGCGAGCGGCTAGTAGACCCCTTGTTGCCTTTCCATTAAGAAAAATAAATTAGTTTTTAGTATAAGTTTGCTGGTTTCAAGAAATGTAATGCCAAGCGCATATCATTATGTCAAGATAATGGCACTAGCATTTACTTAAAGGCCTACTGAAACCCACTACTACCGACCACGCAGTCTGATAGTTTATATATCAATGATGAAATCTTAACATTATAACACATGCCAATACGGCCGGGTTAACTTATAAAGTGACATTTTAAATTTGCCGCTAAACTTCCGGTTCGAAACGCCTCTGAGGATGACGTATGCGCGTGACGTAGCCCGGCGAACACGGGTATGCCTTCCACATTGAAGCCAATACGAAAAAGCTCTGTTTTCATTTCATAATTCCACAGTATTCTGGACATCTGTGTTCGTGAATCTGTTGCAATCATGTTCATTGCATTATGGAGAAGGAAGCTGAGCAAGCAAAGAAGAAAGTTGTCGGTGCGAAATGGACGTATTTTTCGAACGTAGTCAGCCACAACAGTACACAGCCGGCGCTTCTTTGTTTACATTCCCGAAAGATGCAGTCAAGATGGAAGAACTCGGATAACAGAGACTCTAACCAGGAGGACTTTTGACTTCGATACACAGACGCTTGTAGAGAACTGGGACAACACAGACTCTTACCAGGATTACTTTGATTTGGATGACAAAGACGCAGACGTGCTACTGTGAGTATGCAGCTTTGGCTTCTAAACATTTGATCGCTTGACCGTATGTGCGCAACTTTTTTTTGCGTATGTACGTAACTTTTTAAAAATATATAAGCTTTATGAACCTTGGGTTAGGTGAACGGTCTTTTGGGCTGAGTGATTGTGTGTGTTGATCAGGTGTTTGAATTGTATTGGCGTGTTCTATGGAGCTAGGAGCTAGCAGAGGAGCTAGGAGCTAGCGTAACAAACACGCAGGTGTTTTTATGCAGGATTAATTTGTGGCATATTAAATATAAGCCTGGTTGTGTTGTGGCTAATAGAGTATATATATGTCTTGTGTTTATTTACTGTTGTAGTCATTCCCAGCTGAATATCAGGTCACCCCCGGCTCTCACAGCATCTTCCCTATCTGAATAGCTTCAACTCCCCACTAGTCCTTCACTTGCACTTTACTCATCTACAAATCTTTCATCCTCGCTCAAATTAATGGGGAAATTGTCGCTTTCTCGGTCCGAATCTCTCTCACTTCATGCGGCCATCATTGTAAACAATAGGGAACTTTGCGTATATGTTCAACTGACTACGTCACGCTACTTCCGGTAGGGGCAAGCCTTTTTTTTATCAGATACCAAAAGTTGCAATCTTTATCGTCGTTGTTCTATACTAAATCCTTTCAGCAAAAATATGGCAATATCGCGAAATGATCAAGTATGACACATAGAATAGATCTGCTATCCCCGTTTAAATAAAAAAAATTCATTTCAGTAGGCCTTTAATTTAAGAATATTTTTCAACATATTGAGAAAAAAGGTCTCTTTTTTTTTCTACCAAGAAAAGTGCACTTGTTATTAGTGAGAACATACTTATTTTAAAGGTACTTTTGGATTCATTGAAGTTAGCTAATTTGGCTTGTTTTGGAAAGTCTTGACACGCCAAATTTTCTTGTTATTTTGGCAGATCATTTTGCTTATTTCAAATAAAATACCTCTATATTTTTTTTTTCTTGTTTTTGAACACTGACTTTTTGCAGTGCAGAAAGTCTTACAGCAACAACAAATATTTGAATGATGTAAATGTATGTAATGTTCCCAATGTCACTTTTTAAACATGTCCAAAACAAATAAACCAATAACAATACTATTAAATGAGCTAAAAATGTATACCGATGTCATTGTGCTTAATTTGACAGGATAGGTTGATGTAAAATAGTACCTCCATGTTTCCTGAGCTTAGCTCGGCTAGCCGTGGCTATAAGCATCACGCTAATGTTTTGTTCCCCCCCCAACACATGTAAAAGATCTGCAGAACAACCACATTTTTGTTTTAACACCTGGTTTGAAAATTAAGTTGCATGCACGTCATGATGAAGTGCCCTGGAAAAAATGATTTTAAACCTAAAAAAACAAAACAATAGGCTACTAGCGCTTGTTAGCTTTGCTAGATGTTGTGAAGTATCTTGTTTTATTCCGTTTTTGTATTCTTTAAAATATAATTACTAACAGTAAATGCACTTTTGAAATCACATTTTTTTAGATATAGAATAAGTTTTGTGTAAATGCTCTTGAGTTGCACATCAAAGTCAGAAAGCATTAATGTAATTAATCTCCACGCTAACGCCTTCAAGAAGTTTAATGTGCCTGTCAACATTCATTTCTGTTCTCGAGCTGACCTGAATGACTAAAATTCCTCTGAAAAGCAAGTAAAGAAGTCTGAAAGTAGGCTTGTGACTCACTTTGAGAAGGAAAGCAGCTCAGGAAGCCGTCACTCACAACTTCAATGCTGTGACCGAGGAGAGCATCCATTTTCATCCTTCACATGGTCTGAGACTGCGTCTGTTTTTAGAAGACCTGTAAAACATTTAGGCTACTGTATGATTCAAGTGCATGCATGACTAATTATAACTATTAAATAAAACGCTTTATTTGAGGTGCGGGTTCCACAGAAGGTTGTGTTCTTTTGCGATACGGCTAGTCTATTTTTGTCTGAAAGATAAATTAAAACTTGTTATTGGATGGTACAACCAATAACGGAGCACTTTAGTTTAGGTCATTTGAGCACCTTTTTGCTCAAAAAGTTTAGAGGACACTTTTCAGGATCTACAATGGGATTATGTGGGCTCTGTACCGAGGATGTCGTTGTGGCTTGTACAGCCCTTTGAGACACTTGTGATTTAGGGCTATATAAATAAACATTGATTGATTGATTGATTAGAGTCGTATTCCTGCTTCTTTTTTCAAAGTTACATCGCCAATTACTGGCTTGGCATGCATATTACAGTGTTTTTACATTGGTTTTTGCAGGCCAGTGTGAACAGAGATTGTTTTGGCAAAATAGCTTTTAGTTAGAGATGTCCGATATCGGACTGCCGATATTATCAGCCGATAAATGCTATAAAAATGTAATATCGGAAATTATCGGTATCGGTTTCAAAAAGACTTTTTAAAAACACAGCTGTACGGAGTGGTACACGGACGTAGGGAAAAGTACAGAGCAGTTGCGTCTCCCAGTCATACTTGCCAACCCTCCCGAATTTCAGTGCCCCTCCCGAAAATCTCCCGGGGCAACCATTCTCCCGAATTTCTCCAGATGTCCACCCAGACAACAATATTGGGGGCGTGCCTTAAAAGGCACTGCCTTTGCGTGCCGGCCCAATCACATAATATCTACGCCTTTTCACACAAGTGAATGCAATGCATACTTGGTCAACAGCCATACAGGTCACACTGAGGGTGACCATTTAAACAACTTTAACACTGTTACAAATATGCGTCACACTGTGAACCCACACCAAACAAGAATGACAAACACATTTTGGGAGAACATCCGCACCGTAACACAACATAAACACAACAGAACAAATACCCAGAACCCCTTGCAGCACTAACTCTTCCAGGACGCTACAATATACACCCCCCGCTACCCCCTACCCTCCCCCAACTCAACCCCGCCCACCTCAACCTCCTCATGCTCTCTCAGGGAGAGCATGTCCCAAATTAGAAGCTGCTGTTTTGAGGCATGTTAAAAAAAATAATGCACTTTGTGACTTCAATAATAAATATGGCAGTGCCATGTTGGCATTTTTTTCCATAACTTGAGTTGATTTATTTTGGAAAACCTTGTTACATTGTTTAATGCATCCAGCGGGGCGTCACAACAAAATTAGGCATAATAATGTGTTAATTCCACGACTGTATATATCGGTATCGGTTGATATCGGAATCGGTAATTAAGAGTTTTTGCCGATATCGATATCGGCAAAAAAGCCATTATCGGACATTTCTACTTTTAGTGTATGCGAAGGTTTTTAAAAACCTTTTTACAATGTCTTCGGGGCGTAAACGTAGCAAAAGTGAGGCGTAAAAACAGGAAGTGGTCTGAAAAGAGTACTGTGATTGAAATAGGTGAGAGGAACATGGAGTGTTGTGAGTGAAGGAAAGGCAGATGTGAGGATGTGGAGGGCAGGAGGGGGTCGGGGTTCACTGACAGGTGTTTCATGGGAAGATTGTTTTTGCAAGGAAAGGACTGAGCGAGTATCAAGTGAGCTGGGTGTGCTCCACTCTAATGGGCTTCTGGCGGTCTGATGTTTCAAAGAAAAACACACAGCTGCCAGTTTGGCCAATACCACTTTGAAGGCCACGTCGACACACTTCTACCATACCAATACACACACATGTGTGTGTATATATATATATATATATATATATATATATATATATATATATATATATATATATATATATATATATATATATATATATATATATATATATATATATATATATATATATATATATATATATATATATATATCTGAATATGTGTGGGAAGAGGAAGAGAAATGGATGTTGCATAATATACATGGAAAAATTTGGCAAAAGAGAGAGAGAGAGAGAGAGAGCATGAGAGAACACAAGCTTTCATGACTAATTTTTTTTTTTTCTGGAAAAAGTGTTGTATAAGGAGAGGTTTTAATGGTGGAAAAGCATGCTGGGAAAGCTCATGTGAAAGGTGTTTGTGAGCAGAGTGTTCACATCCCACTCCCACACAATATTATTAATATTAATATTGTTCTCTGGATGTGCTGAAGAACTGCATCAGTGGTAGGTGGGCGGATCAATAATAAAATATCAATAGTGTCGATACCAAGGGCAGAATCGCTATTGGAAACATACTAATGTGATGAGATTTTTTGACGGTTCTCTTCAAAGCAATTTTTCGCTTATCATATTAGTACATTGCCAATATTAATGTTATTCATGCATTATTATATTGTTAAATAGAATAAAACATTGACACAGGAGGAGATTGGGGCAAAACAAAACAAATTGGAATGGGATCCAATACTACTTTTGGCTTTCGTTCACTTATTGATACCTTATTTAAACAGGAATAATTGTTGTATTTATATTTTGTCATGATTATAATAAAACAATATTTGATCATTTGATATTGTTATATCAATATTGTTGTATCAACAAACTAATACAATTATTCCTACAACTGCAGCAACAAAAAAATTGATACATCAACATTTTGTTGCTATTGTTAGAGCAACAAAACAATTATATTACTTCCGTTTCCAACAAAATAACACTATATAAATACAATATAGAAAATATTCCATATCAAACTTGTATAATTTTATGCTGTTATTTGTAAATACACAAAACAATACTTTTTATTTTACATATTGTTGTATTTATACATTGTTTTTAAAAATAAGAACAATATATAAATACAACAATATGGAATATATTTTATATTTATGTTGAAAACGGGAATAATATAGTCATGTTGTTAACTATATCAACAAAATACTGATACATCAACATGATTTTATTATTACTGTTTCCAAAAAAAATAACAATATAGAAAATGATTGTGTTGATATATATATATATATATATATATATATATATATATATATATATATATATATATATATATATATATATATATATATATATATATATATATATATACATATACATACACACAAATGTAAAATGAAGAGGAAAAAAGTAGTAAGTCGTAATATCAAGGGTAATCAGTCGTAATTATACATAAATGAAGTTAAAAGAAAAATATATATTAGGTGGAAAAAAGGCATAGTTGGTATTGATTTTTTCCCCGAAAATAACAGAATAGTCAAAATATTAGGAAAAGTGTAATAATGTTGCAAAAATTTATGAACATTTCTTTATTGTGAATAAAAGAAGTTTTGTTTATCCTGAATTTATTCTGATTACAGTCATGATGTACAAAAATCCCCACAACATTAAATTAGTTTGAAATATTGCAAGTGAAAAGTATGAGTATCTGCAATATTGACCCTGTGTTTACGTACAACTTTACTTACTTTGCAGTACCGTTCATTTTCTACGTACAGTAACAAATCAGGTGAGTACTTTGCTGAGTGGCAATGACAACACAACTATGACTGTAACTGTGCCTCCCCCTGCTGGCATTTAAGTAGTAGCTCAAAATTGCACTATGATTAATAAAGCGAGGGTTTCCCATCTCTGGGCTGTGAATCAATAATGCGTGGGCTGCAGGACATACAGAATTAAATCACCATGACAAGCAGGAGGAATTTACTTAAACAACCTTATAGAAAGTATTGAAGCCATTGAATGCAACAACTAGTTTGTTCATTGACCTGCAGAATATTATAATAAAAAGTGGAAAAAAAACAACATATTAAAAAAAAAAAGTTAAAGCGTTTGAATGATAAATGGGTTATACTTGTATAGCGCTTTTCTACCTTCAAGGTACTCAAAGCGCTTTGACAGTATTTCCACATTTACCCATTCACACACACATTCACACACTGATGGCGGGAGCTGCCATGCAAGGCGCTAACCAGCAGCCATCAGAGGCAAAGGGTGAAGTGTCTTGCCCAAGGACACAACGGACGTGACTAGGAAGGTAGAAGGTGGGAATTGAACCCCAGTAACCAGCAACACTCCGATTGCTGGCACAGCCACTCTACCAACTTCGCCAAATTACTATTATTATTTTTTTAAATTCGGGACAGCGCACATACATGAACAATCTTACTGGCTGTAAAGGCGGTGAACGAGCCCGATTATTGCATAGTTGCTAACATTGAATTTGTAGTCCTGAGGAAGACAGGAAACAATCATAATTCTACATACCTGTTTTGGACTTGTTTATTATGTTCCTTAGTTTCCTTGTTTTTGTCCAGCGCTCTCATTTCCATACAACTTCCTTTTTGCCTCCATTCTTAGCCGTCCGTTTCACCTCTAGGCCTGAGCGCTGTTTCCCTCACCTGCTCCTGATTGACAATCAGGAGGCTCACCTGTCCCTGGTTGTCAATCCTATGCTCATTTATTCTTGTTGTGCTGCCACGCTTGCTTTATTGCCATTCTTCACCTTAGGGGCGTCAAAGAGGAGGGGTAAATGGGGCTGTTGTACTGGCCTTTTCTAAAAAAAAATGTTTTCCCCCCCGTCATTTTGGACTCAAATAAAACATATATTGTTGCTAAAAAATAAATCTGGCCGTCAAAGTTTAATAAGGTAAAAAATTACAGATTTATAAATTAATAAAGGTTTTTTGATGATTTAAATGTATATTCTAGCCACTTTATATTGAATGTGTTGGTATTTAAACATACAAAACAAAAAAAAACTTAAAAAAAAAACAAAACAATTGTTTGGAGAGTTTATTTAGTTATGTTCTAGTCTAGATAAGTTAATCCCATCTTTCAAAATTCAGAAACCTAACTGAGGTTTTTACATGTTTTAAAAAGCTGCTTTCAACCAAATCCATGCAATAATAATTTTTTTAGTGCATCTAATCATATCAAGTGTGTGTACTTTGCGGTAAAGTTGGGTTTAGGCTGGGCCCCTTCAGGATTCTTGTGTATTGGAGCCCAGTATTTGGTGATACGCGCCTGACAATGTTTTTGTTCAACCGTGGTCCAGTATCTCGACCAAGCTGGTGCTCCTTTATTGGTCCCTGATAAAATGACTTTTACCTGCACATCGCCTGTCAGTTCTGCCTTTTGTGGTCACGCCGCCATGTAACAGGAAACAAGAAGGAATTTATGACAATTTACAATATAGGGTTAAAAACACAGACACATGTTTAAAAAAAAAAAATCATGATACAATCGATCAAAGTGACAACATGACTGGGAACTTTAAAGAAACTGTTTGTCTATATCAGGAGTGTCACTTGTCCCTTTTGGGATCACGGGGGTGCTGGAGCCTATCTCAGCTGCATTCGGGCAGAAGGCGGGGTACACCCTGGACACGTCGCCACCTCATCACAGGGCAACACAGAGACAGACAACATTCACACACTAGGGCCAATCAACACACACACATATATATATATACATTTTCTACCCCTTGTCCCTTTTTGGGGTCGCGGGGGGTGCTGGAGCCTATCACAGCTGCAGTCGGGGTACACCCTGGACACGTTGCCACCTCATCGCCACCTCATCGCAGGGCAACACAGAGACAGACAACATTCACACACTAGGGCCAATTTAGTGTTGCCAATCAACATATACACACATACATACATATATATACATATTTATTTTTGAATAATTACTAAACTATATTTTCTTCAAATATATTGAACATCATTATATTGCTTTCACTAACTAAAGTTAAATATTAGCTATGCTGCCTCACTAGAGACACACATCTTTTAATAAAGACAAATTGCATGTGGAACCTGACCTCGAGATTCCACAAGATGGAGCCACATAATAAATTTAGGTAGGACCACAGTTTGATTTGAAGCCCCGCAAGCATGCACACATTAGTAACACTATCATGTCCTTTCACTGGCTGACCTCCCCCTGATTGTGGTTAAAAACTTTTCCCTACTCAGAACAAGAAAGCTCCGTTTCTTCCTCTGCATTAGCCTTTCTTGTTATTCCCCAATGGAGACCACTCGTGTTTTCAACCACCTCCCAAATTATCCTCATTCTTGTCTTTTTTCCCATGGCTCTTGTCTGCTATTAACCAGGGTCCCCTGATTAGACCCCCACTCCCTCCTTCCCTCCCTCCTTCCTTCAACAGGTTCTATAGGGCCCACATAATCAGGAGAAAAATGCCGTTTCCAGGACCAGAAAAAGCACTGCCTGAACAATGGTGAGCCTTAATATTCTTGTCGTTTGAGAGCTATACAAATTACCCTTTGTCTGCATGTGAGATCTACCATTTCCCTTATGGGACTACTTACCGGCTTTGCAAGCACAAATATGAGAATTTGTTCTGTCGTAACAACAGATGTGTACTGTGATTTCACCCCTGCTAAATAATTCACCGACTACACAACAATTATAGAATCACAGAATAAACTAGTTGGAGACAAAGAGTACATCCTATGCCGTAAAAGAGATTCAAACATATGTTTTGTAATCCATTAACTCCTTTAAGGCTGTCATTTAACTACCTTGAGTATATATGCAATAAACCACAGTGCACATGCTGTATCCTTGGTGTTTTTCCCAGTACGTTACAGACTTTATCGATCAGAAGAGTCAGCCTTGGTAAGCTGGTTCAAAGTAGCAGCAATGTTATGATTCCTCCACCATCAGTGACTGAAACCTGGACCACCAGTCATACCATCTCATTTAGTTACATATTGCATGTACACTAACCATCGGGAGTATCGGATGTTTTCCTGGTGGGCCGATCAATTATAAGCCAATGGCCGGCCATTTTTTATTTATTTATTGCTGCAACTTGCCTTGGTAACTACAATGAACTCCCTGGCCGGCCCATGGACACAACCCAACAGAGACGCTAGTTTGTTTGTATGACCATCGGAAGGTTGTATTCACCTGACGCCACGTCCGGCTCATTAACCATGCAAGACTCGAAGCAGGGGTCAAGCGAGCGTCTGTTGTCAAAGCGTCCTGGGAGGCATTTTGCCTTTCTCGAAAAAAATGCCCTATGCTTGCGTTTTAGGCTGTTGGAACCGTTCAAATCGCGAAAAGGATAAACATTTCTTCAGAGTTCCCCGAGAAGTATTCAAGAAAAGAGCACAAGATTTTACGAAGCAACGGTGAGAAATGCACAAGTTTGCAGCGATCACTTTGTTAATGGTTAGTTTGATATACTTTTAACGTTAGTATTTCCCATTTGAATATTATCTTGGTATTATTTGTATTTCTTAAAACGCATTTTTGCTACAAGTGTTTCGTAAACCACCAACTCGGCGAGTCTAAATAAAAGAAAAAAAAATGTGAGCAAAACCTAAAAGAGTATTTTTTTACCAAAGGCAGCAATCATGAATGAAACTTTCAGCACATACACAACGTTGACATCTATAGTTATATTTTGATAAAGGCGGGGATAACCATGCGTACTCGTAACAACAACAGGGCAACAGACATGACCGAACATTACTCGTCCATGCAGTTACAGTGAGCTGTGATCACTTCTGCGTCTTCTTTCACAACCAGCCAGGTCTTCTGTGGTATCTCCGATTATATTTATGAGTGGTTAAGATAAATAATGGAAAAATGAAAAACAGTGAATCAAGGCTTATCGAGTGCTACTTGCACTTTATTTACAAGGAAGCGTCCTCGTAAAGCGCAAACTTAAATCATGAAATGCAACCTTACCCGAGCAAAACCGATGCATATTTATACAGGAGAGAGAAATGAGTTGTAGACCTCCATGCTTTTCCAACTTTTCTTCTGTTTTGTCGTGTAGAATGATGTCTGGAGCACCAGATAGTTCGACATATCAGGGAACCCAACCAACTGTCACGATTGGGTCGCTCATTACTGCGTGGATCATTCTCCCAAGATGCAGACGGAACTCCGGAGGCAAGGTGCAGGTAAGGAAATTATTTATTTTCCATAAATCATGCGGGATACAAACAAAACAAACGTGCCTATAGCACAGGAAGCTAACGGAATAGCTAACAAGGAAAGCTAAGCATATGAAGAAGAAAACAAAAGGCAAAGCTTAGATCAGGAATCAGGAATACTCAATGTGACGTGTTGCACAAAGCAAATAAGGAAGCCGGACTGAGTGTGGCGAACAACGGGAATAAGTAGTTCTCTGATTAGTGCCCAGGAGCAGGTGAGCGTCCCAAACACTAATCAGAGGCAGGTGAAAACAATCTGCAGTCATGGCAACTAAAACACAAACCCAGGGGAGCTCAAAAATAGGAACTGAGGGAGTCCAAAACTAAACAAAACATGATCCAGTCAACGGATCATGACACCAACGGATAATCTCTGATACCACAAATAAAAAATAAGAAAACAATATACATAGCCCATACATATATATGTGTCCATATATATATACATATATATACAATTGATATATATTTAATAATACATATAATTCAATATTAAGAGTATGTGAAAATTTGACTCCTACCGTGTTTTCTTCGGTGACGACCTCAAAGTTTTGTAATCAATCAGAAATATTAAAGGCCTACTGAAACCCACTACTACCAACCACGCAGTCTGATAGTTTATATATCAATGATGAAATCTTAACATTGCAACACATGCTAATACGGCCGGGTTAACTTATAAAGTGCAATTTTAAAATTCCCGCCACACTTCCGGTTGAAAAACTCCTTTGGATATGATTTATGCGCGTGATGTCACAAAAGCAACGGAAGTGGTTGGACCCCATCGGACCCGATAGAAAAGCCTCTTGTTTTCTTCGACAAAATTCCACAGCATTCTGGACATCTGTGTTGGTAAATCTTTTGCAATTTGTTTAATGAACAATGGAGACTGCAAAGAAGAACGTTGTAGGTGGGATCGATCGGTGTCTTAGCGGCTAAGTACAATACTGTAATATCTGTGATATTTGCATTTGAGATTGACGCTATCGCGTTGGCTACGCAGCTAGGTTAGCTTCTGTTTTTTTAGCTTCGCCAAGCGGAATATTATTAATCGTGTATTTACATGTTCATGGTTTAATAGTATTATTGATCTTCTGTCTATCCATCCAGTCAGGGTTTTTTTTAATTTAGTTTCTATCTGCATTTGAGATTGACGCTATCGCGTTGGCTACGCAGCTAGGTTAGCTTCTGTTTTTTTAGCTTCGCCAAGCGGAATATTATTAATCGTGTATTTACATGTTCATGGTTTAATAGTATTATTGATCTTCTGTCTATCCATCCAGTCAGGGTTTTTTTAAATTTAGTTTCTATCTGCATTTGAGACTGACGCTATCGCGTTGGCTACGCAGCTAGGTTAGCTTCTGTTTTTTTAGCTTCGCCAAGCAGAATATTATTAATCGTGTATTTACATGTTCATGGTTTAATAGTATTATTGATCTTCTGTCTATCCATCCAGTCAGGTTTTTTTTTAATTTAGTTTCTATCTGCATTTGAGACTGCTGCTATCACGTTGGCTACGTAGCTAGGTTAGCTTCTATTTTTTTTAGCTTCGCAAAGCTGAATTATTAATCGTGTATTTACATGTTCAGTCACTGTGAATGTCCATTTCGCGTTCTCGACTCTCATTTTCAAGAGGATATAGTATCTGAGATGGTTTAAAATACAAATCTGTGATACACAATAGAAAAAGGAGAGAGTGTGGAATCCAATGAGCCAGCTTGTACCTAAGTTACGGTCAGAGCGAAAAAAGATACGTCCATCACTGCCTCTCAAGTCCTTCACTGTAACGTTCCTCATCTACGAATCTTTCATCCTCGCTCAAATTAATGGGGTAATCGTCACTTTCTCGGTCCGAATCTCTCTCTCTCCATTGTAAACGACAGGGAATTGTGAGCAGCACTACCGCTTGTGACGTCACGCTACTTCCGGTACAGGCAAGGCTTTTTTTTATCAGCGAGCAAAAGTTGCGAACTTTATCGTCGATTTTCTCTACTAAATCCTTTCAGCAAAAATATGGCAATATCGCGAAATGATCAAGTATGACACATAGAATGGATCTGCTATTCCCGTTTAAATAAAAAAATTTCATTTCAGTAGGCCTTTAAGCAGCTAAAATGCGCCAAACATGAATAAGTGCAGAGAGTGTTTTGCATGTTTCCCATCATGGATTGTAATGGATTTAAGTGGGTGTCATTTTGATATGTTTATGATGCTTAGACGCTGCCATTATTGGAAGTCCTTTATGTTCTCCAAACAGCGTGAGTAGAGGCTTGTGGTCCAAACAGCGTGAGTAGAGGCTTGTGGTCGGTGACCGTGTTGAACCTCTGCCCCCACGGATATTGATGGAATTTCTTTACTCCATACACCAGGCTCAACGCCTCCTTCTCTATCTGGGAGTAGTTTTTCTCAGCTGGCGAGAGTGTCCGAGAGGCATAGGCTATTGGATGCTCTTGCCCATCGGGTGTTGTGTGTTGGATCACAGCTCCAATTCCGTACGCCGAAGCGTCGCATGCGAGGGACAGTGGCAGGCGTGGATCATAGTGAATTAACACCTTGTCACTTGTTAATAGCTCCTTGCATTTCTTGAAAGCGCTCTGCTTCGCCTTGCTCCATCTCCATTTGGTTTGGTCCTTCAGCAGATTATAGAGTGGTGCTAAAACAATACTTTGCTGTGGCACAAAGCGTCCATAATAGTTCACCAGCCCTTAAAAAGCTCTGCGCTCCTTAACGTTTGTGGGTGCTGGAGCATCATGAATGGCTCTGACCTTGCCTTTGGAGGGGTAAACTCCTTTCTCGTCCAGCACATGGCCCAGATACTCAATCGGAGTTTTCCCAAAGTCACACTTTGACTTCTTTACCCTCAGGCCATTCTCCTGTAGCTTGTGTAAAACCATGTCCAGGTTCATCAGGTGCTTGGCTTTATCCCGGCCCATCACTAGCAGATCATCCAAGTAGACCACGACGTTGAGGTCCTTCATCAGGTTCTCCATGATCCTCTGGAAAATACTGACCGCAGAGTTGACACCAAAGCAGAGCCGGTTGTACACAAACAGCCCCTTGTGCGTATTTACGGTAGTATATTTCTTTGACTTCTCATCTAGAAGAACTTGCTGGTAGGCGGCTGCTAAAACTATTTTGGAAAATATCTTCCCCCCACATAAAGCAGCTAGCACATCTTCAATTCGTGGTAGTGGGTACGTCTCAGTGTTTGTAGCCCTCTTTACGGTTACCTTATAACCGCCGCACAAGCGAAGTCCACCATCCAGCTTTAGTACTGGGACTACTGGAGCAGCCCACTCGCTGTGCTTCACAGGGCTGATGACGGCATCTTTTTCTAAGCGCTCCAGTTCTTTTTCGGGTCATCGTCAATATGTATCAAGATTTACGGAGGAAGAAGTGGATCAAAAAATGTCGGCTGGAACACACGTAAAAATAAACAAACAACAACAACAACAACAATAATAATAACAACACAATGACAATAGCCAATCACAGGAACCCTCTGGACGTGGAGATCCAGAGGGCTCTTTGAGGAAACACTAGATGATAAAATAAATGGATTAAAAATAATTAAAATACACATCAGGTAAAAGTCCAAAAATAATATGAAATAAGATAAGATATAATCAAACATAAAAATAAACTACAATATGAAAAACTATAAAATAAAATAAAATACAATAAAAACTGAAATATAAATACAATAAGACCATATAACATAGGCTAAGATATGATAAAACATAAAAATAAGCTAAGATATGATAAAACATAAAAAATAAAAAATAACTAATACTAATAGAATAATCCTGCACATTGGGCCTAATAATTGTGTAGTAAAGTGGTTTTTGAATTCGAGCAATGTAATCTGAAAGATGTTTAAAATAACAACAATTAATGTTAATATTTTTGAAACAATATACTTCTCATAACATGAGTATCTGTGTGCATGAGAGTGTAAAGAAAAGCATTGCTATAGTTTCACTTCATCTGCCTTTTTTTTACAACCTACTTGAAGTTGTATTTTTCAAAGTCGGTCATTGAGAACTTTGGTACTTTGCCATCAATGCCCCCCTCAAAAAACCTCCTCTCCATCCCTGCCAGCATTTCTGTTTAGAAAAGGAAGATGCAAATTGGTTACTATAGAATACAGAAGTACAGTATATAACCAAAATGTGTAAGACCGATGACATGTCATGTCACAGCACATTTAATTTGAAGGTCAACAAATAAAACATAACAGTGTTAATAAAATCAAATAAATAAAACCTACCAGCCCTACATGATTTTTCATTTACATTCAAATTTCGTAATGCGATCGAACAGAATGCAAAAGAGATGGGCTGGCTAGTAAGGCTAGGAAAGAGGTGTAAAATACAGGATGTTTGAGATGGGCTGGCTAGTCAGGCTAGGAAAGAGGTGTAAAATACAGGATGTTTCTGGCCAAAACGGGATACTTGACAAGTATTAGGACTATGATGAGAAGAAAAGTAATAAAACAAGCAACAAGCGAAACAACACACATGAATGTCTAACAGCAGGGATGCTGTGTGAACTAGCAAGTCCAGGTGCTTTTTTTATTACACTCATGTGCAGTGCATTTAATGTTTTCAACTAAGATAGCAGTGGAGCCTCCATTCTTCTAACAAGTCAGTAAACCCTTACAATCACTCCAAACCAGTTCAATAATGTAAATAAGTGTGTCCCTCAACTTACCTCTTTTTCAGCCAACATTTTTTGATCCACTTCTTCCTCCGTAAATCTTGATACATATTGACGATGACCCGCCCTGCTATACTTCTGATTGGCTCATATGAAAAATGCTCAGAGCCAATCAGAAAGAAGGGGCCGTCTAAGCATGCCCGCCCCCAAAGTACCAAAATGAAACATGACAGCGCACAGACCGAGACGGCGCGCGCGCAGAAAGAAACCACGCGCGCACGCACAAAGTGGAAAATCAGCGCGCGATAACAGTTTTTATGCTCTCGGATTTTTGGTACTAATGTGACGCCATATCTTTTCCTTCATCGCGAATGGCAGGATGCGTGCTTTGTGGAATTTTGGGCCTTCATCAGCTTTCACTGAGATCGTTGCTTTAATGTCCCTAATTTATTTTTGAAAACGTCATCATATTTAGCCAACAGTTCTTTAATTGACTTGGGCTTTGTTGTCATTTGCACTGTGCTTTCTGTGACTTTTTTGATCATTTTCCACTTTAGTCTGATCTGGTACAGCCATTCCCGCCCACACAGTGAGGGACCTTCTCCGGCCAGCAGTTTGATCGTCATAGACCACTTTTGCCATGAACTGCCCTTTTACTGGGATGGTCTCCCCTGAGTAAATTAAATAAATGATAAATGGGTTATACTTGTATAGCGCTTTTCTACCTTCAAGGTACTCAAAGCGCTTTGACAGTATTTCCACATTCACCCATTCACACACTGATGGAGGGAGCTGCCATGCAAGGCGCTAACCAGCAGCCATCAGAGGCAAAGGGTGAAGTGTCTTGCCCAAGGACACAACGGACGTGACTAGGAAGGTAGAAGGTGGGAATTGAACCCCAGTAACCAGCAACACTCCGATTGCTGGCACAGCCACTCTACCAACTTCGCCACGCCGTCCCCCTTTGAGTGCTATGCTGCTGCTTTCTAGTGGCACATGTGAGAATGACTGTTCATACATATTTTCTTTCCATTTACGTCAAAAATGGCCTAGTATGGCCGTCGGCCAGCGCCACTTGCATTGAACACGGAATACATGAGAACATCATCTTCTACTTCATCAGCTTGTACATAGCCAGTCACTTTTCCTTCTTTTCGTTCACTCTTTCTCCTCCCCCTTTTCTCGTGCTTTCCTTGTGATGGTCCCCTAAACATGCATGCTTTCTGAATATGCCCAACTTTGGAACATTTATGGCACTTTGCATTTTTGTAGTAACAGTCACTGGCGCTATGATTTGTTCCTTTACATCTATAACATTCATCTTGCGTTGAAGGGGAGCACCGTCTTTGTTTCTCAGTTACCTTGTGAACAGATGCGGTGAGATCTTCACCTTTCCTCAACTGCTGTGCATCTCGGTGCGCTGTCTCAGTGTTGACAGCAAGCTCCACAGCTCTCACAAAAGTCAGTCTGTCCTCTGAGAGCAATTTGCGTTGGCACGCCTCAGAATTGACACCGCTGACAAAACCATCACGTAGAGCTTCATCCAGCCTGTCTCCGAAATCGCACTTAGCAGCAAGATGACGCAGCTCAGCGACATATTCTGTAGCCGTCTAGTTGCTTTTCTGAACACACTTGCTGTACCTAAAACGCTCTGCTCTAACCAATGGCTTTGGCTCATAGTAGTTCGTCAGAATGGTCACAAGTTCATCAAAAGTGTTGTCCTTTGGCTTGCCTGGTTGAACCAGATTGCGTACAAGTCCATACGTGGCCGCACCGACTGAACTTAACGAAATGGGGACCTTTTTGGCGTTGTCGACATCATGTGCTTCAAACAGCAACTCCATGCGCTCAACGTAGGCTGACCATTGTTCTTGTTCTGGCTTAAATTTGTCCGGTCTTTGGGAAAAGTACGCCATTTTCACTCATGTAAACCGATTTACTCGTCGCCAATTATGTGGTGTACTCAGACCTGAATAACGAAGCAATGCACACGTTTAAATACTTTATGTAGCGTACCGTGGGAGAACAGCATTACAGCGTACACGAGGGGTAACTGGTTTTTGAACCTAGGCAACAGGCATGCTCAGTAGGCACTTACAAACTACGGCAAGACTGAAAGGTCAAGCAGTACACAAATAGCATTAATACACTACACTGTCTATGCGGGGAAATAGGCTGTAGTTCTGTAGATGATGTCACACCAAGAGAGGGTAGAATATCGAGTCTGGCAATGGAAAGGGAGCGTTCTAAGTACCGTAAATTCCTGACTGTATGCCGCTACTTTTTTCTTTCACTTTGGACCCTGCGGCTTACAAGACGGTGCAGCTAGTTTATGGATTTTTCTTCGCTATAAAAGCCATAATACAAATAGTTTTAAAGAAACAACAATAAGCAAATATACTTAGGTGTTTTATTTGTGCTGTGGCACCATTTTATGGAAAAGTTTGTTCACTGCAGGTGCTGCTTCCATTTACGGGTAGTGTTTTTTCAAATGTGTTCGTATTTTCAGCCGTCCATAGCCTTCTACTCGTTTGGATTCTTTATTCATTACTCCAAGCAACGTTTGTAGGTTTTTACAGTATAACTAAAACTGTTTATACTTACTAAACTGTCCAATGTGTGATGTCTGTAGGAGTGTTTTCATGCATATTTGTACGTGCTATCGTAACGTAATGGTGCTAGCGTCGTTAGCATGAGCTAATATGCTAACATGTTTACGAGTGTCTCTGTTAGTATTATTAACTTACACTGGCATTATTTTCGTATTGTTTCAGTTTCACAAATTCCTCAGTAAATTCACCAAAACGTCACCATGGAGTTATTGAGTCTATTTAGCTGATTGGAGAGTTAGCTTCTGCAGCTAGTGGGTCTATGACGATGGCTTCGGTTTTATTTGGGCAACAGTTTTACTCCCGTGTTAGACACCGTCTGGAAACAATTACAGTATGCGAATAACCATTTACAAAATCTTTCTGTGTAAGTAACTAATTTCACAACATATCTACGGCGTATAGTCCGGTACGGCTAATATTTGGAAAACATTTATTACTTCTAAAATTTTGCTGGGGCGCTCTGTCATCTGAAAAATTCAGCACAATTATTTATCTACCAAATACTCAAATTAATTTGATGTTGTTGGAAATGACTTTCAGATTAATTTTTAGGTGCAAAAAATACATGAAAGGAACTTATCTGTGAAATTTCGGTCATCTGGATGCAATGGGTCCTTCAAGACAAGAATACAGATTTATTTGAACACAGCTTTAGATTTATGGAGTGTTTTATGAAAATAAACCTATTAAATTGCTTCCCATTGGAATACAATATCGTTTCTAACAACTATGAAATGAGCAGGATAGGACCCCTGAGATTTGAACCTCACCATATTCTTCTTCAGCTACTGTACATAATATCCATTCATGCATCCGTTTTCTACCGCTCGGGCCCGGTGCAGAATGTACTCAGCCTCTCACCCACTGTCAACTGGGATAGGCTCCAGCTGAAGATACAGTGAAGATAAATCCAAATTTAGTTCTAAATCTCACCTCTCTACACGAAATGCTACCACATCTGACATGACTTACCAGACATGACTTACCACCACCATGACAAAGGCTTATGCTTCCATCCATCTCTTTCTTCCCAATCAGCCCTACCACATTTGACAATGGAGGCATTTTGAGTGTACTTTACGAGATAACCCGCATCCCTCTTTCTTTGCAGCCTCCCCTCACTCTATCTTTCCATTCCGTGCCCCCCAACCCCGCTTTTTCCGAGCGCCACGGAATGAGGGTCTTATGAAGATAAATGATATCTCCAAGGTTTCTGTGCCCACTTCCATCTGCTCCCTTCAGAGCTGTGGTGGGGAATTCCTGCGCAATACCTCAGAGGGTTGCTGCTGATGGATTCATAGCGGCATTAGTGAGGTGAAGGAGGGCTTAAAAAAAAAAAGAGGCATGATTTCAACTGATGAAATCAGGAAGGCTACTCTGAAACATGACGCTCATCAAATTTGAATCATGATGGAAATTAATTACATATCTAAAAAAAGCTGATATATAACCGAAATTATTGAGCATTTTATCCCTTAACAAATGAAGATTCGATTTTGGTTGAATTAGACGCAACATGGATGGATGGATGGATGTTTGCATTGGGTATTTGTGTTGAAGGGGAACTGCACTTTGATTGGAATGTTGCCTATCGATCACAACCATTATGAAAGACATGAGAACGATTGTATTATTTTTTATGCATTCTAAATAGTAATACATGCAATCAAAAGTCCGCTTACAATGGAGCCTGTGGCAGCTGCTCTATTGTGCCTATTAAGCCCTTAAAAACATCCAAACACCTCCATTAAGTAAAATGTATTATTATTATTATTATTATTAAGGTTTTTTATACATTTATAATACACTGAGCAAAAATATGAACGCAACACTTTTGTTTTTGCTCCCATTTTTCATGAGTTGAACTCAAAGATCTAAAACTTTTACAAAACACATATTCCTCTCAGATATTGTTCACAAATATTTTTAAATCTGTGTTAGTGAGCATTTCTTCTTTGTCAAGATAATCCACTCCACCTCACAGGTGTGGCATATTAGGATGCTGAATAAACAGCATGATTATTGCACAGGTGTGCCTTAGGCTGCTCCTGATAAAAGGCCACTCTGAAATGTGCAGTTTTAATCCCACAGCACAATGCCACAGATGTCGCAAGTTTTGAGGGAGCGTGCAGTTGGCATGCTGACTCCAGGAATGTCCACCAGAGCTGTTGCCCGTGAATTGAATGTTCAATTCTCTACCATAAGACGTGTCAGAGAACTTGGCAGTACATCACACCGGCCTCGCCGTGTCGCCAAACCAGCCTAGGACCTCTACATCCAGCAGGTGCACCTCCATTATCGTCTGAGACCAGTCACCCGGACAGTTGCTACAACAATTGGTTTGCATAACCAAATAATGTTTGCACAAACTGTGAGAAACCATCTTAGGGAAGCACATCTGCATGCTCGTCTTCCTCATCGGGGTCTTGACCTGACTGCAGTCTGTCATTGTAGCCGACTTGAGTGGGAAAATGCTCACATTTGATGGCGTCTGGCACACTGGAGAAGTGCACTCTTCTTGGATGAATCCTGGTTTTCACCGTTCAGATGGCAGACAGCGTGTGTGGCGTTGTGTGGGAGAGCGGTTTGCTGATGCTTGATTGAGTGGCCCATAGCGGGGTTATGGTATGGGCAGGCCTAAGTTATGGACAACAAACACAAGTTGTTATTGATGGCATTTTAAATGCACAGACATACCGTGACGAGATCCTGAGGCCCAGTGTTGTGCCACTCACCCGAGACCATCACCTCATGTTGCAGCATGACCATGCACGGCCCCGTGTTGCAAGGATGTGTACACAATTCCTGGAAGCTCAAAATGTCCCAGTTCTTGCATGGCCAGCATACTCACCGGACATGTCACCCATTGAGCATGTTTGGGATGCTGTGGACCGGCGTAAACGACAGTGTGTTCCAGTTCCTGCCAATATCCAGCCACTAGTCACACCCATTGAAGAGGAGTGGACCAACATTCCACAGGCCACGATAAACAACTTGATCAACTCTACGCAAAGGAGATGTGTTGCACTGCGTGAGGCAAACGATGACCACACCAGATACTGACTGCTTTTCTGCCCCCCCCCCAGTCCCCCAATAAAGCGAAACTGCACATTTCAGAGTGGCCTTTTATTGTGGGCAGCCTAAGGCACACCTATGCAGTAATCATGCTGTTTATTTATCATCTTGATATGTCACACCTGTGAGGTGGGATGAATTATCTTGGCAAAGAAGAAATGCTCACTAACACATATTTAGATAGATTTTTGAACAGTATCTGGGAGGAATATGTCTTTTGTGTATATAGTAAACGTTCCTTTGAATTCAACTCATGAAAAAAGGGAGCAAAAACAAAAGGTTTGTGTTTCTATTTTTGTTCAGTATAACATTTAAAGGCCTACTGAAAGCCACTACTACCGACCACACAGTCTGATAGTTTATATATCAATGATGAAATCTTAACATTGCAACACATGCCAATACGGCCGGGTTAACTTATAAAGTGCAATTTTAAAATTCCCGCCACACTTCCGGTTGAAAAAGCCTTCGGAGGATGAGTATGCGCGTGACGTCAATCATTGAACCGGAAGTATTGAATACAATACAAAAAAGCTCTGTTTTCATTTCATAATTCCACAGTATTCTGGACATCTGTGTTGGTGAATCTAATGCAATTTGTTTAATGAACAATGGAGGCTGCAAAGAAGAACGTTGTAGGTGGGTCGGTGTATAGCGGCTGGCTGTAGCAACACAACAAGGATTACTCACTTGGATAGCAGACGCGCTAGCCGATGCTAACCGGCCACCGCACGGATGATCGGGTGAAGTCCTTCGTCGCGCCGTTGATCACTGGAACGCAGGTGAGCACGGGTGTTGATGAGCTGGGCAGATGATGGCTGGCTGGCGTAGGTGGAGCGCTAATGTTTTTTATCATAAGTCTGTGAGGTCCGGTTGCTAAGTTGCTAAGTCAGCCTTAGCGTCGTTAGCAACAGCATTGTTAAGCTTTGCCAGGCTGAGATCTATTAACCGTGTAGTTACATGTACATGGTTTAATAGTATTGTTGATCTTCTGTCCATCCTTCCAGTCAGGGATTTATTTATTTTGTTTCTATCTGCATTTGAGACAGATGCTATCACGTTAGCTCATGCTGATTAGCATGAGCTATGCAAGGTATCCAAGAAGGCTGAATACTCTGAACTCCTGTTTGGTGCGTATGCACAAACAACAGTCAGAGTTTTCCCCCCTCCAACCCTAAGGCGAAGGGAGGCGACCCTCTTGTCCACTGGGGTGAACTCCAACGTACAGGCACGCAGCCGGGGACTCGTGAGTATCCCCACACCCGCCTGTGCCCTCACACCCTGAGCAACTTCAGAAGTGAACAAGGTCCATCCCTTGTCCAGGAGTGTGGTTTCAGAGCCCTTGCTATGCGTAGAGGTAAGCCCCACCAGATCCAAACGGTAGCGCTCCACCTCTCGCACCAGCTCAGGCTCCTTCCCCACCAGCGTAGAGACGTTCCACGTCCCGAAAGTCAGCCTCTGCTGCCCCGAATTGGTCCGTCCGGAGCCTCCACTTTCACTGCCATCCACTTGGCAGCGCACCCGACCCCACTGGTTCCGACCGCGGGTGGTGGGCCCACGTGGCAGAGAAGATGGTGTGACCACGTAGCTTCTTCGGGCTGTGCCCGACCGGGCTCCGTGGCAAGCCCGGCCACCAGGCGCTCGCTGACGAGCCCTACCTCCGGGCCTAGCTCCGGAGGAGGGCCCCGGGCTTCCTCCGGGCCGGGTAACGCATCCTCTTTTAGTGTAGTTCATGGGGGGTATCGTAACCCTGATGGGGGGGGCATTCGGGTGCTACACCTTGCCCAAGGGTGACCCGGAACTATGTAAGGCAGGGGCGTTCAACTCCCTGAGGCTTAATACAAGCCCACATACCTAACATTGCATGCCAATACGGCCAGGTTAACTTATAAAGTGCAATTTTAAAATTCCCGCCACACTTCCGGTTGAAAAACTCCTTTGGATATGATTTATGCGCGTGACGTCACAAAAGCAACGGAAGTGGTTGGACCCCATCGGACCCGATAGAAAAGCCTCTTGTTTTTCTTCGACAAAATTCCACAGTATTCTGGACATCTGTGTTGGTGAATCTTTTGCAATTTGTTTAATGAACAATGGAGGCTGCAAAGAAGAACGTTGTAGGTGGGATCGATCGGTGTATTAGCGGCTAAGTACAATACTTAGAGCAACACAACAAGGACTACTTACTACGCCTAGCCGATGCTTGCCGCCAAACCCACGGATGAAGTCCTTCGTTGCGCCGTTGATCGCTGGAACGCAGGTGAGCACGGCTGTTGATGGGAAGATGAAGGCTGGCTGGCGTAGGTGGAGCGCTAATGTTTTATCATAGTTCTGTGAGGTCCGGTTGCTAAGTTGCTAAATTAGCCTTAGCGTCGTTAGCAACAGCATTTTGAAGCCTTACCAGGCTGAGAATTTTTAACCGTGTAGTTACATGTACATGGTTTAATAGTATTGTTGGTCTTCTGTCTATCCTTCCAGTCAGGGGTTTATTTATTTTGTTTCTATCTTCATTTGAGAACGATGCTATCACGTTAGCTCAGTAGCTAAGTGTGTCACCGATGTATTGTCTTGGAGATAAAAGTCACTTTAAATGTCCATTTCGCGTGCTCGACTCTCATTTTCAAGAGGATATAGTATCCGAGGTGGTTTAAAATACAAATCCGTGATCCACAATAGAAAAAGGAGAGAGTACATAGTTCTGTGAGGTCCGGTTGCTAAGTTGCTAAATTAGCCTTAGCGACGTTAGCAACAGCATTTTTAAGCCTTACCAGGCTGAGAATTTTTAACCGTGTAGTTACATGTACATGGTTTTCTAGTATTGTTGGTCTTCTGTCTATCCTTCCAGTCAGGGGTTTATTTATTTTGTTTCTATCTTCATTTGAGAACGATGCTATCACGCTAGCTCAGTAGCTAAGTGTGTCACCGATGTATTGTCTTGGAGATAAAAGTCACTTTAAATGTCCATTTCGCGTGGTCGACTCTCATTTTCAAGAGGATATAGTATCCGAGGTGGTTTAAAATACAAATCCGTGATCCACAATAGAAAAAGGAGAGTGTGGAATCCAATGAGCCAGCTTGTACCTAAGTTACGGTCAGAGCGAAAAAAGATACGTCCATCACTGCCTCTCAAGTCCTTCACTGTAACGTTCCTCATCTACAAATCTTTCATCCTCACTCAAATTAATGGGGTAATCGTCACTTTCTCGGTCCGAATCTCTCTCGCTCCATTGTAAACAATGGGGAATTGTGAGGAATACTAGCTCCTGTGACGTCACGCTACTTCCGGTACAGGCAAGGCTTTTTTTAATCAGCGAGCAAAAGTTGCGAACTTTATCGTCGATTTTCTCTACTAAATCCTTTCAGCAAAAATATGGCAATATCGCGAAATGATCAAGTATGACACATAGAATGGATCTGCTATTCCCGTTTAAATAAAAAAAAATCATTTCAGTAGGCCTTTTAGCATACACGGCACATTAATTTCACAAGGGTCGCTTTTTTTTATTCCAACTACATCACTGAAATACTGCTCATTGCAGAGTTTATGAGAGTCAACAAACATAATAAAACATCACTTACTGATCAATGTCTGCTGTCATTAGGATGCCCCCCCAAACCAAGCATCTTTTCGTATCGTTCGCCATTTCCGGGTCCAAAATGACTGTCAAAGTTTACCAATTTGTCGGAATACATCGTAGTCCTTCCGCTATCCTGGTGAGAGGCATGATTTATAATCTAAAATAGAGTTTGACGAGCAAAGAAATGAGGAAGCAGCTGAACAGTCGATTATGTCAACATTGGCAGACAAGCTTGTGATCACTGCACCACTATAAAAAGTTTGTCTTGATAGCGCTTATAATAACAGTATCACTAATACTAGGTTAATATTCAAGTCGCAAAATGTAAATGAAGTATTGTTGGCGATTTTTGGATGTTTTTTTTATTGGGTTTTAGGGGCGAAATAGAGGACCTTCCATTAGCTCCACTGTAAGTAGACTTTTATTTACAAGCTAGAATGCATTTAAAAAAAATACATCTGTTGTCATGTCTTTCATCATGATTGTGAGCGATAAACAAGAACATTTTTCGGGAATTTTGCCCAAGTTTTTTTTTTTTAAGAACCATGTTGGTGTTCTCTCCAGTGCAGGTAATGCTAATTTTTGTACTTACTCCATGTGTAGAATAAACGGTTAAACTTCCATTCTAGTCTCTTCGCTTTATTCAGACAGTCCATCCATCCATCCATTTCCTACCGCTTGTCCCTTTCAGGGTCGCGGGGGGTCTGGAGCCCCGTTAGAACAAAATACCTGGCAGGACTACGTCCTTTAAATAGGTAAGTCCAAACAGTGATGAGGTACAGAAAGTAGCCAATCAAGAAGATGAAAAAAAGTATTGTGGCTATCTTGTTGCGAACATACTTACCTTTTATAAAGTTGTTGCTCATGATGTGTCCAACGTTTTTTTCTATGTCTTTTCTTTTTTTAGTTTGAGAGATTTATATTTCAAATATGGTCCACTAGGACTAAGACCACTACCTTTCCCTCTCACATGTCTTTTTATACAGTATATTGCCATTTTTTCCGGTCTTTGCCATGGTTCTTCTTCAATATTGTTAGATTTTGCAAGATTTCGGGGTTGGAGGACTTGACTCTGGCTCGGTGATGGGTCGTAATGTGTTTGGATATTTTTATTACCTTCATGTGTGAGGTTAGTAAATCTCTTTAAGATTTACACAATCTTTTTGTACGAGGTTCTACAAACAGACAGCGATTACACAGCCAAACTGATCCATCACTCTGTTTTTATTCATTACAATTACACTCAGCTGTAAATAATATTTATGTATGGCATTCATGTTCAAAGCATAGACCTTTTACATGAAACTGAATAGCAAATATATCATATCAATCAATGCAATAAATTAGCATGTTAGATGGAGTGACGTCAGATGGCGACTAGAGATCTGTCAGCTGATGCTATTTTGCTTCAAAGCAACTTTATGGATTATTATATTACTTCAATTTTTCACTTTTTTGACTGGATTATTTTTGCCTGTAGATAATTGGATTGCTAGGAGGACGGTTGATGAAGTGCGGTAGCGGCAGTGGGGATTAAAGCGTGTTTACTTCAAACTGACACTACCTCTTACTACTTTAGGGACTTTTGAGGAGGACATACTGTTGTGTTACAAACTTTTGTGTGGTGTTGCTTCCTTATTTGTGATTATTCCAAGCTGATTATCAGATGCTACCTGAGTCTATTTTAATGTGTTGCATTATGGTTGACTATATACAAAAAAAAAAATACAGATAGCCGAATCATTTGTCCAGAAGCTTAATTCTCCTCCTTGACTGACCCAATTAAGAACCAGTACCAAAAAACATATATACTCACTAAATTACAACTATTCACTTTTTCGATTGCCAAGTCAATCGACTTCGGCTTTGGGACTGAATTTTGTGCATTTTGTCGTTTCTACCCCACAATGATGGTGAGTCTATAACGCGCAAAATGGCTGACTGAAAGATTGCGTGAGTCCGTCTGATTTAAGGTGAACAATTTAATTGTTCGGCAATTTCATTGTTCTGATGTGGCGGGGCTAAATTTGTGGGCGGCATGTGAAGCTAGTGAACCCGGAAAACAAATCCTTAAATTAGCCGCTGCGTTGTATAAAGCACAGGGTTCAATAAATAAATTGCGGTTTATAATCCGGAAATTACAGTATTAAAAGGAGCCACATGTAATAGATAATCTGGCCAGAAATGGTACTGCAATCACGGTCAAAATTCTGTAGTGCCCTTCCCCTCTCCCTGACTGAGGTTGCCAGAAACGCAGCCGAATCCAGTTTGATCGAATGGGCTACTCCAAGGAGCTTCAAACTTCCACTACTTCTTACTAGGGGTTGAGGTGCTGGGACCCTAACAGCTGAATAGACAAGCGTTTTGTCAATAACAAATCTCTAACCAACACATTTTACACAGAATTAGGTTTTTTTCAGCAAGAAGTATGTCATGGCTGCGTACAATATCACAACAAATGGCAATCATATGGTTATTGTCAGTACTATCAGAAAACAAAAACTAAAACGAACTACAACCAACGCTAGCAATGGTTATACTGCTGTAAAAAAGTAGGGCATGCTTAGCAGCCTAATAATGTACGCCAAAAACTAAAGCGGAGACATTTTACCAAGTATGACTATAGGCTACTGTTTAAAACGTTTCTGATTGCCATATAACTTGGTACATGTAGTCCACAATATGCAAACACGAATGAGGAATTATTTTATTATGTGATTTGGCTGTCTCCATATGTTTCACATTGCCATGACAGCCGTGCTAATGTTGGAACCCCTTTCCTCAGTGTATCAGCATATTGAGAACGAAAAAGGCACTGACACTACCCATACCATTTGCCCTGTCAGTTGGATGACACATTGACATACAGGCTAACGGTCATATACTTCCTCCATTAGCCTATATGTCGATGTGTCATTGACCGGGCTAGCATGCATTACACTAGGAGCTAAACACCATCCCACTAAGCATTCGTTGCACAAACATACAAGCTTTGTTAGACAAGATAATAGACTGTATTGGACAATATCAATAACATACGAAATGTCCATTTCCATTTATTACAAGTAATAAGAAAACGTAAATGCCTGACTTACCTATCAAGGAGGAAATTAACAAGTTTGGCGTCAGATTAAAAAATCTTCTCCGCCTTCAATCGTCTCCATCTTTCAAAGGCATCCTCGATACAAATCCTTGTTTTGTTCCTGGCTTTGTCATGAACAATATGAGAATCGTAACGACGCCTTTCAGATTTACTAAGGTCTGACATGTTTAGTAACTTTACCAGTGGCAGTAGCTTGACGAAGAGGCAACCTGGATGTGACACACTCATGGACTTTCTAATTGGTCAAACGGTAGAGGGCGGGACATAGAAATGAAAACAATAACACGATTTCGGGGCTGTAAATCTAATTTTGAAATGAGCATATCCCGGCTGAACTACTGTTATCAATAATAAAGGTATTCGAAAAGAACATGATTTACTAATGCCTTTTCACATATCAGGGCCAATTAATGATGACTTGAAATTAAATAATTAAATATGGCTCTTTTAAATGTCAGTTTTATGTGCATTACCGCAAACAAGATCACCATACTGTTCAGCAGAAGGTCAACACGAATATAGTTGTGCAAACATTTACTGTATTTACTGAAAAACCCGAAAAGATGGAGCACATCTGTCTCGTAGCTATTGCTCTAACCACCCCCTCCCTAGCTAACGATGAAAAAAAGGTTAAAGTGCTTTGAGATAAATGATCAAGCGTTTCCTCCCGTTTTATCTCAGTCTACTCAAGTGTGTGTTGTTTATATTTATTTATGAGTGGTTGTTTGTGTGCAATGAATGTTTTAAGAGTGAGTAAGTCCGCCTGCTTGCTCTCTGGCCCTTGGGCAGTAACTGCATTATTCAAGAGGAGATAAGAGCCCTCACACTCTGGGTTTTTGTGATACTGCTTAACCTTAGTATGGTTACACACACACACACACACACCTGGCCATCTGATAATTTGACAAGTAACCTTCACAAACCAAACGTGCTACAGGAAGGACAGAAGGACTCACTTCACTTATTTTTACTGTTTCAAAGGCAACCCCGATGAGAGAAAAAATACATTTTCAGTACATTAATTGCCTTGCAATCCCCAAATGATACCTTTTAATTCCAATAATTGCCTAAAGAAGGATAGTACAGGGTTGTAGGGCAGCGTGGAGTTCCAATGTTGCCTTACTTTCAACTAAAACATGGGCGTGACTCCAAATTGTGTCCCGAATTCAGTGTTGTAAACTGAATCAAAAAATCCCTTTAAGTAATTGCTTGGTGGACACTTTTTAGGGTGGACGGAGAAAAGAGAAAATGTGACGTAACGAGAAAGTGTGACATCATGAAATGAACATTGTTCGTTGGGAAGCAGTCTAACATGATGATCTACGACAGTGCGACTCAATTATTTTCTGTTACGCCATTACGGCATTGTCTTGCTGAAATAAGCAGGGGCGCCCATGAAAAAGACGTTGCTCGGATGGCAACATATGTTGCTCCAAAACCTGTATGTACCTTTCCGCATTAATGGTGCCTTCACAGATGTCTAAGTTACCCATGCCTTGGGCACTAATACACCCCCATACCATCACAGATGCTGGCTTTTGAACTTAGCGCCTAGAACAATCTGGATGGTTCTTTTCCTCTTTGTTCCGGAGGACACGACGTCCACAGTTTCTAAAAACAATTTGAAATGTGGACTCGTCAGACCACAGAACACTTTTACACTTTGCATCAGTCCATCTTAGATGAGCTCGGGCCCAGCGAAGCCGGCAGTGTTTCTGGGTGTTGTTGATAAATGGCTTTGGCTTTGCATAGTAGAGCTTTAACTTGCACTTACAGATGTAGCGACAAACTGTAGTTACTGACAGTGGTTTTTTTGAGTGTTGCTGAGCCCATCTGGTGATATCCTTTACACACTGATGTCGGTTTTTGATGCAGTACCGCGTGAGGGATCCAAGGTTACGGGCATTCAATGTTACGTCCAGTGATTTCTCCAAATTCTCTGAACCTTTTGATGATATAACAGACCTTAGATGGTGAAATCCCTAAATTCCTTGCAATAGCTCGTTGAGAAATGTTGTTCTTAAACTGTTGGACAATTTGCTCACGCATTTGTTCACAAAGTGGTGACGCTCGCCCCACCCTTGTTTGTGAATGACTGAACATTTCATGGAAGTTGCTTTTATATCCAATCATGGCACCCACCTGTTCCCAATTAGCCTGTTCACCTGTGGGATGTTCTAAATAAGTGTTTGATGAGCATTCCTCAACTTTCTCAGTCTTTTTTGCCACTTGTGCCAGCTCTTTTGAAACATGTTGCAGGCATCAAATTCCAAATGAGCTAATGTTTGCAAAAAATAAAGTTTTCCAGTTCGAACGTTAAGTATCTTGTCTTTGCAGTGTATTGAATTGAATATAGGTTGAAAAGGATTTGCAAATCATTGTATTATGTTTTTATTTACGATTTACACAACGTGCCAACTTCACTGGTTTTGGGGTTTGTATTTGAAGCATGATACTGATTAAGCAGGTCCCCTGGGGTCACACAAACTCGCCTCAACAGTGTGGGCCGCCCCACTATTTTAGAAGACCTGATCTACATGCTACTAGATGACAGATAACCTTGAAAAAATTTCCCTGTTGCCTTCATGCCATGTGTCTTTAAAGGAAGACTAGTTGTGCTGCTATTTTCATTTACGTGTTAAAGGCCTACTGAAATTAAATTTTTTTATTTAAACGGGAATAGCAGATCCATTTTATGTGTCATACTTGATCATTTCGCGATATTGCCATATTTTTGCTGAAAGGATTTAGTATAGAACAACGACGATACATTTCGCAACTTTTGGTCGCTGATAAAAAAAAGCCTTGCCTATACCGGAAGTAGTGTGATGTCACAGGAGGAAGGATTCCTCACAATTCCCCGTTGTTTACAATGGAGCGAGAGAGATTCGGACCGAGAAAGCGACGATTACCCCATTAATTTGAACGAGGATGAAAGATTTGTGGATGAGGAACGTTAAGAGTGAAGGACTAGAGAGGCAGTGCAGGGTGTATCTTTTTTCGCTCTGACCGTAACTTAGGTACAAGGGTTCATTGGATTCCACACACTCTCCTTTTTATATTGTGGATCACGGATTTGTATTTTAAACCACCTCGGATACTATATCCTCTTAAAAATGAGAGTCGAGAACGCGAAATGGACATTCACAGTGACTTTTATCTCCACGACAATACATCGTTGACGCACTTTAGCTACGGAGCTAACGTGATAGCATCGGGCTCAAATGCAGATAGAAACAAAATTTAAAAAAACCCTGACTGGAAGGATAGACAGAAGATCAACAATACTATTAAACCATGAACATGTAAATACACAGTTAATAATTTCCAGCTTGGCAAAGCTTAACAATTGAAGCTAACTTAGCTACGGAGCTAACGTGATAGCATCAGGCTCAAATGCAGATAGAAACAAAATTTTAAAAAACCCTGACTGGAAGGATAGACAGAAGATCAACAATACTATTAAACCATGAACATGTAAATACACGGTTAATAATTTCCAGCTTGGCGAAGCTTAACAATTGAAGCTAACTACGGAGCGGCGGCGGCCGTTGTAGCTTTCAACGACACCCCGGCCGCCATCAGAGTCGGCAAGAAACATATATTTCCCCAAAGTTACGTACGTGACATGCACATAGCGACACGCACGTACGGGCAAGCGATCAAATGTTTGGAAGCCAAAGCTGTACTCACGGTAGTGCATCTGCTATCCAGCTCAAACACAACACAACCTCCTGATTGTGTTGCTGTAGTCTGCCGCTAATACACCGATCGCACCTACAACTTGCTTATTTGCAGTCTCCATTGTCCATTAAACAATTTGCAAAAGATTCACCAACACAGATGTCCAGAATACTGTGGAATTGTTCGATGAAAACAGAGCAGTTTGTATGGTGACACATTGGGTACGAATACTTCCGTTGCCGTCGTGACGTCAGGCGCATACGTCATCATACATAGACGTTTCCAACCGGAAGTTTAGCGGGAAATTTAAAATTGCACTTTATAAGTTAACCCGGCCGTATTGGCATGTGTTGCAATGTTAAGATTTCATCATTGATGTGTATAAACTATCAGACTGCGTGGTCGGTAGTAGTGGGTTTCAGTAGGCCGTTAAACTGTTACTTTGTTGCTACACTTAATAAAGGGTTCCTGATGACAACAGTTTTAGCGGAGAACAATTCTTACTTCATTGAAGTGAAAGTAAGATAGAATTCTATGAGTATAAAACTTGTATTTTCAGTAGTTTTGGAGACTATTATTATTATTATTCATATGCAGTGAGCCGACAGTAAATCAGAGAAAAACTAAGAATATAACTAATACAACTAATGGTCCGCCAACAGGACAAACGCTGCAGAGCTGCATTTGTGGCTGGTCAAAAATAACAACAGCGAAGGGCCTTAAAATCCATCAAGGCAAGAGGAAATGCCTCAGCAAGCTCAACGAAGTGTCTCGCATTGACCAGTACTTCTTAAGAAGTAGGCCAAATCAGTCGAGTGAAGCCCGGAGGCAGGAGAACCCCCACAGTCCTCAGGGTATCAGTACCTCGAAAGAAGCTCCACGTCGCATAGACCCTCTAGCATTTTCCAGCCTGGAGCCTAACCAGCCACAGCCAGCAGCAGCCTCCAGATCGGAGCCCAACCAGCCAGCACCAGTCCTGCAGCAGCCAGCTGCAGTCTCCAACATTGAGCCCAGCCAACCTCTGCCTGCAACAGAAAGGAAGATGGAAGGAAGGAAAGCCCAGATCCTGTGGCCCAAGTCCAACCAGAAGAGAGAGTGGGAGACCGTTGACTCAGACTTGGTCCTCCTTCTAGAACAACAGAAGGGTCCTGTTGAAAGAAAACTGGACAACATGGGAGCCACCATCTACAGCTATGGTGCCGAAAGATTTGGGGTAAAGAGCAAGGCTCAAAGGCAGCAAAAAGGCCCTCCCTCCTCGAACCAACCAAAGTCCAGAAGGCAGCGTGAAATTGACAGCTTGGTGAAAGAAAGAAGACAATTGAGGAAGCAATGGAGAAAGGCAACCGAAATAGAAAGAGGGGGGATTGAAGTTCTGCAGGCTGAAATAAAGCAACGACTGACAAAGCTGCGAAGAGCAGAGCACCTCAGACGACAACGCAAGAGGAAAGAACGGACAAGAACCCTCTTCTATAGCAATCCCTACAGTTTTGTCAAAGGTCTTTTTGAGCAAGAGAAGAGTGGGAGCCTCAAAGTGCCCATAAAAGACCTGGAGGAGCACCTGAGGAAGACCTACACCGACGGCCAGAGGCATGAGCCAGTAACTGTCCCGCCCGACATGCCACCAATTCATGCACCTGAACACCAAATGGACATAAGATCTCCCACATGGAGCGAGGTGGAGAAGACCGTGAAGCAGGCAAGATCAGCATCATCACCCGGGCCCAATGGTATCCCGTATAGGCTTTATAAGAACACCCCCAGAGTCTTAAGATACCTTTGGAAGCTGATGAAGGTAGCATGGCAGAAGGGAGTGATACCGAAAGCTTGGCGAAGAGCAGGAGGCATCCTGATCCCCAAAGAGAAGGACTCGTCATCCATTGGCCAGTTTCGCCAGATCAGCTTGCTGAATGTAGAGGGGAAGATTTTCTTCAGTGTCCTTGCCCAGAGACTCTCTACGTTCCTGCAAAGAAACAGCTTTATTGATACATCGGTGCAGAAAGCTGGGATCCAGGGTTTCTCAGGATGCTTGGAACATGCCAATATGATCTGGCACCAGATACAAACTGCAAAAAAAAGAACAGAGAGACCTACATGTGGTATTCTTAGACCTTGCCAACGCCTTTGGGTCAGTCCCTCATAAGATCTTGTGGACGGCCTTCAATTTCTTTGGTGTACCTAACCAAGTCACTGAACTGGTCAAGAGTTACTTTCAGGATCTCCAGTTCTGCGTAACAGTTGAGGGAAACACCACCTCCTGGCAGCATCTGGAAATTGGCATTATGGCGGGCTGCACAGTTTCCCCTCTGGCATTCGTCATGGCAATGGAGTTGGTCATACGGGCATCCCAGTGGGTAGTGGGAGGTGAGAGGACCAAGAGTGGCCTACGTCTTCCGCCAATTAGAGCCTTTATGCATGACATGACCGTCATTACAACAACAAAACCATGCACCAGACGCTTGCTGCAGAAACTTCAGGAAAACATTCAATGGGCACGGATGGACTTCAAGCCAAGCAAGTCACGCAGCATCTCCATCATAAAAGGCCAACTAACAGGTGAGCGGTTCCACATCAGCGAGGAACCAATTCCAACACTCCTAGAGAAGCCCATCAAGAGCCTCGGAAGATGGTATAATGCAGATCTCAGAGACACCCAGCAACTTGAACAACTGCGGCAGGACACGGCTAACGGCCTCAGGCAGATTAATAGCACTGCACTACCAGGGAAACTGAAGCTCTGGTGCCTCCAGTTTGGGTTGCTACCCAGACTCCGGTGGCCGTTAACTATGTACGAAGTCTCAATAAGCCATGCTACTCGCTTGGAAAGGCTAGTGAACTCGCATGTAAGGAAGTGGCTCGGACTTCCAAAGTGCTTCAGCAGCGTTGGACTCTACAGCGACGGAGCCCTGTCGCTGCCAATTTCTAGCCTGGTCGAAGAGTTCAAATTTGCCAAGGTGAGGCTGGAGATGTCCCTCACTGACTCCCGGGACCCTGTAGTGAGAGCCGCCGCTCCTTGCCTCGTTACAGGGCGGAAGTGGACCCCAGTCACAGCTGTGCTACAGGCCAAATCAGCTTTGCTCCATCGTGACGTAGTGGGCCACGTCCAACAAGGCAGAGGAGGCTTTGGCCTTGGAACCGTAACTCCTCTCTGGCAAAAGGCATCTGCAACCGAACGTCGAACTATGGTTGTAGAGGAAGTGCGTCGTCAGGAGGAAACAGCCAGACGTTCCAAAGCTGCAACACAAGCCAAACAGGGCCGCTGGACAAGGTGGGAGGGTGTTGAAAGGAAAAAACTCACATGGAGCGAACTTTGGGGCATGGAATCCAACAGGCTGAGTTTCATTGTTCGAGCAACATATGATGCGCTACCATCTCCCATAAACCTGCAACAATGGTTTGGAAAGGACCCATCCTGTCCCCTGTGTACAACCCCAGCAACACTCAAGCACATAATGGTTGGCTGTAGAACCAGCCTCACTCAAGGCAGATATACGTGGAGACATAACCAGGTCCTCAGATGTCTAGCTGACAAACTTGAGTGCAGGAGGATATCCATCAACGCCCAACCCATCAACAACCAGGATGTGTGCCGACACCTACCAGCGTTTGTTCGGGAGGGGGAAAAGCTGAAGACAAGACCTTCAAATCCTGATCTAAGCCCGTTGAATGCAGCCAGGGACTGGCAGATGCGAGTCGACTTAGATCAGAGGCTAATTTTCCCCCCGGCGATCGCAACGACCACCCTGCGTCCAGACCTCGTCCTATGGTCTGAAACCTCCCATATTGTCTATATCATTGAACTGACAGTTCCGTGGGAGGATGCCATCGAAGAAGCATATGAACGCAAGAAGCTGCGGTACTCCAACCTTGCAGCTGAGGCACAGGACAGAGGCTGGAGGGTAAGGGTGCGCCCAGTGGAGGTGGGCTGTAGGGGCTTTGTAGCTAGCACAACAGCAAAGCTCCTTAGGGAGGTTGGAGTCAGGGGGCAGGCTCACAGACAGGCCATTAAAGAGCTGGCCAACACAGCAGAGAGGACGAGCCATTGGTTGTGGTTGAGGAGGAGTGACACCAGCTGGGCTGCTAAGGCTAACACCTAATGGGACACACACACCCAGGGATTTGATCACCCTGGGGTGGGCCCTTCCTCAGCAGAGGGTGTCTTGTGGTAAGCCGGGCCGAAACACCCCGTGACGCTGAGGCACACAACTGAAGATGTGTCCCAATGGTGGAAAAGCCTCCCAGCAGTGTCACCTAGCCTCACTTAGGTATGCGGTCAGGTGCAAGCCTGGCTCAGGGAGGAGGACGCCCCTGCCATGCAGAGTCCCCAGGGATTGTGCCAACTAGTCCTTTCAACAAATTATTGAGGGAGAAGTTCCACTCGCTTAAACTGGATGAGTTTTATCTTCATTAGGCCAACTAAAAGTTCCAAACATCAAGAAGATGGCACAGAGGATGCTGGTGCTCTTTGGATCTACGTATGTCTGTGAACAGACTGTCAGTGTGATCAACACCAATAAAGCACCCCTCAGATCCCAGTTGAGTGATGGACACCTCAGGTCTGTTTTGAAAATTACCACAACAAAACAGACACCAGACTTTGACGCACTGGCAAAAAAGGGTGATCAACAACCAGGATGTGTGCCGACACCTACCAGCGTTTGTTCGGGAGGGGGAAAAGCTGAAGACAAGACCTTCAAATCCTGATCTAAGCCCATTGAATGCAGCCAGGGACTGGCAGATGCGAGTCGACTTAGATCAGAGGCTAATTTACCCCCCGGCGATCGCAACGACCACCCTGCGTCCAGACCTCGTCCTATGGTCTGAAACCTGCCATATTGTCTATATCATTGAACTGACAGTTCCGTGGGAGGATGCCATCGAAGAAGCGTATGAACGCAAGAAGCTGCGGTACTCCAACCTTGCAGCTGAGGCACAGGACAGAGGCTGGAGGGTAAGGGTGCGCCCAGTGGAGGTGGGCTGTAGGGGCTTTGTAGCTAGCACAACATGTGCCCCAGCGTCACCCCGTGACGCTGGGGCACACAACTGAAGATGTGTCCCAATGGTGGAAAAGCCTCCCAGCAGTGTCACCTAGCCTCACTTAGGTATGCGGTCAGGTGCAAGCCTGGCTCAGGGAGGAGGACGCCCCTGCCATGCAGAGTCCCCAGGGATTGTACCAACTAGTCCTTTCAACAAAAAAAAAAAATTATGGCATATTATTGGTTATTTATAGGTATCTGTTAGGTCGTGTGGGAGTATGGAAAAGACACTTTGGGGAAACTGACGTTGTTAGGCATTGACCCAACAGTGACAGTGTGTATAGGGAGTGTAATTATAAATCGAAAGCAAGGTCAAGTGGTTTTGTTGGTCTTCTTGAGGTCCTGAAAGAGTCTAATCTCATTAAGAGGACCTCACCCCCCGACCCCGCACACACACAAGACCAAACTTCAAGTGGCAAAGCTCAAAAGCATCTAAAGGTCCAATTAAATCAGGCGATTAACCTCTATCCTCAGCCACTTTGACCTACGTATACATATATATTATATTTAGCGGTCAGACAATTACAATTTTCAATAGGATTAATCACAGGGTTGCTGTGGATTAATTTTGATGAATCACGATTAAATGTTCTTAATTTTTAATCCAAATTAACCACTTTTCATTTTGCATGAGGAAAAAGCTCAATCATGTTATGATTTATTTCTACATTTAAAACACTTCCTTTGGTCTACATAACATGTAATGGTGTTTTTTTGGTCAAAATGTTGCATGGATTATGTTTTACAGACCATCTTCAAGCCGCTTTCTGACCGCCTCTTAAGGTCGCGCCATTTTTTGGGCGGTCTTATTTACGTGGCTCTTCTTCAACTGGGTTTTCTCCTCGCCATCTTTGTTGTAGTTTTTAGCGGGTATACTGACCGATATAAATTAGAAATATGGTTGTACAGTATAACGTAACTAATAAAGTACGGCGGTACTAATAAATTAAAAAAGGTACTACCGTATTTTCCGGAGTATAAATTGCTCCGGAGTATAAATCGCACCGGCCGAAAATGCATAATAAAGAAGGAAAAAAACATATATAAGTTGCACTGGAGTATAAGTCGCATTTTTTGGGGAAATGTATTTGATAAAACCCAACACCAAGAATAGACATTTGAAAGGCAATTTAAAATAAATAAAGAATAGTGAACAACAGGCTGAATAAGTGTACGTTATATGACGCATAAATAACCAACTGAGAACGTGCCTGGTATGTTAACTTAACATATTATGGTAAGAGTCATTCAAATAACTATAACATATAGAACATGCTATACGTTTACCAAACAATCTGTCACTCCTAATCGCTAAATCCCATGAAATCTTATACGTCTAGTCTCTTACGTGAATGAGCTAAATAATATTATTTGATATTTTACGGTAATGTGTTAATAATTTCACACATAAGTCGCTCCTGAGTATAAGTTGCACCAAACTATGAAAAAAACTGCGACTTATAGTCCGAAAAATACGGTACAGATACAAAATCTCAAAGGCAGAACCGTATTATTGGTATCCAGTAACAAACGTGTCCGCATCATTCAATTTACTGCGTCACAAGCTTAACTTAATGAATTCTTTTGACCATTAGGTGTTCAAAATTCATACCCCACTTTAACTCACAGACAGCTTAAATGTCCGTCATAAGGTTAGTGTTTTTTTTATATACATACCATTGTTCTCTGAGTAATTTCACTTGATCAAGCCCTTTCTAACATTCCACACTACAAAAAAAAAGTATGTATGCTTTGTGATGATAATGCATCAGCCGATATTCAAGGTTTCACTATCGGCATCGTACCTGAAGTGAAAAAGTTGCATGGGTGCCGAATAAAGACCAAATCGTACGGAAGCGGTAGCAATTTTTATGATAAGAAATAATGTAAACCTAATGAATCTAGTACAGGTATCCAAGAATATTAACACGAAACACATTGTATAGAGAATAAATATCAGGTATGGTAAAAGTCTGGGGACTGAGTTTATTTTTTTTAAAATAGTGTACTCTGGATAATAATTGCCTGTGCCTGCTAGAATAGGCTTTGAGGAGCTCTCTGAAAATAGGAGGGGGTGGGAAGGGAGGGTTCCATCGAGCGTGTTTGACTGCTTTTAATTAGAGGGGGGCCTATCAATCTAAATATCAGCAGCATTGATACCAAGGTGGATATTGTTATCAGAGCGATCGTAGCATGATGTGATTGATACTTTTGTTTCAGTTTTTCATCGATACGTCCGACAAATCTCACTTTTCCTCGCAGTTTATGCGACCACAGTGTCGCTTCTCGTCTGACAGTGCAAACATAGCATCTCTCTCTCTACTCCTCACTCAGGCACACTTTGCCCCTCCCCCTCCCTGCTCTTATGACTACGAATGGCGCTAAAAAAAAAAAAAACGATTCACATCCAAATCGCAATTCTTATTTAATACGATTGTAAATCGATTCTCTTTTTAAGAACTGATTTTTAAAAATACATTTTCAGGCCATCTCCATGCTGAATCGACTCTGAATCTAATCATCACCCCAAGAATGGGAATCGAATTGAAACGTGCGGTGCCTAAAGATTTCCACCTCTGACTTTATTTTTACAAATATCTGCCAGCTTTGTTGACATTTTTTACATCGTTTTTTTTAAAGGGGACCTTTTATGCGAAACAAACTCTTCCTACCTATTAGTACCTGTTTTGGGGATCTGCATAAGTCCTGAACATTTTTCTTCACACTTCCTTTAACCTCTTAAGGCCCAAGCTGTTTGTTTACATGCTTTTTTTTATTTGTCTTTGCTATTTGGGCTTATTGGACCCTAATTAGAATAAAAACTAAAAATCATCTTTTAATATGATGTACTTAGTCCATAAGTGCACAAATGTGTACTTAACGTGTAGTGACATGCAAATTTTTATTTTTACACTTTTTTCCAAATTCCATTGTATGTTATACTCTTCTGACACCAGCAGATGGCAGTATAAGTGTCCATATGTCGGCATAAGAACCCAATTCAGTAGTGTACACAATTTTGGAAATAAGAGCTAAAAGGTGCTGTCCACGCATGTGGCCACTAAGGCCTTTGGAGGCTAAATGAGCCAATTGGAATTTTCCCAATTTGTGATGTTTTTTCCAGTTGTGACGTCAGCGGATTATCCATATATGGCAGACATTTACCGAATGAGCTTTGCACGAGTCCGCCATTGTAGTCTGACATTGTATATCCTCTTTTTCTGGGGCAGACTGTCTTGCATAAGCACATGCATCCTCCGCTGTTGCCATTTCTAATACAAAGTAGTGTGTCATGTTTGCGGGGCCGCATTTTGGCGGTAGTTGTGATTTCAAGATGCAGACGGAATGCACGAATGCAGCTTGCAGGTAAAATAATATTTAATTACACAAGTAGTCAAACGCTACGCTTAAAGGCCTACTGAAATGAATTTTTTTTATTTAAACGGGGATAGCAGATCTATTCTATGTGTCATACTTGATCATTTCGCGATATTGCCATAATTTTGCTGAAAGGATTTAGTATAGAACAACGACGATAAAGATCGCAACTTTTGGTATCTGATGAAAATAAGGCTTGCCCCTACCGGAAGTAGCGTGACGTAGTCAGTTGAACATATACGCAAAGTTCCCTATTGTTTACAATGATGGCCGCATGAAGTGAGAGACATTCGGACCGAGAAAGCGACAATTTCCCCATTAATTTGAGCGAGGATGAAAGATTTGTGGATGAGTAAAGTGCAAGTGAAGGACTAGTGGGGAGTTGAAGCTATTCAGATAGGGAAGATGCTGTGAGAGCCGGGGGTGACCTGATATTCAGCTGGGAATGACTACAACAGTAAATAAACACAAGACATATATATACTCTATTAGCCACAACACAACCAGGCTTATATTTAATATGCCACAAATTAATCCTGCATAAAAACACCTACGTGTTTGTTATGCTAGCTCCTAGCTCCTCTGCTAGCTCCTAGCTCCATAGAACACGCCAATACAATTCAAACACCTGATCAACACACACAATCACTCAGCCCAAAAGACCGCTCACCTAACCCAAGGTTCATAAAGCTTATATATTTTAAAAAAGTTACGTACGTGACGCGCACGTACGGTCAAGCGATCAAATGTTTGGAAGCCAAAGCTGCATACTCACGGTAGCACGTCTGCGTCTTTGTCATCCAAATCAAAGTAATCCTGGTAAGAGTCTGTGTTGTCCCATTTCTCTACAGGCGTCTGTGTATCAAAGTCAAAAGTCCTCCTGGTTTGAGTCTCTGTTATCCGAGTTCTTCCATCTTGACTGCATCTTTCGGGAATGTAAACAAAGAAGCGCCGGCTGTGTACGTGTTGCTGCTGACTTCCCTCGCAAAATAGACGCTTCGCACCGACAACTTTCTTCTTTGCTTGCTCAGCTTCTTTCTCCATAATGCAATGAACAAATTGCAACAGATTCACCAACACAGATGTCCAGAATACTGTGTAATAATGACATGAAAACAGAGCTATTTCGTATTGGCTTCAATGGTGTCCGAATACTTCCGTTTCAATGATTGACGTCACGCGCATACGTCATCCTCAGAGGCGTTTCGAACCGGAAGTTTAGCGGCAAATTTAAAATTGCACTTTATAAGTTAACCCGGCCGTATTGGCATGTGTTGCAATGTTAAGATTTCATCATTGATATATAAACTATCAGACTGCGTGGTCGGTAGTAGTGGCTTTCAGTAGGCCTTTAACACTCGTGCAGGGAAGGGCACGTAAAACTAAAAACTAGTGCGGTTAGGAGGGCACAAAGAGACTCAAACTCAAAACTAGATAAAGCTTACATTGAAGCGCGGAATGAATGAACAGTGTGCCACAGCAGTCAATGCTTGAGCGCTGAATACTTTTTCTTCTTTACAGTTTTACCGCAGCCAGCATCCATGTGTTGCATTACTGCCATCTTCAGTTTCATTATATAAGTACATTACAGTCTCTCCTTGAGTCTAGTATTATTCAAAAACTCCCATATTATTTTCCTTCCATTTTCAGTGTCCGCAAGATTTATCAGGCTCTTCAGCGTCCCATCCACAGGTCCCGGTACCCTCAGTTTTGCAGTCATAGTCAGTCTTGCTATATTATACTTAGTATATTCCATAAAAACGTGTTCTACTGTTTCTAATATTCTACATTGTTCACACATTCCTGTTGGGTGTTTCCCAATAAAAACTATTTATCATTTAAATAGTTATGCCCAATCTTAATTCTGTCGAGCGCGGGATAAAGTGCAGGGCTGGTTTAAAAAGGCTGTCTAATTACTAATACAACTCAAGTGGACCTAACAGCGCTCTGAAGTAGGGGTCAAGTTGCTTCAGGAAGGACAAAACCAAAACAGGAAAATAAACCAAAATAAGAGTGCCAACATGGCACTGCCATATTTATTATTGAAGTCACAAAGTGCATTATTTTTTTTAACATGCCTCAAAACAGGAGCTTGGAATTTGGGACATGCTCTCCCTGAGAGAGCATGAGGAGGTTGAGGTGGGCGGGGTTGGAGGGGGTGGGGTTGAGGTGGGGGTGTAGGGGGTAGCGGGGGTGTATATTGTAGTGTCCCGGAAGAGTTAGTGCTGCAAGGGGTTCTGGGTATTTGTTCTGTTGTGTTTATGTTGTGTTACGGTGCGGATGTTCTCCCGAAATGTGTTTGTCATTCTTGTTTGGTGTGGGTTCACAGTGTGGCGCATATTTGTAACAGTGTTAAAGTTGTTTATACGGTCACCCTCAGTGTGACCTGTATGGCTGTTGACCAAGTATGCTTGCATTCACTTGTGTGTGTGAAAAGCCGTAGATATTATGTGACTGGGCCAGTCGCAAAGGCAGTGCCTTTAAGGTTTATTGGCACTCTGTACTTCTCCCTACGTCCGTGTACACAGCGACGTTTTAAAAAGTCATACATTTTACTTTTTGAAACAGATACCGATAATTTTGAAACCGATACCGATCATTTCCGATATTACATTTCAAAGCATTTATCGGCCGATAATATCGGCAGTCCGATATTATCGGACATCCTTAATAATGACACAACAGAAACACCTATTGGGATTCTTGCAGACGTCATTTCAAACGGATGGAGGCTACACAAGACGACATCACATTTACCCTTCATCCTCTTCTCTGTGTCCCCTGTCACTTGACTGCCCCCCCCACACACACCCCTTGGCAAACGCGACAGGATAACCTTAGGTGTTATATGCTCACCATCTCTTCTTCTTCAAGGACAACCTCTGCTGTCATCGCCAAAATGAAAGCCTCTTCCCAATTAAACTTTGTCCTTTTTCTCTCTTTGTGCTTCCGATGAAGAGCCAAGGATCACCCAAAACCCATTATAGCCTGCAGATAATGAACGAACATAAATATTTATCGCTGTAATTACTGATATTTCACCGCAACGTGTTGCCAACTATGTAGTGATGATGGGAATAAACAAGCAAAGAAATGGTACACTAATGCAAAAAGCCATTAGAGGCGATTGCCGGTATATCTATTTTTATGCTCTGGGGCACCTTGTCTAGTAGCGCCGCTTCTGTTAATCACTCATAAACACTGAAGGGTCTTATAAGGGGCAATGATGATGCTGGATAAATATTTTCAGCCCCGCTCTCCATCTCTTCACCCTTAAAGGACCTTGGCTAGAGTGGACAGGTCAGACCACTGGAGACTGAACGTGAGAAGGGAAGTGGGAGGGGCGAATGTCTGTGTGCACGTGGGCTTAATAAAAACGACTAAAAGAGCTTTAAGGGCACAGAAAGCGTGAAATAGATCATAGTTCTTAAACTTTTTTTCAATAAGTACCACCTCAGAAAAACAATTGGCTCGCCAAGTACCACCATAATGACCAATACAGTAACATACTAGGCCTCAGTATTCATTAAAAACAAGGCAGATGTTTTATTTAACAATTATATTTTATATTCTTGGCCATATCTAATTGATTCTTTGGCGTACCATTTGAAATAGACGACAAGAGTGTGTGTGCATACTTACTTTGTGTGTGTTTAAGCTGCAGATGGGAGGAGAGACACATCAATAAGACCAAGAGAAGTATTTCTTGTACTTTTGGGAGGGGTGTTGCGAGAGGGAGACTGAAAGAAAAGAAAGAAAAGTGAAAGAAAAGTTAAACATGGAGAAAAAAAATGCAACCTGTACGCAGAGGTCGAGAGGGCGCTAAGGTAGAGGTAGAGGAGCCACTGTTACTCTTACTTTAGAGCGGTCCTTCTCAAATAGTGGGGGGGGGGCATCCCTTTTTTCCCCCCGTGCCAGAATATTGACAAAGCGTATGTAGAGCTTGTCTTCACCGTGACTACTGTGGAAGACGAGGAAATATCCATGTGTAGTCAATTATATTATGCAGAGGTGTACTTACAACAATTTCATAGACTGCTTAAGAGTAATAGGGCTCAAGTAAAGGTAAAAAGTAGTCATCCAAAAAAGTTACTTGAGTAAGAGTTAGTATCTACTAAAAAACACAAAAGTACTGAGTAACTGGTGAGGAACAGTGTGGTTTTCGTCCTGGTCGTGGAACTGTGGACCAGCTCTATACTCTCGGCAGGGTCCATGAGGGTGAATGGGAGTTTGCCCAACCAGTCTACATGTGTTTTGTGGACTTGAAGAAGGCATTCGACCGTATCCCCCGGGAAGCCCTGTGGGGAGTGCTCAGAGAGTATGAGGTATCGGACTGTCCGCTCCCTGTATGATCAGTGTCAGAGCTTGGTCCGCATTTGGCGGCAGTAAGTCGGACACGTTTCCAGTGAGGGTTGGACTCTGCCAAGGCTGCTCTTTGTCACCGATTTTGTTCCTATCTTTTTTATGGACAGAATTTTTCTTCTTTTTGCAGATGATGTGGTCCTGATGGCTCCATCTGGCCAGAATCTTTAGCTCTCACTGGATCGGTTCGCAGTCGAGTGTGAAGCGACTGGGATGAGAATCAGCACCTCCAAGTCCGAGTCCATGGTTCTCACCCGGAAAAGGGTGGAGTGTCATCTCCAGGTTTGGGAGGAGATCTTGCCCCAAGTGGAGGAGTTCAAGTACCTCGGAGTCTTGTTCACGAGTGAGGGAAGACTGGATCGTGAGATCGACAGGCAGATTGGTGCGGCGTCTTCAGTAATACGGACGCTGTATCGATCCGTCGTGGTGAAAAAGAAGCTGAGCCAGAAGGGGAAGCTCTCAATTTATCGGTCGATCTACGTTCCCATCCTCAGGAGCTCAAAGTAAGGCCGTTGCTCCTCCACATCGAGAGGAGCCATGTGAGGTGGTTCGGGCATCTGGTCAGGATGCCACCCGAACGCTTCCCTAGGGAGGTGTGTGGGTGCCATCCATCCATTTTCTACCGCTTGTCCCTTTCGGGGTCGCGGGGTGTGCTGGAGCCTACCTTAGCTGCATTCAGGCGGAAGGCGGGGTACACCCTGGACAAGTCGCCACGGACTGCGGTGTATACCTACAAAATTTGCTAAAACAAAAAGATAGCATATACGTTAGCATGCTAACAGATATTATTCGTGTAGAAAAAAAAAAAAAATTACGCCGAGGTGTATACCTGCAACAATAGCAAAAGAGTTAGCATGCTAATGTTAGAATGCTAACGATTGGGCTGCAGGCTGTTAAAAAATTAGCTCCGGGATGCAATTTGAACGCCCCTGCTTTAACCATTCGAGAGGCAGCAGAAGATCTTCCACTTCTGTAACCAGGCATGAGATTACAACCTGAATCATTTCCCCCAATGAGGCGTATTCCGCGTCTGTACCCTTCGCAGTAAAGCACAAAGAGCATTACTGTACTTTTAACACTCGGTAAGCACGGGCACTAAACAAAACACACAATCTGCTTTACAAGGTATATATTTATTGTGTTGTTTTACAGAGGTGCAGGCCAAAGGCTGCGTGCACCCTGCACAATGTTTCATATTTGAAGCCTAATGCGGGAAAACAAGAACAACAAAAATACATCCAGCCACAGAAATTATGTGCGGCTGTAAAACTTCCTCCAGGTTTATCTTGTGGATAAATGTGTCTCACCTTTAGTATCAAACCCCAGAGCAAACAGGTTACAGACCCTATCTGCACTTTTACAGCAGAGCATAATAATGTTTTTTTTTAGTATGAATATAAAAATAATGTGCAGGGGTGTGGAAACCTAAAAAACAGCTCCAGTGTGGAGTTAGCCAAAGTGAAGCACCGTCCATTAAACACCAATAATGTTTGTTCTTACTGCCATATTTTATAGAACACACCAGGATATAAGTTGCACCCACAAATTTTTGAAGAAAAAAATAGTTTCCAAATATTAGCCTCTCCGGACGATAAGCCGTTAATATATATGTGGTGAATGTTTTGTGAATGTTTATTTACATACCTTAATTGTTTTCAAGCAGAAGTCATCATGGACCCACTAGCTGCTAAACAGCTAAACAGACTCAATAACTCCACGGTGACGTCTTGGCGAGTTTATTGAGGAATTTGTGAAACTGAAACAATACAAAATAAATGTCATTGTAAGTTAATAATACTAACACAGATACAAATACACATATACTCACATACACACTGTTATTCATACATACATACATAGGTAACTACGCTCCCACATACATACACAAATACAGTACATACCTACAAACTCAAAGTTCATACATCCACATGCACATTCACGGTACAAACATACATATACACATACATGTACATATACATTCACTGTACAAACATACATATACACATACTGTACATATACATTCACTGTACAAACATACATATACACATACTGTACATATACATTCACTGTACAAACATACATATATACATACTGTACATATACATTCACTGTACAAACATACATATACACATACTGTACATATACAAGTACATATACATACATTCACTGTACAAACATACATATACACATACTGTACATATACAAGTACATATACATACATACACTCATGCACATAATCACGTTTCATCAAACATGAATTAACGTTGTTGCCCTAGGGTAAACTGGATAACACATGGCACACTGACAAGGGTTAACCTATTGTTACTATAACAATCTACAAGGTTAATATAGGTTGCTTCTCTTTCTTCCCCTCCATTTTTCTGCATTCTTTTTTATCTGTAGTTATCATTACATATAAGTATTTTGCATTTGAACAACTGTATTGTTGATAATAGAGGTAAATTATTGGTATCGTTCATTATCAATAGCGCTATTTCTATTGATCCATTTGTGGTGTAATAATGCTTATTGTAATTTCTGTATTATTATTTATTTCACTAACTGCTTCTTTGCTATCACTTTTACCATCATATTTGTACATATCCTATTTGCTGATGTTGCTCTATTGTTGTTGTTGTTGTGTTTGCTGTTGTTGTTTTTGTCTCTCTGTCTTATCCCCCTCTTACCCCCGGAATTTCCCTCTGTCTTCCTTTTTTTCTCTTTCTATCCCCTCCTGCTCCGGCCCGGCTGCACCAAATAATAATATAAATACATTTAATAAAGTCAAATACAAATAAGGCAACAAGAGAAGTATCCCACACTTCTCTTTTGTAAAGTAAATCTGAACAGCCGATATGGGCATCTAAATCAACTATATGATTTGCCTGAGAAGCTGGACAGGACAAAAATAATAATAATAATGATAATAATAATAATACTAACACAGACATTTGTAAAGATGTTAGCCTACTAGCTGATGCTAACGACGCTAACTTCATTACATTACAATAGCATGAAAACACTCTAACAGACATCACAAATGGGCCGATTTATTAAGTAATAATTGTTTTAGTTAAACTGTAAAAGTTACAAACGTTGCTTGGAGTGATAAATGAGACATCCCTTTGAGCAAAAACGCTGTTTCTGGTTACAGAATCAAAACAGGAAGTACATTTTCAACCCGCACTACCCGCAGTGAGCAAACTCATCCAAAAGAGGGCGCTATAGCATGAACAACTAACACACCATTTCAGCCCTTTGCATGGATTTAATGCAAACTATTGAACACAAAACATTATGGGCACAAACTGGGAAAAAAATCCATATCCGATTTTATAAGCCGCAGGGTTGACAATCTAGGAAAAAGTAACAGTTTATAGTTCGGTATTGATGGTACATTTTCCCTGATAGTTTATGTCAACACATGAATATCCATCACCTTGGATGTCTTTGTGAGAAAGTCTTTCAATTTTAGGTCCGATTCCACAGTGAGGAAATAACTTTGGACACCAAAACTTTAATGTTTCATTGAGAATATCGAATATTACACAACGTGTTAAAAAATCTGTCAAAATGTTTTAGTACGACTTTGGTAAGCTATGAAGCCCCTCTTGATGGATTTCCGGAGCATTACGGCTACCGTGCTTCAACTTACGAGTATTATTATGGTGTGTTACCCCAAAATAGCACCTATTAGGACACATTATCTGGCATTTCGCAATATTATGCAAAACCAACTTTTCTTACCTATCGGTACGTGCTGATGTGTATTTGGGATCCCGAAAAATTGCGCGCGTACGCCATTGTAGCTTGATGCCAGAGTCATTAAGCGCCTTCTTTTTCTCTATCCTCTTTCTGTGGGACTTTCATCCTCCACTGTTTCCATTTCTAATACAAAGTAGAGTGCAGTTATAACTAGATGTCCGATATTATCGGCTGATAAATGCTTTAAAATGTAATATCGGAAATTATCGGTATAAAAATTATCGGTATCGGTTTCAAAAAGTAAAATTTATGATTTTTTAAAACGCCGCTGTGTACACGGACGTAGGGAGAAGTACAGAGCGCCAATAAACCTTAAAGGCACTGCCTTTGCGTGCCGGCCCTATCACATAATATCTACGGTTTTTCACACACACAAGTGAATGCAAAGCATACTTGGTCAACCGCCATACAGGTCACACTGAGGGTGACCGTATAAACAACTTTAACACTGTTACAAATATGCGCCACACTGTGAACCTGTGACGATCGGTCACTTCATTTCTGTTTGTCTCCTTGGTTTTTGTATTACTTCCGGTCAGTGCTCTTATTTTGTTAAATTTCCTGTTCCGCGGAGCACTGTTTTCTCTTCACCTGCCGTTGATTGGCAGTCGGTCCACACCTGCTGCCAATCAGCATATGTCTATTTATGTTTTCTCTCGAGCACTCCTCAGTGCTCGATGATAGACTTCTATGTTTGGAACAATTCCGCAAGACTGCTTTATTTTCTGTTTATGTTAATTAAAATCATCTTACCTGCACATCCTCCTCCTGGTTCTTGCATCTTGGGGACACACAAACTGCAGCCATGCGAGTTCCTAACAGAACCCACACCAAACAAGAATGACAAACACATTTCGGGAGAACATCCGCACCGTAACACAACATAAACACAACAGAACAAATACCCAGAACCCCTTGCAGCACTTACTCTTCCGGGACGCTACAATATACACCCCCCGCTGCTCCCCATCTCAACCCCAACCCCGCTCACCTCAACCTCCTCATGCTCTCTCAGGGAGAGCATGTCCCAAATTCCAAGCTGCTGTTTTGAGGCATGTTAAAAAAATAATACACTTTGTGACTTCAATAATAAATATGGCAGTGCCATGTTGGCATTTTTTTCCATAACTTGAGTTGATTTATTTTGGAAAAACTTTGTTACATTGTTTAATGCATCCAGCGGGGCATCACAACAAAATTAGGCATAATAATGTGTTGATTCCACGACTGTATGTATCGGTATCGGTTGATATCGGAATCGGTAATTAAGAGTTGGACAATATCGGAATATCGGATATCGGCAAAAAAGTCATCATTGGACATCTCTAGTTCTAATTTATATCTGTCAGTAGCTTCGCTATGGAAGCACTAAAAACTACTATTAAAACAAAGATGACGGGGAGAATACGCTGTTGAAGTGGAGGCACGTAAATAAGGCCGCCCAACAAACGGCGCATCCTGAAGAGACGATCAGAAAGCGGCTTGAAAAATAATCTACGCAACATTTTGACCGAAGAACCACCATTACATGTTATGTGGACCACAAGGAAATGTTTTAAATGTAGAAAAAAAAAAAATCATAATATGACTCCTTTTAATGCGCCTTATAATTTGGTGCGACTTTTGTATGAAAATAGACCTGAATAGACCCACTCATCGGCAATGGGATTTATAATCCGGTGCGTTTTATGGTCCAAAAAATATGGTAAGTAAATGCGCTTTTGTTATTTACGGTATTTTGGGGGTTTTGACAAATACCAATACAAATAGCTATTCCCGTATAAAAGGGCCACATCCTACTCAATTCAGGGGCTTCGAACATGATATTGGATCCCAGTAGGACCTTATATAGTAAGCATCCATTTATAAAATACTTCATAAATTCCTGGTGTTTACGTGGTGAATCCGAGTTGTTTTCCTTTTGGCCGAATTCTCCAGCCTCCTTCTAAGCACGCTGGGGGTCGAGGGTTGGCTCCACCCTTCCAATCATTATTCAGGTAAAACAACGTTACAGTGGTACCTCAACTTAAGAGTGTTGTGAGGTAAGAGCTGTCTCTCGACTAATTCTTAAGCTTTGAGTTACAACCAAAAATGTGAGATACAAGAATCCCCGCCATGGCTGAATGAGCAGGTATCGGACACCTCGGTCTCCTTAGACGCATCCTCGCTCATCCATGCGGACTGGCCGAGAGTTAGTGGGCGGCCGGGGGTGGAGTCGGCTCTCTTGGTTGCTTTGTCGGGTGTGCTCCCGTCTCTGGCCATGCCCCCACCCCAGCAGACGATGGCGTGGAACACCACAGACGCCACCACAGTGTATATGTTTTTTTCATTTGTATTATTATTTTTGTTATTTATTTATTTTAAGTTTTTTGTAGCTGAATGTAGAAATGGCTGGTTGCATCAGCTATGCTCTTTTAATGTATTTAATGTCCTTTGTGTTCTTTGATGTTTCCCTCTTACACATGTTTATGTGTGCTATGGCTATGAGGTTTTTTTTTTTCCATTGTCCTCAGTCTGGACCCCCTCTCCAAGCGTTTACCTGTTTCTCACCTTTTTTGTAAGGGGCGCCGGAAGTTGGCAGACCCGTCAGAGATCCTGTTCTGTCTCCCTGTAATGTTTGTCTGCTCTTGAATGGGATTGTTCTGAAAATCTTAATTTTCCCTTCGGGGATTAATAATGTATTTCTGATTCTGATTCTGATTAGTTGGCGTAGCAAACGTCCCAATGAAAAGCCTAAGATTCACACAAAACATCTGGTCTTACTCGCTAGCATTAGTTTAAAGCTAGAAAGCGACATAATTCAGGACTAGGATACTAAAAAACTCCTTTGTCCCACATGCCATCAGACTGTACAACTCATCTCTATGGTGGTGGGGGGGGGGGGGTACTAGGATGACAGGGGATGCAAAACAATAACAGTGCAATACTTTTTCATAACATGGTCACTACTGCCTAGTTTCTCTTGTTATATTCTTATGTTTAATGTTATATTTTTATTCTTATTGTTGCTTTTTATTTTTATTCTTATTGTAATATTTTCTATTTTATTTCCATTTATACCCCCATTGTTTACTTTTTAAAATTTGATCTCAATTCTGTACGCTGCTGCTGGAATTTAAAATTTCTTCTCCTGAAGGAATCAATAAAGTACCATCTATCTATAACTTGGTTTTTTAAACCATGGGAAGGAAGAAAGTGAGTGTGAAGGACAGTGCTGAGAAGAAGTGGACGATATTCATTGAATTAAAGAAAGAAATCATCAAAAACATGGCGAGCGTATAGCAGACTTAGCGAAGCAATTTGATCGAATCACTGCCGGTCTGCACCATACTGAAGCAGAATGTGACTAACAACAGCCAAGAATGTTAAAAAATTATATCTAAACAGCGGACATTTATCCATGAAAATATGGACAAGCTGCTGATAGTGTGTTTGACCGATAAGCAGGTAGAAGGAGACTGAAGTCCACTCACCAAGGTAAATGCTGTACATCAGTGGTCCCCAACCAAGCGTTTGCTACCGGGCTGCACAGAAACAATAATTAATTCATAAACTACCACATTTTCTCCAACTTAACTTTCGCCTTTCCCACTAAACACACCAATAAGCTTGTTAATAGATGTATATGACAACTCATTTGTTATAGTACATGGTACAATGCACATTAATGGACATATAAAATGTTAATGTGCCAGACTGGAGGCAAAGGCACATTTTTCACGCTAATTTTTTTGCTGTTTTTGTCTGCCGCACGTAGAAAAGCCGATCCGTGAGAATAATGCATACATTAAACCGGTCCCTGGTGTAAAAAAGGTTGCTGTACATTATTATTACATTATTTCATGAAACTACTGTAGTTGTTAGTAGTACTGTTGCCAAAAAAATAATACTGAATGAGCAGTATTATTTGTAAAGTGTGGTGAAAGTATTTGCATTCATATACTGTACAAACTCATGTTGTATTGTACAACACACCCGGTGAGGTGTGTTTTTGCCCTTTTTGGGTTCTTTCTGCAACTATTTCTCCTTCAATGGCTGCTGTTTGAGGTGAGCGTTGGCACATCAAAACACTGAAATGTGCAATTCAGTCATGTTTGCAACCCAACCAGGGACCACTAACACCACCATGGAGAGCAATAGTCTATCCTGTGTGTGCGTTTGTGTGTCTACGTGTGTGTGTGTGTGCGTGTGTGTGTGTGCATGGCGGTGTGATGTTGAGATGAAAACGGGCCAGCACGCCTGGATATGCTGACTCAATCAGTGGACTGTCTGGCAGGGAGTCTCGCATCACAGCCAGTCACCGTGGTGATCTGTCACCATGGGGACAGGTTTTCTTCGCTGGGCTTCAGTAATAAAATGTCTACCTGAGCCCTGCTCGGCTTCTTATTCGCTCTCTTCCTCCTCTGGACTTCTCTGATGAAATGAATTGCACACACACACACACACACACACACACACACACACACACACACACACACACACACACACACACACACACACACACACACACACACACACACACACACACACACACACACACACACACACACACACACACACACACACACACACACACACACACACACACACACACACACACACACACACACACACACAACTCCACGTGGGACCAAGCAGCTCCATCACTGTCACACAGTGCCCAGATTGGGTGCCAAAGCCTCTAATCAAGACAAGAAGCACATTTCACAGCCTTATAAACGCGTCTACTCCGTCTGGCCCATGAATGTGTGCCTGAAGTAGTGTTGTAACGATACCAATATTTTGGTACCGATACTAAAATTACTTCGGTACATTTCTAAATAAAGGGGACCACAAAAATTTGCGTCATTGGCTTTATTCTAACAAAAAAATCTTAAGGTACATTAAACATATGTTTCTTATTGCAGTTAAGTTCTTAAATAGAATAGTGAACACACTAGACAACTTGTCTTTTAGTAGTAAGTAAACAAACAACGGCTCCTAATTAGTCTGCTGACATATGCAGTAACATATTGTGTCATTTATCATTCTATTATTTTGTCAACATTATTAAGGACAAGTGGTAGAAAATGTATTATTAATCTACTTGTTCATTTACTGTTAATATCTGCTTACTTTCTCTTTTAACATGTTCTGTCTACACTTCTGTTAAAATGTAATAATCACTTATTCTTCTGTTGTTTGATACTTTACATTAGTTTTGGATGATACCACAAATTTGGGTATCAATCCGATATCAAGTAGTTACAGGATCATACATTGGTCGTATTCAAAGTCCTCATGTGTCCAGGGACATATTTCCTGAGTTTATAAACATAATATACATTTTAAAAAAACAAAAGAAAATGTTGTGATGCCAAAAAATATTGACGTAATTATAGTAGTATCAACTAGATACGTGCCTGTACTTGATATCATTACAGTGGATGTTAGGTGTAGCGTTTGTTTACATTTTGATGCTGGTGAGCTACGGTGTGAAGTGAAGCATGTTTAGCTATTCCTCGTCCTGCAGGAATGATACTTGTAAGAAACTTACTTTATTTGTCGCCATGGAGACCAGGATTAGTGATTTAGAAGTAGCTAAAACACTGCCGACGGCTGATGGACATTAGCCGCTAGCTAGCTAGCCATGTCTTAAAGCACCTCTTCCTGAGGGCGTTTCAGTGTTATAACTTCACCTTTATCGTTAGTTTTTAAGCCAAAATGCGTCCGTTCTCCCTTTTCTGTCTACACACTATGTCTGTTTGTAAGTACTCCGTGATTGTGTGCCGCTGAACATGCTCCTCTGTTTGTAAACCAGTAATGTACCGAAAATGATTAATTAGTATCGCGGTACTATACTAATACCGGTATACCGTACAACCCTAGCCTGTAGTGTATCTTACCATACTTGCCAACCCTCCCGTTTTCAGCGGGAGAATCCCGGTATTCAGCGCCTCACCCGACAACCTCCCGGCAGAGATTTTCTCCCGACAAACTCCCGGTATTCAGCCGGAGCTGGAGGCCACGCCCCCTCCAGCTCAATGCGGACCTGAGACTGAGTGGGGACAGCCTTTTCTCACGTCCGCTTTCCCACAATATAAACAGCTTGCCTGCCCAATGACGTCATAACATCTAGGGCTTTTAGAGAGTAGAGTGGACAACTGCGCACACAACAAGGAGACAAAGCAGAAGAACGAGGAAAGCAAGATGAAGAAATACGCTTGCAAGTTCCAAAACGAATGGAACAAGAATTTCAGTTCATCCAGGACAGTTCGAAGGGGAAGGTGTATGTTGCCTGTAAATATGTAGAACAGACTTCTCCATTGAACACGGTGGCCGAAATGATATACTCATCATGAACGGAGAAGTTAAACAGGACAATACTGCCATCTAATGGATAACCACCGGTACACTGAAATTCAAGTATTTCTTTTATGTAAATAAAATAAATATATATACATATATATATATATATATATAGCTAGAATTCACTGAAAGTCAAGTATTTCATACATATATATATATATATATATAGGAAATACTCGAGTTGGTGAATTCTAGCTGTAAATAACCATGCCCCCAACCCCCCCCCCCCCCCCCCCGCCCCCAACCCCTACCCCCCACCTCCCAATATTGGAGGTCTCAAGGTTGGCAAGTATGTATCTTACTACATTTAATAGTCTTGTTCTCAGGCAAATGGAACAATCCGTTGGAATCCGTTTACTCATCTGCAGAGAGTACCACACATTTGTTTGTGGTGGACAAGGTGGACTTAATTTGTTCAAATTACATTTTTTGAATTATTTGTGTTGGGAAATAACAGCAATGAGGAGGTAGAAAATAGCGGCGTTCTCAGCCGAATCTCCCAGCAGGCACAAGACAATAAAACAACGTTGAGAACTTGCTGAATTAGGTCCTGGCGTTGAGCAAGAAACAACATGCTTTTTGACGACATTTAATCAACGTTGGGTTATGACGTCGATTATACCATTGAAATTTGGTCGTTTCCCAACCAATATTCCACAACACAAACAACGTTGAAACGACATGTTTCTTGACAATGTTTGATCAATGTCAGGTTGTGACGTTGATTTGACCATTGAAATCTGGTTAGACTTGGACTTAGACTTCCTTTTATTGTCATTACAATTTGAATTTTACAGTACAGATAAGAACGGAATTCCGTTGCATTAGCTCATTGTAGTGCAGGATAAAAGAGCAATAAGGTGCAGATATAAATAAATAGATTACTGTACAGATAAATATATTGCACTTTTGCATATGCATCCACGTTTATGGATGTATGTTATATTGTCTTTACATTCCAGCGAGTTAATCCGTTTTGGGGGGGAATTGAGGGAATTATTATGATGTGTTCAAGAGTCTTATGGCCTGAGGGCTGCGGAACCTCTTTCTAGAGTCCAGCAGGGAAAACAGTCCTTGGTGGGGGTGGGAGGAGTCTCTACAGATTTTCTGAGCCCTGGTCAGGCAGTGGCTTTTTGCGATTTCCCGGATAGGAGGAAAAGAAGTCCTGATGGTTTTTTCCGTTGACCATTTAGTGGTCTATTGTACGGAATATGTACTGTACTGTGCAATCTACTAATAAAGGTTTCAATCAATCAATCAAAAAACTCTCTGCAGAGACTTCCAGTCTGAGGCACTGCAGGCTCCAGTCCAGACAAAGATGCAGTTGGTCAGTAGGCTCTCAATAGTGCACATCAACGTTGTGTCAATTTGCAAACACAACTATTTTGCAACGTTGTTCCAAAGTCAGTTTTAAAGTACATGAATGTATAATCAACTTTGTATCAATGTCTTGTGCCTGCTAAACAAGCTTCTAAAAATATTTATGCAAACCTGGACAGCTAGTTAACATCTAAATGTCTTTCAATAAGCACACAAGTATAGTATCTTCTTGTATTTTAGTCAAGTCTTTAAAAAAAAAGGTAAACGTGGTATGTTATAGGCTGCTGGGAGCTAGCAGCTCCACAACAGCTGAGCACACAATGGCACACAAGCGAGGCATACATAATAAGTGTCCATAACTGAACAATAATGCAGTCTAAAACACCACAATTGTCAATATAAAGTTTCAGATAATGATCATTTATTTTTTACTTACAAAGTCTCCAAGTCAGAAGCTTATTAGAAAGTATCCAGTAAAAAATGTGTCTGCATCATTCAACTTACTTCATGATTAATTATTGTGGCCACAAAACAACTGATCATCCCATCTCAATTTTAAAGAGGCTGTTTGCAACTTACTAAAAGTTACATTTTTAAACAAAAAAATATAACAAAAACACAAACAAGCTTATGTTAACATTAGAGGTTATTTAAAAAATGTTTTCACAATGATTGATTATATCCAATAAGAATTGCTCATCTGCCCAAGTAATTTGTCTGGAGTTCAGGCTTGTCGCTCACTACTGTCTTGTACAGTCAAGCGCGTGCACACGAGCAAAATACACTATATTGCCAAAAGTATTTGGCCACCTGCCTTTACTCACATATGAACTTGAAGTGCCATCCCATGGAATTGTCCAAATGTTTTGGTATCCTGGAGCATTCAAAGTTCATTTCACTGGAACTAAGGGGCCAAGCCCAACTCCTGAAAAACAACCCCACACCATAATTCCTCCTCCATCAAATTTAACACTCGGCACAATGCAGTCCGAAATGTATCGTTCTCCTGGCAACCTCCAAACCCAGACTGGTCCATCAGATTGCCAGATGGAAAAGCGTGATTCATCACTCCAGAGAACACGTCTCCACTGCTCCAGAGTCCAGTGGCGACATGCTTCACACCACTGCATGCCATGCTTTGCATTGGACTTGGTGATGTATGGCTTAAATGCAGCTGCTCGGCCATGGAAACCCATTCCATGAAACTCTCTGCGTACTGTACGTGGGCTAATTGGAAGGTCACATGAAGTTTGGAGTTCTGTAGCAAGTGACTGTGCAGAAAGTCTTTGCACTATGCGCTTAAGCATCCGCTGACCCCTCTCTGTCAGTTTACGTGGCCTACCACTTGGTGGCTGAGTTGCTGTTGTTCCCAAACTCTTCACTTTTCTTATAATAAAGTTGACTTTGGAAAATTTAGGAGCGAGGACTTTTCACGACTGGATTTGTTGCACGGGTGGCATCCTATGACAGTTCCACGCTGGAAATCACTGAGAGCGGCCCATTTTTTCACAAACGTTTGTAGAAACAGTCTCCATGCCTAAGTGCTTGATTTCATACACCGGGCCAAGTGATTAGGACACCTGATTCTCATCATTTGGATGGGTGGCCAAATACTTTTGGCAATATGGTGTACATCCAAAAGAAGCAATATAGAAAATGCAGTCATGTTGTTGTTGTGATAGACCATACAAACAATGAGAGCTGACGTTAGCTAGAAAATCACAGACAAAGCTGATGCGCGTGAGATTGTTATGTACATGTGGAATTTACATCATTATGTACTAAATGTGATGACCGGTCACATCAGGTGTGACATGATTTGTTTCCTTAGTTTCTGTGTTTATTTCCTGGTCTACGCTCTTATTATAGTTCCACTTTCTGTCTGTCTCCCTGAGCGCTTTTCCCCTCACCCACCGCTGATTGGCAGCCCGGCCACACCTGGTCGTGGTTGTCAATCAGGCTGCTATTTATGCCTGCCTCGCCCTCCAGTCAATGTTACTAACTGTGGTTTGCTGCATGCTGCTTATGCTTATGTGCACTTCCCTGTTGCACCTCCTTATGCTACTTGTGAGAATGAAAAGACTGCACGCCGTCGTCCTGTCTCTTGCATCTTGAGGTCACAACTATCACAGTTACGCGAGTTAGTGACACTAAAACCCATAAGCTAAGAGCCTGGGATATAATGTTTGAAACTAATAGGAAAGTTTGCGTAAAGGTGTAGCCAAGGGGTGTCCCAACCCCGACCGGCGAGCTAAATGTGGCGCGCCGGCATCTTCAAATTGGCCCGCGAGAGTTAAATTTCAATACGCAACCTGGCTTTGCGGGATGTTTTGATATTCAATTTTAATACCCAATTGTCACCAATTTACAGACAATGTGAATAACTCAGGTCAGTGACCATGATGTGTACATTCTTGACATCACAAGCACAGCATCTATTTATAAGTCCCAATCCAAACAACCTTTCCTAGTCATGGTGCACGAAAAAAAATTCAACCAGCACAAAAAGTCAACGGACATGGTCACACATAACACAACCTGCTCACTGGACGTTGTGGATATTATTAACAAAACATCCCATCACCATAAAATTCCAAATTACACCCATTTAAATCCATTGCAAGGCACGATGGGAAAAATGCGAGACACTCTTACCACTCTTAGTCATGTTTGACTTTTAGCTTCTTGATATTTCTGATTGAATACCAAGCTTTAAGGAGGTCGTCACGGAAGTAATATATATAGATGTATATATATACATCTATATATATTTACACTACCGTTCAAAAGTTTGGGGTCACCCAAACAATTTTGTGGAATAGCCTTCATTTCTAAGAACAAGAATAGACTGTCGAGTTTCAGATGAAAGTTCTCTTTTTCTGGCCATTTTGAGCGTTTAATCGACCCCACAAATGCGATGCTCCAGAAACTCAATCTGCTCAAAGGAAGGTCAGTTTTGTAGCTTCTGTAACGAGCTAAACTGTTTTCAGATGTGTGAACATGATTGCACAAGGGTTTTCTAATCATCAATTAGCCTTCTGAGCCAATGAGCAAACACATTGTACCATTAGAACACTGGAGTGGTAGTTGCTGGAAATGGGCCTCTATACACCTATGTAGATATTGCACCAAAAACCAGACATTTGCAGCTAGAATAGTCATTTACCACATTAGCAATGTATAGAGTGTATTTCTTTAAAGTCAAGACTAGTTTAAAGTTATCTTCATTGAAAAGTACAGTGCTTTTCCTTCAAAAATAAGGACATTTCAATGTGACCCCAAACTTTTGAACAGTAGTGTATATATATACACATACTACTACTGCTACTGGCATCCGTAAGTCTCGGAAGACAATGGATTGGTGCCCCTTGGATATGATTTAGTTGGTCATGCAGCGTCTGCTGTGGCTGTACAGACCCACACGGGAGTGACAGTCTCTGTTGCACTTGGTGCATTTATAAGTCGAGTCAGCGACAGGATGTAGTTGCTTGCTCTTTCTCTGAGCTCGCTTCTCATCTGCAAGCTGGCGGAGTTTTGCCTCGCCAGCTTTCAGTCCAGTGTTCACGGTGTGTCTCCAGCTGGATCTGTCCTGAGCAAGCTCTTCCCAGGTGTTCAGGTCCATGTCGAGCGCTTTCAGGTCACGCTTGCAGACATCCTTGAAGTGGAGATGTGGCCGTCCCGTTGTCCTCTTGCCGGAGGAAAGCTCTGCGTAGAGGATGTCTTTGGGGATCCGGCCATCGTCCATTCGACGCACATGGCCCAGCCATCGAAGGCGACGCTGACGGAGCAGAGTGACCATGCTGGGAATCTTGGCTTGCATCAGCACCTCGTTTGTCACACGATCGCTCCATATAATCCCGAGTATGCGACGGAGGCAGCGCATGTGAAAGGCACTTAGCCTCTTCTCCTGCGAGGAGTACAGAGTCCAGGATTCGCTGGCGTACAAGAGAGTACTTAGCACGCAGGCACGATACACAGCGATCTTGGTGTTGATTGTCAGCATGCTGTTGTTCCACACTCTTTGCGACAACCTGGCCAAGGTTGTGGAAGCCTTGCCGATCCTCTTGTTGATCTCTGCTTCCAGTGAGAGGTTGTCAGTGATGGTGGAACCAAGGTATGTGAACTGGCTGACGACCTCTAGTTCAAAGTCGTTGATGGTGATACAGGGTGGTTCAGCATCTTGGGCCATCACATTTGTCTTCTTCAGACTGATAGGACCCTGCAGGGTACAGATCTGCCAAGAGCAAACTACAGAGACTAGCAAGGCAATGTGCTAACGAATACTGACTCCAGCTCTGCCAGAGCATCCAGTTAGCGGCCGATACTGGAAACATCAGGGGCATGTACGAAGGCATCAAGAAAGCCATGGGCCCCACCAAGAAGGTTACAGCACCACTGAAGTCTGCCACGGGCGAGACCATCCAGGACAAAGGCAAGCAGATAGAGAGATTGGTGGAACACTATTCCGAACTGTACTCCAGACAGAATCAAGTCACATCCGATGCCCTTGCAGTCATTGAAAGCCTCCCTCTCATGGCTGAACTGGACGAGAAACCCACTGTGGCTGAACTGAAGAAGGCCATTGAGAGCCTGTCCTCAGGGAAAGCGCCTGGGAAGGATGGCATACCACCAGAAGTCATCAAGTGCGGCGACAGCACACTGAGGGAACATCTTTACGACCTCTTCTGTCAGTGCTGGGAGGAAGGAGCAGTACCTCAGGACATGAGAGACGCCAACATCGTTACCCTGTACAAGAACAAGGGTGATAGAAGCGATTGTAACAACTACAGAGGAATATCTCTCCTAAGCATCGTAGGCAAAAGTCTTTGCACGCGTCCTCCTGAACAGACTGCAGAAGCTTGCTGATAGAGTATACCCAGAGTCACAGTGCGGGTTCCGCTCGGAAAGATCAACCATTGACATGGTCTTCACCATCAGGCAACTGCAAGAAAAGTGCAGAGAGCAGCACAAGCCCCTCTTTCTGGCCTTCATAGATCTGACCAAAGCGTTTGACCTTGTCAGCAGGGATGGGCTCTTCACAGTCCTAGCGAAGATTGGCTGCCCACCGAGACTCCTGAGCATGATCAAGTCGTTCCATGACGGCATGAAAGGCACAGTTCAATATGACGGCTCGACGTCAGATGCTTTCGACATCCGCAGTGGCGTCAAGCAGGGCTGTGTCCTCGCTCCCACTCTCTTCGGCATCAAAACTTTTGAACAGTAGTGTATATATATATACACATATATATACACATACATATATACATATATATATACACATACATATATACACATATATATATATATATATATATATATATATATATATATATATATATATATATATATATATATATACACATATATATATATGAATGTATCTGTATATGTGTGTGTATATATCTGTACATGTGTATATTATACAGTATATCTGTACATACATATATACATATATATATATATATATATATATATATATATATATATATATATATATATATATATATATATATATATATATATATATATATATATATATATATGGTTACTTTGCATGTCAAATATTTGGACACCTCTAACCTCTAACCCTTGTGCAACCCTAGGGCCCAAAATGGACATTACACATTCCTTATGTGATATGATTGTTCAGTTTGAAGGTTAGCAGCCTGAATTTTTAAAAAAAGATATAATTGCATTGTGTTTTTAATTGCAACATTGTTAGAATAGGCTAAATAAACAAAGTATACACACTTTCTCTTAAGAACACTTTTGGCCCCGTTGACTCCAATTACAACAGCTATTTTTAACAGACTGTAATCTTGAGATATCACTGTGCTTTTTCCATTAAAACAGAACTAATCTCATCTGCTGTCAAAATAATTATTTTAAATACAAAATAAAAACATTGTTAAAGGTGATGGGCTGATTACAGAAATGCAGATAAACATGAGAGCAGTAACAACAACAATGAAGTACTGTTAAACCTGGAGATTGAACATGTTTGGGGAAACTACCTCACTAATTGGTTTCGTCTGATCTGATCCTGCTGGGCTGCTTGCTCTCGAGTGTTGTGTTTATGTGCAGAAGGACTGAAAAGGAACCACTTTACACCTCACCGTGTTTTCATCCAAACAAAACGCACACTATACACAATACTCTCACAGACAATAGTATCTCTTGCTCGGTCTTATTTGCCAAGATCAGGGGTTGTTGGTGAAAACATGTTGCCTCAAACAAAACGCACATCAGCATGAGACCAGGCGTGCTGCAGGGGAGAGGAAGCAAGCAAAGGTAACATGTAGCTAAAAGCACACGAATAATTCACATTGTGCCGCCTTGACATTTGCAGAGGTAACGCAGGAGCTAATTACCTCCCTGTTGTTGGACAGCGTGTGTGTGTGTTAATTATTAATTCATTATAATAAATGGGACATCCAGTAAGGGAGGACGAGCTTGGTTGTCACATATTTTACTTAAGTGTAAATTAGGGATGGGCGATACGGCCCAGAATCTATATTGTAATTTATATTGCATCCTCCAGCAATAACAATAGATATCACAATATATTATCGGCATTTGAATAATGGGATTATTTCAAAACATGTTCCTAATTTAACTGCTGATGTGTGCAGCAACATATTGCGTAACTTTCGGATGTCATCTTTTTACAAAACTATTATTATTTCTACTTGCTAATTTACTGTTAATATCTGGTAAGTCTCTCTTGTAATATATGGTTCTAATTACACTTTTGTTAAAATATAAGAAGTGTGATATTCTTCTATTGTTTGGATACTTTACTGTTGTTTATTTCCAATATTACACATTTGGGTATCCATCCGATACCAAGTAGTTAAAAGGACGCTCACTGTGCTCAAGCTGAGATACAGTCTGGTGTGCCGTGGGAGATTATCTAATTTCACCTATTTGGGTTAAAAATATTATTTGCAAACCAGTAATTAAACCAGTAATTATAGTCTGCAAATTATGTGTTTTTGTTGAGTGTCGGTGCTGTGTAGAGCTCGGCAAAGTAACCGTGTAATACGCTTCCATATCAGTAGGTGGCAGCCGGTAGCTAATTGCTTTGTAGATGTCGGAAACAGCGGGAGGCAGTGTGCAGGTAAAAAGGTATCTAATACTTAAACCAAAAAAATAAACAAAAGGTGAGTGCCCCTAAGAAAAGGCATTGAAGCTTAGGGAAGGCTATGCAGAATGAAATTAAAACGGAACTGGCTACAAAGTAAACAAAAACAGAATGCTGAACGACAGAAACGACTTACTGTGGAGCAAAGACGGCGTCCACAAAGTACATCCGAACATGACATGACAATCAACAATGTCCACACAAAGAAGGATAAAAACAACTGAAATATTCTTGATTGCTAAAACAAAGTAGATGCGGAAATTAGCGTTTAAGGAAGACGTGAAACTGCTACAGGAAAATACCAAAAAAAGAGAAAAGCCACCAAAATAGGAGCGCAAGACAAGAACTAAAACACAACACACAGGAAAACACCAAAAAACTTAAAATAAGTCACGGCGTGATGTGACAGGTGACAGTACACCTACTTTGAGACAAGAGCTACAGTGATGCATGGTTGGTTATGGTTTACATTCATATCCAACACTTGCAACAATTACTTTTTATTGTCTACTGAGTTTCATTTTTGAATGATTTCTGCTGCTGGTGTGCCTCTGGATTTTTTCAATGAAAAAAATGCGCCTTGGCTCAAAAAAGGTTGAAAAACACTGCTGTAATGAAACAACTGGACTTAAAGAACAATTTTAGAAGGTTAAAATATGAATTAAAAGGCATTAAACACATTGGGCTTTTCTTGTTGCACTCAAAGAACAATTTACAATTGTCCATTTTACATATAGTTTGTCATAATCAATGATTAGATTAGAATTAGAGGGGGTGGGATTAAATAAATTATCTTCTTCCCACTCCCTTTCAGGCAAAACAGGACAATAATGCATTACATACTATACATTACCTTTTGCACTATATTAATTTATATTATTAGGTGTTGTCAACTTTGTACTTTTTTATATCATTGCCTGAAATAAATAAATAAATGAAAAACAAAAAAAAGATTAAAAAGCTTTATTGACATTATATTAAATGCTTCATGATTTTTTGGTTTCCAATCCTGGTCTGTGCTTTAAGAAAAATACAATTATTAGTAAGTACTATAAGCAAAACTGTGGATAAAACTACACAGATAAGCCATGTAGCAGGTCAAACACATTTATTAAAGATAAAACACAAAATTCGGTCATTTCACTTGCATTCGTTGACGCTAGATGGGCAATTTTAAAGGCCTACTGAAACCCACTACTACCGACCACGCAGTCTGATAGTTTATATATCAATGATGAAATCTTAACATTATAACACATGCCAATACGGCCGGGTTAACTTATAAAGTGACATTTTAAATTTGCCGCTAAACTTCCGGTTCGAAACGCCTCTGAGGGTGACGTATGCGCGTGACGTAGCCCGGCGAACACGGGTATGCCTTCCACATTGAAGCCAATACGAAAAAGCTCTGTTTTCATTTCATAATTCCACAGTATTCTGGACATCTGTGTTCGTGAATCTGTTTCAATCATGTTCATTGCATTATGGAGAAGGAAGCTGAGCAAGCAAAGAAGAAAGTTGTCGGTGCGAAATGGACGTATTTTTCAAACGTAGTCAGCCACAACAGTACACAGTCGGCGCTTCTTTGTTTACATTCCCGAAAGATGCAGTCAAGATGGAAGAACTCGGATAACAGAGACTCTAACCAGGAGGACTTTTGACTTCGATACACAGACGCCTGTAGAGAACTGGGACAACACAGACTCTTACCAGGATTACTTTGATTTGGATGACAAAGACGCAGACGTGCTACTGTGAGTATGCAGCTTTGGCTTCTAAACATTTGATCGCTTGACCGTATGTGCGCAACTTTTTTTTGCGTATGTACGTAACTTTTTTAAAATATATAAGCTTTATGAACCTTGGGTTAGGTGAACGGTCTTTTGGGCTGAGTGATTGTGTGTGTTGATCAGGTGTTTGAATTGTATTGGCGTGTTCTATGGAGCTAGGAGCTAGCATAGGAGCTAGGAGCTAGCATAACAAACACGCAGGTGTTTTTATGCAGGATTAATTTGTGGCATATTAAATATAAGCCTGGTTGTGTTGTGGCTAATAGAGTATATATATGTCTTGTGTTTATTTACTGTTGTAGTCATTCCCAGCTGAATATCAGGTCACCCCCGGCTCTCACAGCATCTTCCCTATCTGAATAGCTTCAACTCCCCACTAGTCCTTCACTTGCACTTTACTCATCCACAAATCTTTCATCCTCGCTCAAATTAATGGGGAAATTGTCGCTTTCTCGGTCCGAATCTCTCTCACTTCATGCGGCCATCATTGTAAACAATAGGGAACTTTGCGTATATGTTCAACTGACTACGTCACGCTACTTCCGGTAGGGGCAAGCCTTTTTTTTATCAGATACCAAAAGTTGCAATCTTTATCGTCGTTGTTCTATACTAAATCCTTTCAGCAAAAATATGGCAATATCGCGAAATGATCAAGTATGACACATAGAATAGATCTGCTATCCCCGTTTAAATAAAAAAAATTCATTTCAGTAGGCCTTTAACTCTGCTAATATTTCACACCCCCGTTTTAGTGTTTATGAAACAGAAGAGGAAGAATATATTTTCATGTTTGTTTGGACTGAGATAAAGGTTAAATGCAGCCAAAAATGCAGATTTTTCGTGTGTCCTTTGTGGTTTTGTGCTTTGTTTCGATTCGACCAATCAGTGGACATCAGTCAGGTGGCTTTTGATCAAAATATGAACCTCATCAAGCCACTCACATTTTTAAAAGTTTCCCTCTTTCGAAGTGGTCTCGCACAACTTTTCCAAACGCCTAATGATGTTGTTCTGCTGGTCGCACACACACGAAGCCTCTGGGGAGCACACAACAGATTGTCTCATTGGTGTCTGTTATTGCCGAGAACACATATATCTTTTCATGTGGCGAACACGTGCCGCCATATGTAGTGAACAACGTGGCGCTGCAGGAGCATGAGCCACGCAGTCCTCAGGGGACGGATGATGGACTTTAAGAACAGCGTTGACACAAATAGAAGCGCGCCACATGACTGCACACATGCATCGCAGTACGACTGCTGAAGCATCACATGACTGACAGATAAATATTCAAACAATAGAAATATATGTTATTACTGCACCAAGCACAGTCTCTGGGGTGTTTGGACTTCATAAACAATCTATACATTCTCAGTCTGCTTTCTCAAGCCTTTAAGATATATTATACTATCTATTTACCACATATTTTAAATATACAATACGTACACATTTTCATTTAGGAGTGGACTTTATTTTGTTGCCACACTTTTTGTGGCCCAAAACAAGATTTTATTTGTGGCCCAATTTTGGTTTTTGTTTGCCCTAGCTATGAAAATATTCAATATATAAATATTAATGCGAACTGCTTCGGAAATGTATTGACCACGGGCAGGCCTGGAACCAATTAGCTATCATGAATAAACAAGGGTTTATTTATTTATTTATTATTTTTATTTATTTAAATTAATCAATCCAACAAAATATTACACAATAATACCATAATATTCCAATTCCAATTCCAAAACCAAAACCCGGCCCAGCAACATTCAGAATAGCAATCAACAGAGCAATTGAGAGGACACACAAACATGACACAAAACAATCCAAAAGTAGTCAAACAAAAATGAATAATATCAACAGCAGTACCAATATTAATAAGAATTCCAACATAGCAGTGATTAGAAATCCCTCATTTAGATTATCATCACAGCCATTTATAAAAAATAAAATAAAAACATTTAAAAAAATGAACACTTACACTTGCATCACATCTCATGAGCTTGACAACACATTGTGTCCAATATTTTCCACAAAGATAAAATAAGTCATATTTTAATAGTTAAAACAAATTTAAATAATGGATCCCATATTCCAATATCTGACTCATTATCTAAACTAAATGCAGTTTTTTCTACTGATATCATCTCCATAGCTTGTGTATACCAGTCAGTATGAGTAGGACTATCAACATCCATCCATTTTTTTAATATTACCGTTTTTGTTATGATGCATATTGAAAGAAATTCATTTTTAATCTTTGAAGGAAATTGTAATTTTATTGACCACGGCCAGGCCTGGAACCAATTAACTATAATGAATAATAAAGGGTTTATTGTATTACATGGGAGCCTGAGTGTGTGCATAAGAGACACAACCAACACAAATATTTTTAGTTAGACATTAGTTATACATAATAATGAATTATTAATATTTGATGTACATATTTGTATTTACAATAAAAAAACCAAACACGTATGAACAATACACAAAAAGACTGTGTTGACAACTACAATTCAGTTTATTCCAATATGTTCAATTGTTATGTGTTTATATTCCAGATAATGTCCAAAGTTTATATGCAAATGTGCAAAAGGTTGACAGGTCCCAGGGGAAAGTGTTTGATGTCTCCTACATGAGTGATGCACATTCAATTGAATGGAAAAGGTAAACAAAACACAACAAATGGGCAAAAACTATGAAAAAAAAAATAGTTTAGTGGTAGAAGATGAATAATTAATCTACTTGTTAATTTACTGCTAATATCTGCTTACTTTCTCTTTTAACATGTTCTATCTACACTTCTGTTAAAATGCAATAATCACTTATTCTTCTGTTGTTTGATACTTTACATTAGTTTTGGATGATACCACGAATTTGGGTATCAATCCGATACCAAGTCGTTACAGGATCATACATTGGTCATATTCAAAGTCCTCATGTGTCCAGGGACATATTTCCTGAGTTTATTAACATAGTACAATTTTTTTTTTAAACGAAAAATGATTTTGTGATGCTAAAAAATATCGAGATGTAATCATAGTAGTATTGACTGGATACACTACTGTACTTGGTATCATTACAGTGGATGTTAAGTGTACATCCACCAATGGCTAGGGACATATTTCCTGACTTTATAAACATAATTTACATTTTTTTAAAACTACTTTTCAGAGGCAGTATAGTACTGAAAATGATTCATTAGTATCGTTGTGACAATACGTGGACTATGGGTTGTTTGTTTTCCCGAGATGCAAGTAAAGCTGGATCGGACATGGCTTAGAGGTGAGTACATATTTATTCTAACAAAGTACAAACAAAAGGGTACAAACAAAAAGCGCGCACAAGGGCGGAAGTACAAACTTGGCTATGAACAAAATTAACACATAAACAGACTAAGGACATGAAACAAAACTTACTTGGTCAAGCATGAAAAGATCATAGAACCATGGTATGGACGCGTAATCATGGAGGTATCAGAGTTAATGTCGCCAGGCTGACTTCCTGGCAACAATGGGCTTAAATAATACAGACATGATTTGTGACAGGTGCGCAAGTGCAAAACGTGAGACAGGTGAAACTAATGAGTAGTGATGGTGACAAGGCAAGGGAGTGAAAGCAGGAACTAAAAAGTGTCCAAAAACCAAGCAGAACATAACTAAACAAAAACATGATCAACAGACATGACAGTGGTACTATATAAATACCGGAATATCGTACAACCCTAGCTACAACATAAACTTAAAGAGTGTGGTCGTTTTAAAAGTACAAATTTAAGTCTGTCACAACAAAGCGATGCTAAAAGAGCAATTATCTCTACGGGCCTTTGAATGGACGTGGCCAAGATGCTGCTAAACCGAACTAAAACTGTTACAAAGGACATGTTGACTCACCGCTGAATGAAAAACACAGTACAATTGTATCCACGAGGTCATTCAGTCCGTCAAAGTAGAACAAGCAAACACCTGTTCTAAATCTCTAAATGTACGACAAACTGTCTTGCTTTGAACTTCTTTGTAAGGAATTAATGCTTGGCTTTAAATGTATATTGAATTAACTGTAATGCTCATATTTGACTAAACAGTCAGATTCATTTCTATGTTTTTTTTGCACACAAACACGCGCAAAAACAATGAAAAAGCCTGACCCACTTTTGGACTTAATCTTATAAACGCTCACTGTGTTGTGGTTTGAGCTACAAGTTGTGTTTAAAGTTGTGTAGTTGTAACATTGTCACCTTCTATCTTATTTTTATTTTTTTTAAACCAGTGGAGCTCAGTAACAGCCGCTTGTTTTGGTCGCGTAAAAATAAGAATAACACAAAAAGAGTCATGTAGAACAGTCGGCGCATGCTACCAAGTGAGAATGCACACACAACAAGACACGCATTGTCTTATCAGTGTTGTATGACACACACACATGCATGCATGCATGCACACACACACGCACGCACGCACACACACACACACACACACACACACACACACACACACACACACACACACACACACAAATAATTAATAAGAATATAACAAGAAAAACTATTAGTGAGAATATACTTATTTTAAGGTATTTTTGGGTTCATTCAGGTAAGCTAATTTGACTTGTTATGGAAAGTCTTGACAAGCCAAATTTTTCTTGTTCTTTCTGACTGTCACTCTGATGCTGTTATGCCACCCCCCCCATCCCCCTCCCCACACACTCACCCCACACGCCCACCCCCTATGGAAATTTGACTTTAATTAGCACAGCAAAACATTTCCACAGCCAGCAGCCTCGCAGGGGAATGAGAAGCTATTTGTGCTTATGCATATACGTGTGTGTGCGTGTGTTTACACAACACCTTTGTTCAAATGTGTCTTTTGCAGAGAAAAATAATCATCTACCATTTAAATGCAAAAAGGAAAGAGGTGATCTGATGAGTTCAGTAAAGTAAGGTGAAACAACAGAAGATGTAGCGTGTCGCTTCCTGACACTGTTTGACATGCTATAATTCACAAAATAATATTGCATATTTTGTGTATAAACGAGCTTCAAGCCTAAATCCTGCGCTATTCCTGGTCCAACCATGCAAAAGTATAATGTTATGTTAAAAAAAACTATGTTTGAAAAGCGTGTTATTTCACTCACCGGTTCAACAGCGATATAGCAACCACTTGTGGTGGGTACATGATGCTCCAGTGAGTGTGTGGCACACTCACTGGCTGTATTGACTCAGCGCTGATACTGTGTTCATAATGGCGCCATCTGTGGGATTAAAAAAATATGAAATGCGCAACTCTGGTCAATGAGTCAAATAGTAAACAGGAATATAACCATTACCTTATTTGGCGCCAGGAGCGAAGCACCAAATTCTGGACTCCGACACACAAGACCATTGAAGGGCACTCCATCCCACCCTAAAGCCAACGTCGCCGCCCCATACACACACTTGGTATGTTTACATGCATTAAAAAAACATGCTTTTTAAAACACATGTAAAAATGTTATTTAGGTTATGGACTTTTTAAAAAAAGGGATAACATATACACAGTCACGGTCAAAAGTTTACATACACTTGTAAAGAACATAATGTCATGGCTGTCTTGAGTTTCCAATAATTTCTACAACTCTTATTTTTTGTGATAGAGTGATTGGAGCACATACTGTTGGTCACAAAAAACATTCATGAAGTTTGGTTCTTTTATGAATTTATTATGAGTCTACTGAAAATGTGAGCGAATCTGCTGGGTCAAAAGTATACATACAGCAATGTTAATATTTGGTGACATGTCCCTTGGCAAGTTTCACTGCAATAAGGCGCTTTTGGTTGCCATCCACAAGCTTCTGGTTGAATTTTTGACCACTCCTCTTGACAAAATTGGTGCAGTTCAGCTAAATTTGTTGGTTTTCTGACATGGACTTTTTTCTTCAGCATTGTCCACACGTTTAAGTCAGGACTTTGGGAAGGCCATTCTAAAACCTTCATTCTAGCCTGATTTAGCTATTCCTTTACCACTTTTGATGTGTGTTTGGGGGTCATTGTCCTGTTGGAACACCCAACTGCACCCAAGACCCAACCTCCGGGCTTATGATATTAGGTTGTCCTAAAGAATTTGGAGGTAATCCTCCTTTTTCATTGTCCCATTTACTCTCTGTAAAGCACCAGTTCCATTTGGCACTTTTGACCCAGCAGATTTGGTCACATTTTCAGTAGACAGATAATAAATTCATAAAAGAACAAAACTTCATGAATGTTTTTTATGACCAAGTATGTGCTCCAATCACTCTACCTTCAAACTAGGAAAAATAACATTTATATCATGTGCTGTCATCTGTGTCAGTAGAAATGTTCACGTTTCAGCCTACAAGAATTCTCCTTCTAACTAGAGGAAACATGTTGCAGTAAATCGTATATGATTTTTATGTTTTACACACGCATGCTCACATCAACTGTAATTGTAGTCCAAAAAATACTAAATACATCAGAAGTTACTCACAAATTACTCAATACTTGAGCAGTTTTTTTCACAGAATACTTACTGACTCCAAGTAATAATTTTGATGACTACTTTTTACTTTTACTTGAGTCATATTATTCTAGAGTAACAGTACTTTTACTAGAGTACAATTGTTGGGTACTCACCTGTGTTCATAAAACAGGGTTCAGCAACTTGCGGCTCTAGAGCCACATGTGGCTCTTTAGCGGTGCCCTGGTGGCTCCATGGAGCTTTTTCAAAAAAGTATGGAAATGGAAAAAAAATTGGATGAACATTTTTTTTTGTTTGAATATGGTTTCTGTAGGAGGACAAACATGACACAAACCTTCCTAATTGTTAGAAAGCCCACTGTTTAATATGTTCATACTTGCCAACCTTGAGACCTCCAATATCGGGAGGTGGGGGGGGCGTGGTTGGGGCAGGGGCGTGGTTAGGGGCGTGGTTAAGAGGAGAGTATATTTACAGCTAGAATTCACCAACTCAAGTATTTCAATATATATATATATATATGTAACTGCTGTGTACCCGTCCCACCAAGAACCCACACACAGGCTGGATTGGATGATGTGGTTCTTTACTGGTAGCTGCAATGAGTGATCAGAACGCACATACAAACAATATATGGTTAGCACGTCTGCTGCTTTCGATGTCAATAGCAGAGAACAGGAAGTCTGCCAATAAGCTTCCGGTTTGCGGTCATATCTACACACTTACAGGTACCAGCAGATGGCGCAATTGGACCTCTCATTGCATAACAAACCAATATACATATTTTAGCAGGAATTTCACTCAAATAATCAAAGTATTTCTTATACCCGTTACATACATATATATATATAAATACTTGACTTTCAGTGAATTCTAGCTATATATATATATATATTTATTATTATTTTATTATATATATAAATAAAGGAAATACTTGAATTTTAGTGTTCATTTATTTACACACACACAACACTCATCTACTCATTGTTGTACTTGAAAGTACAATGCTTTGTTAAGGGTTGAATTGTCCATCCTCTTTCTATTCTCTGTCACTATTTTTCTAACCATCCTGAACACCCTCTCTGATGATGCATTGCTGTGTGGCACGCACAAAAGTGCTTTCATCAAATGCACGAGAGTGTGGAACCTTCCATCTCTCCCTAGCATGGCCCAAAACCGGTCAATCCTTGCTTCCTGGGGAAGATCTTCCCTGGCAAGCAATTGGTACTCCAGTACTTGTACCCGGAGGCTGGTCAGGTCCAATCGCAGCTGCGGCAGACTTTTTTTTTGGGGGGCGTGGCCTCCAGCTCCGGCTGAATACCTTGGAGATTGTCGGGAGAAAATCTCTATCGGGAGGTTGTCGGGAGAGGCGCTGAATATCGGGATTCTCCCGCTAAAAACGGGAGGGTTGGCAAGTATGATATGTTTGTGCTTCACTAATGAGAGTATTTGGTCCTACTAATTTCAGCGGCCCTTGAACTCACCGTTGTGTGGACTGTGACTCAACAGTTTGTTTACATGTATAACTTTCTCCGACGCTGCCACAGAAAGACGTGTTTTATGCCACTCCTTCTTTGTCTCATTTTGTCCACCAAAGGGTTTATACTGTGCTTGAATGCACAAAGGTGAACTTTGTTGATGTTATTGACTTGTTATGGAGTGCTAATCAGGAATATTTGGTCACTGCATGACTGCAAGCTAATCCATGCTAACATGCTATTTAGGCTAGCTGTATGTACATATTGCATCATTATGCCTCGTTTGTAGGTATATTTGAGCTCATTTAATTTCCTTTACTTATGTCCTTTGTGTAATTAATTTATATTTGTTTCATGACACATTATCTGTATGTAATATTGGCTACATTTCTGATAGTTTTTTGAGTGCCATGTGTTCCAGACCACAGCAAACATTACCCAGCTTGCAAAGATTGTAATAAATCCATTAGAAGAAGACAGTCTGTCGTTTCCTTTAACTTGGACACACACACACACCTTTAGCCATTCTAAGAAAGTCATTTCCAGGAGTCATTTCCAGGCTCTGAGAAGTTTTACTAATGTTTTCCAATGTTGTAAAAATGTGTAGAATAAATATTACATTTCAACATTTCTGTCAACAAAGATTTGTGTCAGCCTGCGACACACAGTCATTTTGATAGTAGGCTAATATAGTTCATTAGTTACTTACATCATGTGTTGCCATCATTATAAGACTTACATAAGTCTTTCAATTTTTTGCAGCTCCAGACCGATTACTTTTTTGTATTTGTGGTCCAATATGGCTCTTTCAACATTTTGGGTTGCCGACCCCTGGCATAAGACAACCGAAAGCATTTTAACTACCCTCTTCGATTTTAATTTGATTTATGATTATTTTATATTTTCATTCTTGTGATTCTCAGTAAAGCACTTTGAGTGGCTTTGTGCTCTGTAGATAAACTTGCCTAATATTGAATGGAGAAGTCCGGTCCTTAGCTTGAAGGAGATGACAACCGACTACTTCCTCGCCCTAAAACGTGACGCCGTCCCAAGAATGGTCGTCGCGTGATTTCCTGAGGTTGGCGAGGAATCCATCATGGACTTACTTGACTTCCTTCACACAGTCTTTGCCTCGTTGTGCCAAGCTGGCCACTGATAGATTCCCCCTCATTAAAAGACGGCCCCTGAAGGGATCCTTATCGCTTTCTCCCCGCAGAAGCAGCCGTTAAAGAGGTCGGCACAGGATGGACATAAGGACTTTGACAGGAGCTAAAAGAGGAGGACGAGAAAGAGGAACGGCACAACCTTCACTCGTGGGATTGCTCATCGATTCACTTGCGTTTAAATATGGCGCGGTGTCTTTATTTAAACACAACGTTGTTTATTTAGGCTGGTGTGGCGGATCAGGAGGAGGCAGCCAATTAGCCATGAATTATTAACAAAGACACCTCTTCCCCTCCCGGCTCATTCCTTTCCTCCTCCTGACCAGCACCCATCCTTTTATTTACTTTTATCTTGTCACCCTCTGCTCATAAATCTGCCGAGATAATGTAAGCAGGCCATTGCTGAGGTGAGCAGAAGCCTCGCAGAATTAATGTACAGGAGAGGAAGTTACTGGACAATGTTCGACGGGGAATAAACAACGTATGCTGGAAGATTACGCCATTGAAATAGTGGAAAAGCCTCAAGAAGCTCTCCTGAGTTGTATTAATAAATTGAGTAATCAAACAAGAGTCCAAGTATGCTGGCATGTTTAAATGCAGAATACTTAAAACAAATCCATCCATCCATTTATTTATTTATTCATGTATTTATTTGACAGGGACAGTACAATTTAGCATTGCTACCCACAGGTAACCGATGTCATAGTACATAAGGCTAATTTGCAACCCTTGTCCCTGGATAGGCTTTTTTTAAAAAAAAAAAAAAAAGATGAGAGAAGTGTAAAATACACACAAAAGGATTAAGACGAGTACAGAAATAAAAACACATTGAAAATAATTGGCCCCATTTGTGCATACTACACCCAGTTCTAGTACTCACACTTCTGATTTTCCTTAAGCCACTTTTTCCGTTTTGTGGAGAAAAGTTTAATGTCCGACTGGGACTTTAACTCAAGTGGCAAAGAGTTTTCTACCGCAATTGTCTCTTTCGAGCATACTTGCCAACCCTCCCGATTTTCCCGGGAGACTCCCGAATTTCAGTGCCCCTCCCGAAAATCTCCCGGGGCAAGCACTCTCCCGAATTTCTCACGATTTCCACCCGGACAACAATATTGGGGGAGTGCCTTAAAGGCACTGCCTTTAGCGTCCTCTGCAACCTGTCGTCACGTACGCTTTTCCTCCATTCAAAAACAGCGTGCTGACCCAGTCACATAAAATATGCGTCTTCTACACACACATGAGTGTATGCAAGGCATACTTAAACAACAGCCATACAGGTCACACTGAGGGTGACCGTATAAACAACTTTAACACTGTTAAACCCACACCAAACAAGAATGACAAACACATTTCGGGAGAACATCCGCACCGTAACACAACATAAACACAAAAGAACAAATACCCAGAACCCCTTGCAGCACTAACTCTTCCGGGTCGCTACAATATACACCCCAGCTACCACCGAAAAAAACCCTGCCGCCCCCCCATCTCCCGAATTCGGAGGTCTCAAGGTTGGCAAGTATGCTCTCGAGATCATCAAATATTGTAAAATGCAGTGGCGGGCTGTGCGTTTCCCACCTAAGCCTTCAGTGACCTCTCAAAATACCAGAATTTATGTCACCACATGACCATTGCTGGATAAATACGATACAGTAACACATTTACACCCTACTGGTCATTGAATCACATCAACAGTATACAAAACGGGTTATTTACTGGCGCATATAAAATAAATCAAAACGCATCAGCAATTAAAACATATACTGTAAATTTCTCTTCTTTGCTTATGCAACTTCCGGTCAATGAAGTTTGATTCAAAGTACACACTTCTCAAAGAGATATTAACTGTCCTGACCACATGATGGCGACAAATATACATGTAACAATGTTAATTAAATGACAAGCATGACACACTTTAACAAGAGTTTACAACTTTTAGTTGTAACAGAACAGCTACTGTCAACAACATGTGATCTGATTGGCTATCGCAACTGTCTCTCAACTCTATGTGTTCTCAAATTCATCCGCTAACGTCCCGATGAGTATCCAATCACAGGACGCGTAAATGTCACGTTCAACGTTAGGCCATCTAGAAGGCCCTACTGACAACAACTCGTGATCTGATTGGCTATCGCAACTGTCTATCAACTGTATGACGCCTGCATTGTTGATTCTGAAGGTGTCTGGCAGATTTGGTACAGCATGGCAACATAAGCTGGCTGAATTCTGATTGGATACAAATTAAAACTAAAAACAACAGCACTGGAAGGAGCATACTAGGACATGAAGAGGATATGAATACTTTTAAATATTTAGAGAAAATAAATAAAATAATAATTTTATCTTTAATTATGATCAGGATTTCTGGTTATGTTAAACCAGCAGAGAAGGCCTTGCTGGCCTTGACGGCCCACCACTGGTAAAATAATACAAAGAACAGTTTATTTGAGGTATGCTTGGATTTGTGCGTGCAAACACTTTAATTAATCGGAATTTTAACTTGTGCACGCCGTTTTCTGTCTATTTTTAATAGGGAAGCCAGGCAACTGTTGTCACATGAGGCCCCTGGGCCTACTCGCTAGCATTAGCTTATAGCTAAAGATGGACATGAATTAGTTTTAGGAAAAAAGTGAGTGTGAGAAGAAGAAATTAAAGAAAGAAATCATCAAAAAACATGACTGACCATGTTGCTGACTTGGTGAAGCAATGTGAGCGAATCATTGCTAGTCTGCGTCACCCTGAAGCAGAATGAGTCTAACGCCCGGCAAGAATGCTAAAAAAATATCTATCCATAAAAATATGGAGAAGCTGCTGATGGTGTGTTTGATAGATATACCGTTGAAGTCCACATTATTATTACATCACCTCACCAAACTACTGTTGTTAGTACTACATTCTATGTTATTGTTTTTATAAAACACTTCCTGTCCAAAAGTGTTTTTTTCCTTTTCAAAAGGCATGCTACGTGTTAAGATTGTGCTGTTTCGGTTACATTGATTACAAATGATTTCAATGGACAAAGTTGATTTGAGATACAAGTGTTTTGAGTTAAGAGCTCCGTCACAGGAATACAGGAAGAAAGAAGTGACAGGAACAAGTTATTGTAATCTTCAATGCAGGAAGTACATTATATTGTTTGATGCAAGAATTCTAAGTTCTTATGTGCAATAATACATTCATTAAGTCACTTATTGTACAAAATATGAATATGTTAGCTGTATTGTTCCTAAGTGTACTGTTTGATTTCTTATTGGTTAGCAATCCTTTGTGTTAAATGTTGTTTTACCTTTCTTTTTCCTGGTTTTGAAACTGATGGTACCTTCAGTATTTGTCCGCTTTAATCAGTACTTGGGTTTCATCCATAATCCCATACTTCCTTAAAGGGGAACTGCACTTTTTTTTGGAATGTTGCCTATTGTTCGCAATCAATATGAGAGACAAAGGTGTTTTTTTTGGTATTCTCACATGTAAACATGGGCTCGTTCGAGGTGGCTAGCAATGCAGCTAATGGGAGATATCAATTCTACCTCTAAATCACTTTAAAATGCATTCAAAAACTGTCAACAATACTTTATTCACGTTCCGTAACCTGTATAATGACCAAGCTGTAGCAACATTGAGCGAACAATGAGGAACTATTTTTCTGGGTAAGCACTCCACTTATGTCGAAATAGCTTGGCTCCAAATTTCCATATTTGCAGCTTCGTGCCACGCCGACCTCACTCTCTCGGCTTCCGTCTGCTCGCTTCTAGAAGCAGCAGTTCATCCTCAGTATATTCAGCTTCAAAAAGATAAGGTTGTGAATCCTCTTTTGTCCAAAAATAGTTGTCCATTACCAAACCTGCCATGATATCTCCAGCTAATGGGAGATATTAATTCTACCTCTAAATCACTTAAAAAATGCATTCAAAAACTGTCAACAATACTTTATTTACGTTCCGTAACCTGTGTAATAACCAAGATGTAGCGAACAATGAGGAACTATTTTTCTAGCGTAGTAACACATTGACATGCTGCGGTATTAGCCGCAAAAGCTAAGTACGGAAAGAGATAAGCTAGCTTCTATGACAACACGATCGCACTGCGATAAAACACCAATCGGTACTGACTGAAAAACATGAACAACCATATTACAGCGTCTGTAAAGTATTAGCCCACATTTCCAGTTTTGTCTGTACAGAGCTAGCCAAACAACACATGTACTATAGTTGTAATAACACACATGACGTGCTACGTATATCATGAACAGTATTAAAGTGACTCACTCGATGGTTGTGGGTTTGGTCCAGCTGGCCGGAGACATTTTTTACCTGATTATTTGGGTAAGCACTCATTTATGTCGAAATAAATTGGCTCCAAATTTCCATATTTGCAGCTTCGTGCCACGCCGACCTCACTCTCTCGGCTTCCGTCTGCTCGCATCTAGAAGCAGCAGTTCATCTTCAGTATATTCAGCTTCAAAAAGATAAGGTTGTGAATCCTCATTTGTCCAAAAATAGTTGTCCTTTACCAAACCTGCCATGATTAGAAAACACATATGCCTTAGTATCTGGAAACAGAAATCAGTACTGTAAAAGATTAAAATGACCAAAATGCGGTAATATATTGTACATATTACAATATTGCTCCCTTTTAAGTCGCGTCTTTTCGTGGCAATGTCGGCGTTGCGTTTGGTCAGTTGTGTAATGTTCAGACGTTTGCTCCTCTGCTTCAGCAGTGCTGTTTTGTCTTTCTTTTGGGCAAACTTTATGATGAGGTCAGGTGCGGTGCGGTCTAACTGCCCCCTTATGGTGACGCCCACGCCTCGACGTTGCTGACGCAAACATCATTTCCCTTTGATTGCAGGAAGTTAGCTGCTTGTTGCGCTTTTCAATCAGCAGCTGTTGATTCTTGTTCTCTTCTTCTCTTAGAGCCGTTTGTATTCTGAGCTCAGTCACAATCACAATGTACGTCATGTGTTTCCTTGAATTGACCTTTTACCTTTGCTTGCAAACACTTGGCTCCAAACTTGGGATTTACTGTATATAACTGATCGGAAACCAAATCAGTGGTATCGCACATCACTTCATCACTACTGAAAAGTATGGTAGATGTTTGATGTCCTTCAATCATTTGGACTCCTGGCACACACCACATCTGTCATGTCCACTTTTATTCTTCATGCTGACTCACTTTTTCCACTCGTCTTGTCCCTTTCCTTTGTTTACGAGGACTTTCTGGGATTCTTCCCATGGTCTAGCACATCTTAGGAAGGACACGGTTGTACTGAACTCTTCAGCTTTTAGTTTTATCTCGCATCTTCAGATCAACCACAGGCTGCCTCCACAAATCAGAACCGGACAATGGACGGACTTCTCCAGTCCAGAATTTGTGGAGGTTTAACTGCATGCGAAAAGTAGACACCATGCATAGTGGGCTGGCCCACTTGACTGGGAAATATCCAGAAGGGTTTCTTCCCCCACTTGACAGGAGAGTTATCTTCATTTCACGTGAATGTGCCATGAAACCTACTCGCCTGAGATCTGTATCGAGATCAAGAACAACCGACTAGTGCACAACGAGAGGCTGATCACACATTAGTGTGTGTGGGTGTGTGTGCGTGTGTTGGGGTAAAAGCCAGCACAAGAAGTAATTAGAGAGGCACGAGCTGGAGCAGCTTAACTGTGCTCCCAAAGTAGTGTGTGCCAAAGTTTGGCAGTCAAATGAGAATGAAAGTCCAAAAAGTGAACAAGCGAGAAGACAGACAGAAAAATAAACAAACAGTGTTTAATTCCTGTGATGGATTATAAACTATTTTGGTACATTTTTGTCCAGTGGTTCTCACACTTTTTCCACCTCAAAAAAAACAACTTGGCTCTCCAAGTACCACCATAATGACCAACATTAAAATACAGTAGCATAGTAGGCCTAAAGATTCATTAAAAACAAGTCAGAGGTTTTAATCAACAAGTATATTTAATATTTTGGTAACACTTTAGTATGGGGAACACATATTCACCATTAATTAGTTGCTTATTAACATGCAAATTAGTGACCTATTGGCTCTTAATTAGTCATTATTAAGTACTTATTAATGACTTATTCTGCATGGCCTTATTATACAACCAGTAAGCCATTAACTAAGAGTCTAAGGCTGAAACGACGCGTCGACATAGTCGACGTCATCGGTTACGTAAATACGTCGACGCCGTTTTTGTGCGTCGACGCGTCGCATAATGACGTCACACTACCGTCATGGCGAAGCGCAAAGCAAACGATCAAAGAAGACGATGCGAGCGGTGCGAGCGAGGGGGGAAAAGCATGCCAAAAGTGGTCAAAAGTGTGGGAGTATTTCAATAAACGGCCTAATAATGTTGTTGTATGCACACTGTGTCGAGCGGAAATGGCCTATCATAGCAGCACAACGGCTATGAACGAACATTTGAAAAGAAAACCATCAACTAGTCAATCGTCCGCGCGAGCATACGTTGTCATCATTACACAAAAACATGAATGTGTCATTTGTATCTGCTAGGGGTGTAACGGTACGTGTTTTGTATTGAACCGTTTCGGTACGGGGCTTTCGGTTCGGTACGGGGGTGTACCGAACGAGTTTCTAAGCTAAAGCTAAAGTCTTAACAAGCTGCTTTGCTCCGTCTGCCTCTGTCTCAGCACGCAGCATTGTCCCACCCACACAACCATCTGATTGGTACACACAAAGCATTATCAGCCAATCAGCAGTGTGTATTCATAGCGCATGTAGTCAGCGCTTCAGCGTGGAGCAGATAGGTGTTTAGCAGGTGAGCATCAGGCAGCGGACTCTCCCCAAATGATAATAAACACCTCCCAGTCAACTACTAGTAACATCGCTATGAGCCCGTTGACCTTCTAGAAACTTAAACTGCAGCTCAGCTCGCTCGCAATCCTGGCTTGAGGTGAAGGCTAATTACCTCTCAGTTCCAGCCACATCGACCCCTTCTGAGCGCCTATTTTCAGCTGCTGGGAATATTGTAAACAAGAAAAGAACCAAAGCAAGTAGACATGCTAACCTTTCTTCATTACAACTGTTAGTCACTCACTGGAATGAGTAGAATTGGTTATTGTGTACTGTGTTGGACTGGATGTTTATTTTGCACATTTTAAAAGCAATACTTAATGTTTACAGTGCTCCAGAATATTTAGATTGGCACTTTTTTGTATTGGATGTTTATCTTTATTTTTGCACATTTTAGCAAATAAGTAATACTTTCACTTTTGTTGAAATGTTTACAGTTGTTACAGAATATTTCGTTTTGCACTTTTTTGTATTGGATGTTTATCTTTATTTTTGCACATTTTAAAGCAAAATAAGCAATACTTTTACTTTTGAAATGCTTATACTATTGCAGAATATTAAGATTTGCACTGGATGTTGACTTTTATATTTGCACATTAAAAAGCAAATAAGCTACTTTTAATTTTGTTAAATGTTAAAAGTTTTAAATGTTTACATTGTTACAGAATATTTAGTCATGTTGTTGTCAATGTTGACTGAGTGGCCATACTTCTTTTTTTTTGTAAATAAAAGCCATGCCTTTTGAAAAAACGGGCCTACATTTATTTTTTCATCTTCATTTTGAATAAAAAAATAATCGGTAAAAGGAAAAATAATCTATAGATTAATCGGAAAAAATCTATAGATTAACCGATTAATCGAAAAATATTCTATAGATTAATCGATAGAAAAATAATCGTTAGCTGCAGCCTTATAAGAGTCTTCCCTCAATAACCTCAGAATTATTGCTTATTAGTAACCCTAACCCTTATATGTTCCCCTATGTCCAAATAACTCTAAATTAAGTCTTTGTTACTTTAATAAGCAACTAATTAATGGTGAATATGTTCCCCATACTAAAGTGTTACCAATATTTTAAGCCACTGTAACATTACACAGTTTGAATATAGAAAAATAAAACACTGTACTTTAATTGATTCCACATATACCACAAATGGTCTAATAGTCTATTTTCTGACAGTTAAAATGGAATAAATCGCAAATGTATAGGAGTCTATTAAGAAAGAACTAACCAGCGCCAGGCTGGAAGAGTCCTGCACACATAGCATTTCTCGTAGAATAATACATGACTAGGGATGATACTCGAAACCGGTTTTCCCGGTTGATCGATAAGAAAATAACCGAGTCCTCGGACTCGAATCCCTTTTTGAGAACCGGTACCCGTTATCGAGACCACTATAGTAAAGAAAAGAGTTGGTTCTTTATTCGAATCCCTCGGAACAAATCCCGTCCCGACCAGAAATGCTCCGTGTGACATCACAATAAATCAGTCACGTAGCTCAGTCATTAGGCGCAGATAGCGAAAGCAGGAAAACAATGGACGGGAAAAAGCGCTCCAAGGTGTAATAAAGTTCAAAACAAAAGGTATAATCCAATGAATAACTTTACTGAGAGATTTGAGCAGGGTACAAACTCATGAAGAACACTTTTACGACCCACCGGAAACATAGCAACCAGGCTAGCAACGCACCTCCTTTACGGCAGCTGGCGCAACGTTCTTAAAGCAACCGCAGCACATACATATATATACACAACACATCTCCCTTTTTTAACTTTTGTTTTTCACACTGTATATGTGTTGTCTGTCTAATTATAAATAATGCAGACGAGGCGTGTTGGCTGAGTTCTTGACGTTTACTTTCACGGGTGACGACATGCAACAACACTTTTCGGGGCTACCGCGCATGCTCGTCACTCCCGTTGCATGACGGGTAGTGTAGTTGTTATTAGGGCTGGGCGATATGACTAAAAAATGTATCACGATATAAGTGTTTCATATCGGTCGATATCGATAATTATTGATAAAAAAAACAAAAAAACATATTCTAAATAAAGACCAGGAGAAAAAAAGTCTGAATTTAAATACTTTTATTTTAAATATAACCTTTAGCCTTTAGAACGAGGTCAGCATTATGAAACAGTTAAATAAATGAAAATACTGGTCGATGTGCAAATATTGACATTAAATAAATGCTTAATCCAACAAAATGTGCAAAGTATTGTAATTAAGAAATGAGTAGTGTACAACTCAGGCTTTAAAGCCATATTGGTAACAATATATGCAAATAAATAACAGTCACATTAAGCAAGCAAAAACAAACATGTCTTACAGAATATTGTAAACATCAGAATAAACTTGCGTCTGAACATTTGTGACAAAACCAACCTGTTACCCTCTTCAGTCATTTATGGAAAAATCAAACCAACTTCAGTATCTCCTTTTCCACGGATTCCCTGCACATTGTGTAAAGCTTAGGAATAGCTGTCTTGGAAAAGTGCTTTCGGCCAGGTAGAACATAACGGGGGTCGAGCACGTGTATGAGATTCTTGTACCCAGACTTCTCAACTATGCTGAGCGGTAGCATGTCCTTCGCTAATTGATACACCACTGCATCCGTTATTTCTTTATAACGTTTTGAATTTTTGTCGTATGGCACTGCTGCCGAGTAATACTGTCTGCGGCAACAACAGACCACCATCGAATCGATGGTGGTCTGTTGTTGCCGCTTCGGTGCTGTTCCACTTGCACCGGCTGATGTAGATGGTTGTGGCTGTTTGATACTGTTGTACTCCAGCGGGTGAGAGCGGCTCAGGTGCTAAAATAAGTTTGTCGTGTTCCCAGACTTGGTCGGGACGACGACCTTGCAAAGTTTGCAGACAGTATTACTCTGATTCGTATCGGATTTTAAAAAAATCCAAAATACTGCCAAACTGGTGACGTGACGTTTCCTTTTTTATTTACAATTTCCTCTCGTGCTGCCGCGCTCATATTCCCGTTTGGTTTCACTCCTCGTCGTCAGCTAGCCGTTGTTGCTTTCTTTTTTTTCCCCAGTTAGCATTTCCCAGAATGCCTTGCGGTTCAGGCTCGGCCATGATAGGTCGAGAGGCCAAAGCCCTTCTTCTGCCTACACCCCCCAGAATGCCGTGCGGTTCCGGCTGCGCCTTTCTTCCTATTTTTTTCTAACAGAACTCAGTGACATTATCGAACGTTCTATCGACCCCATTTTCTATTAATATTGATCACATGTCTATCGCGATATATATTGTTATTGTTTTATTGCCCAGCCCTAGTTGTTATATTCCCTAGCTCATAACATCTTTCCCCCTATAAAGAAATAATGTTAACTCAATAAAGTGTATTTCTTTTTTTAGCTTTAACTTTTCATTTTTTAGCATTGTAACCACATTTGCAAGCAACTTTTCTCTTCATAGAATTTTCTTTCTTTCTTTAAAGTGCAAAAATGTCAAAGCATCATAAACAGTTATGTCAAATAGCAGCAGAATTGCACTTTTTGGAGAGCTGTATTATTTCCAGTTTTGAGCCCAAGGGACTGATTTTATTTAACACTATATTATTATTTATACACCTATAGTGATCACAGAGACAGGTTGTTTTTGTGTTACTGTATATATTTGTTTTTCTGAAAAATCCCACTTAATATACTTTGGGTAACAACAGTCAATGTTTATTTTTTTATTTTATTTTTTTTAGGGGGGTAACAGTCAATATTTATTTATTTATTAGATTAAATTGTTTTCTTATATAATAAAAGTGAGCTTTTGTTAAACCAAATATTGTGTGTTTTCCATATACAACAACCTATCTGGACTCGATAAGAGAATCGATAAGGAATCGGTTCGATAAGAGGATTCGATAATAGACTCGAACTCGATAATTTCTTATCAAACATCATCCCTATACATGACTCACATTATGTTTTTTCCTTTAGTGACTGAGCCAGAGGTAGACGTGCATTCTACTGAGGTGGTAAATTATGAAGCGCAGCACCAAGCATATAATCTCAAGATCCCCACCGTAGCAATTCGTAGATGTGGTCGAAATTATTTGAGGCGCACTACGCAATATAGACATAATGTTATTAATATCAGTACTACGGATACCATTAACAAAAATGCCTCAAAACAGCACTACCTATAAAATGGACTATTTAAACATCAAATTTCTCTCCCAAAACATTATTAGTTAATGAGGTCATTAGAGACAACAATCTTAACGTCATTGGTCTCAGTGAGACTTGGCTAAAACCAGATTATTGTTTTTCCGCTTAACAAGGCATCTCCTCCTAACTATACGAGTTCACATGTACCTCGTCACCTTAAAAGGGGTGGAGGGGTCACACTAATATCCAATAAAAACCTAAACCTCACCCCTAACCTAAGTAATAAATATAAACCATTTGAGGTCTTTACCATGAGGTCTATTACAGCGCTACCTCTCTATCTGGCTGTTATCTATCACCCCACTTGGCCCTATTCAGACTTTATCAGCAAATTCTCAGAATTTGTTGCAGATCTAGTGACAAAAGCAAATAATATAATCATAATGGGGGATTTTAATACCCATATAAATACCCCTATGTGCTTGGCTCTCCAGACCATAATTGACAGCTGTGGTCTTACACAAATAATTGGGGTTGAGGGGGCTGGCCTCCTAAAGTTTCTCATTGTTCCCATGGGGTTGAATTTTTCCCGGATGTGGGTTCAGATCCGAGGATTTAGTTTTAGTTTGTGAAGCACTTGTGATTTACAGCTATATAATAAATACATTTTGATTGATCGATTAAAAAAACATTTATTCTTCTGTTGTTTGGATACTTTACATTAGTTTTGGGCGATACCACACATGTGGGTATCGATACAAAACTAAGTAGTTACGAGAGCAGTATCGGTCATTACAATGCTGATACTGATCGTTTACATTTTCATTATCTCTTAATGATTCTATTTTTTTTTTAAAAATGTAATCAGACAAAAACACAGGACAGCGGTATAACAATATCTATTAAATATTCAACTTTTTTCCTTAAATACAATATTTTGATTAAAATACAAGTCAATAGTGAAAAATAAGACATTTTTGTACTCAAAGTCCTCCTCTGTCCAATGACTAATTCCCTCAGTTTGTAAAAATAAAAACAACCTACATTTTTTTTTACAAAATACTGATACAATACTTGATATCGTTACTATCGATATTTATAATGATTCTCCCACCTGTTTACGCTCAAGAGTTAGCGGTTAGCATGTCTCTTTGTATCCTTCTACAGCAGGGGTGTCAAACGTACGAACAGGTTTCATCCGACCCGGGGAATGAGTTTGCTAAGTATAAAAATGAGCCGAAATTTTTGAATGAAAGAAACTGCTGTTCTAAATGTGTCCATTAGATGTCGCATAGCAATATGTAAAAAACACACAAAAAAAACACATGATCTTAGTGCACCAGTCGAGGAAAATGATCAAACTACATAAATAACATCCTGTAATTTGATTTTGATATTATTTTATCTTGATAGATTGAAAATGAACACCAATGAGTTGACTGAGGAACATTATCACATAATTTATTCAGAAAGTATAAATAACGACAAATAAAGATAGAATACTATTAACCGCAGCATGTAAGTGTAAAAAAACCACCAACATTATGATTTGTACATTTTCAGAATGTGCATGTTCTATTTTTAAACAAAGAAAACAATCTGAAGTTCTCTTTATTTTGAAGTTATCGTGCCGTGATTTTACCAGTCCGGCCCACTTGGGAGTAGATTTTTCTCCATGTGGCCCCCGATTTAAAATTAGTTTGACACCCCTGTTCTATATTGTGTAGTGTAGCATGTTTAGCTAGTCCACGTCCTCCAAAAACCGAGAGTCGACTTGTCAACGGTGTACCTCGCCTTCCACTCGAGTGCAGCTGGGTTAGCCCCGAGAGGGACAAGCGGTAGAAAATGGACGGAAAGAAGTAAAAGTCCCCTCGATGACGCCGTAACAGATAAATTCCCTTTAATGAGGATGAAGAGCACTCGGGAGGTTCCAGGGCATCTCCCAACCAGTTAATGGTTTACTGTGACGTGCTCCCACTACAACAACGCACTGTCTTGTGAACAAGGCCTAAGTGCTTTTTTATCACCACTGTAAATATTTCACTCAAGCGCAGTGGATTTATGAATTGAGGCGGTAAGTATTCAATGTGGTGTGAAGCACCTCTCTTGTCAGCCATTGACATCATCCAATAGATTATCAAGGAGACTTGATTTACACTGCTAAGTCTGTCCATGTGGAAAATGATGACGTTTGTCAGCGAGTGGAAATTACACCCGACTATCAGGGCTGCAGCTATCGATTATTTTCGTCCATTAATCGAGTAATTGGATAAAACACACTTATAGCGTCAATGTGTTTTTTCAGATTTCCATAATCTTTAGAGATGTCCGATAATATCGGGCTGCAATATTATCGACCGATAAATGATTTAAAATGTAATATCGGAAATTATCGGTATCGGCCGCTGTACGGAGTGGTACACGGGCGCAGGGCGCCAATAAACCTTAAAGGCACTGCCTTTGCGTGCCAGCCCAGTCACATAATATCTACGGCTTTTCACACACACAAGTGAATGCAAGGCATACTTGATCAACAGCCATCCAGGTCACACTGAGGGTGACCGTATAAACAACTTTAACACTGTTAAAAATATGCGCCACCCTGTGAACCCACACCAAACAAGAATGACAAACACATTTCGGGAGAACATCCGCACCGTAACACAACATAAACACAACAGAACAAATACCCAGAACCCCTTGCAGCACTAACTCTTCCGGGACGCTACAATATACACCCCCAGCTAGCCCCCCCCCCCCAACCCAACCTTCTCATGCTCTCTCAGGGAGAGCATGACCCAAATTCCAAGCTGCTGTTTTGAGGCATGTTAAAAAAAATTATGCACTTTGTGACTTCAATAATAAATATGACAGTGCCATGTTGGCATTTTTTTCCATAACTTGAGTTGATTTATTTTGGAAAACCTTGTTACATTGTTTAATGCATCCAGCGGGGCATCACAACAAAATTAGGCATAATAATGTGTTAATTCCCCGACTGTATATATCGGTATCGGTTGATATCGGAATCGTTAATTAAGAGTTGGACAATATTGGAATATTGGCAAAAAAGCCATTATCGGACATCTCTAATAATCTTTATTGGGTTTTTTCCCCCAAAAACTGCTCATCATCAACATTGAAATTGCACTTTTAAAATGTGTGTATTAAAAGCCTACTGAAATGATTTTTTTTTACTTAAACGGGGATAGCAGATCCATTCTATGTGTCATACTTGATCATTTCGCGATATTGCCATATTTTTGCTAAAAGGATTTAGTAGAGAACATCGACGATAAAGTTTGCAACTTTTGGTCGCTGATAAAAAAGCCTTGCCTGTACCGGAAGTAGCGTGACGTCGCAGGTTAAAGAGCTCCTCACATTTCCCCATTGTTTACACCAGCAGCGAGAGCGATTCGGACCGAGAAAGCGACGATTACCCCATTAATTTGAGCGAGGATGAAAGATTTGTGGATGAGGAACGTAAGAGTGAAGGACTAGAGTGCAGTGCAGGACGTATCTTTTTTCGCTCTGACAGTAACTTAGGTACAAGGGCTCATTGGATTCCACACTTTCTCCTTTTTCTATTGTGGATCACGGATTTGTATTTTAAACCACCTCGGATACTATATCCTCTTGAAAATGAGAGTCGAGAACGCGACATGGACATTCACAGTGACTTTTATCTCCACGACAATACATCGGCGAAACACTTTAGCTACGGAGCTAACGTGATAGCATCGTGCTTAAATGCAGATAGAAACAAAAGAAATAAGCCCCTGACTGGAAGGATAGACAGAAGATCAACAAGGAGACACCGAACCAAACACTGGACATGTAACCACACGGTTAATGCTGTGCCGCCTGTCGAAGCCTAGCAATGCTGTTGCTAATGACGCCATTGAAGCTAACTTAGCTACGGGACCGCGTCAGAGCTATGATAAAAACATTAGCGCTCCACCTACGCCAGCCCACATCGGCTCATCAACACTCGTGCTCACCTGCGTTCCAGCGATCGACGGCGCGACGAAGGACTTCACCCGATCATTGATACGGTCGGCGGCTAGCGTCGGATGGCGCGTCTGCTATCCAAGTCATAGTCCTCCTGGTTGTGTTGCTGCAGCCAGCCGCTAATACACCGATCCCACCTACAGCTTTCTTCTTTGCAGTCTCCATTGTTCATTAAACAAATTGCAAAAAATTCACCAACACAGATGTCCAGAACACTGTGGAATTTTGCGATGAAAACAGAGCTGTTTGTATTGGGATACAATGTGTCCCAATACTTCCGCTTCAACCATCGACGTCACGCGCAAACGTCATCATACTTAGACGTTTTCAACCGGAAGTTCCGCGGGAAATTTAAAATTGCACTTTATAAGTTAACCCGGCCGTATTGGCATGTGTTGCAATGTTAAGATTTCATCATTGATATATAAACTATCAGACTGCGTGGTCGGTAGTAGTGGGTTTCAGTAGGCCTTTAAGAATTAAAAAATGAAGTATCCGCTGTATGCCGCCACACGTATCCTGGCAACACTGTCTCTACTGCAGTGTTTTTCAGCCTTTTTGGAGCCGAGGAAAATTTTTTTCATTGAAAAAAATGCGAAGGCACACCACCAGCAGAAACAATTTAAAAAATTAACTCAGTGGTCGATGTTGACGGTAAAAAGTCGTTCTAGCAGTTGTAGGATATGACTTTAAACCATAACCATCACTATAGCTCTTGTCTCAAAGTACTGTCACGACCTGTCACGTCACACCGTGACTTATTTGGACTTTTTCTGTGTTTTTCTGTGTGTACTGTGTTGCACTCCTATTTTAGTGGCTTTTCCTGTTTTGTTGGTATTTTCCAGTAGCAGTTTCAATGTCTTCCTTGAGCGCTATTCCCCACACCTGCTTTGTTTTAGCAATCAAGAATATTTCAGTTGTTGCTATCCTTCTTTGTGGTGACATTGTCTATTGTCATGTCATGTTCGGATGTACTTTGTGGACGCCGTCTGCTCCACAAATTGTAAGTCTTTGCTGTCGTCCAGCATTCTGTTTTTGTTTACTTTGCAGCCAGTTCAGTTTTAATTTTGTTTTCCATAGCCATCCCTAAGCTTCAATGCCGTTTCTTAGGGGCACTCACCTTTTGTTTATTTTTGGTTTAACCTCTTAAGGCACAAGCTGTTTGTTTACATGCTTTTTTTTATTTCTCTTTGCTATTTGGGCTTATTGGACCCTAATTAGAATAAAAACTAAGAATCATCTTTTCATATGATGTACTTAGTCCATAAGTAACAAACGTGTACTTCATGTTTAGTGACATGCTAATTCTTATTTTTACACTTTTTTTTTCCAAATTCCATAGTATGTTATACTCTTCTGTATAAGTGTCCACATAAGGGCCATAAGACCCCAATTCAGTAGTGTAGACAATTTTGGAAATAAGAGCTAAAAGGTGCTGTCCACGCATGTGGCCACTCAGGCCTTTAGAGGTTAAGCATTAAATACAACGTTTACAAAGCAATTAGCTACCTGCTGCCACCTACTTATACGGAAGAGTATTACACGGTTACTCTGCCGAACTCTAGACAGCACCGACACTCAACAACGGCACTTTATTTGCAGACTATAATTACTGGTTTGCATAAAATATTTTTAACCCAGACTGTATCTCACGACACAGTGGTTGAAAAACACTGCTCTACTGTATGTTGGGAGTTGGTTGCAACGATGAATCGATTATTGCCATTCGAAAAAAACTCAAGTGCAACCTCGATGTACAAAGTTAGGTCAGGTCCACACCAACACGGAGAGTTTCAAAAACACATATTTGGGGTTAAAACGATCTCCATCCACACAAGTGTGGTTTCAAAACTGTCTACGTCTACACACAAACACATACACTTGCTGTCATTACACCTCTGTTATGTTTATGTTGATATACTTTAGACCAGGGGTTGGCCCAAAATGTTAAAAGAGCCATATTGGACTAAAAATAAAAAATAAAAATCCTTCTGGAGCTGCAAACAATTAAATGCCTTATATAAGTCTTATAATGCAGGCAACATATGATGTAAGTGTTTATACTAGCTATTAACCATCACAATGACTATGTGTCGCAGGCTGACGCAAATCTTTGTTGATAGAAATGTTACAATGTAATATTTATTCTACACATTTTTACAACATTGGAAAACATTAGTAAAACGGAGGCTTCTCAGAGGGTGAGATAACTCCTGGAAATTACTGGCTTAGAATGGCCGAATGTATAGATGTGTGTGTCTAAGTTAAAGGAAGCGGCCATTGGTGTATTTATTATAATATTTGGCAAGCTGGGTAACGTTTGCTGTGGTCTGGAACAACATGGCACACTAACAACTATCAGACATGCAGCCAATATTACATACAGATAATGTTGTGACGATCTGTCACTTCATTTCTGTTTGTTTTCCTTGTTTTTGTATTTACTTCCTATCAGTGCTCTTATTTTGGTTTCCACTTCCTGCTTGTTCCGCTGAGCACGGTTTGTTCACACACCTGCTGTTGATTGGCAGCTGGTCCACACCTGCGGCCAATCAACATGTATCCTATTTATGCTTTGTCTTAAGCACTCCTCAGTGCTCGAAGATCACTCTAAGTTTGGAACCTTTGTATGCAAGACTCCTTCATTTTTCTGTCGTGTGAGATTAAAACTCATTTTACCTCCTCTTAGCTCTCCTGGTTCCCGCATCTTGGGGTCACAAAAACGGCAGCCAAGCAAGTTCCTAACAAATGTGTCATGAGACATGCAAATATAAATTAAATACACAGAGGACATAAGTAAAGGAAATTAAATGAGCTCAAATATAGCTACAAACGAGGCATAATGATGCAATATGTACATACAGCTAGCCCAGGGGTCGGCAACCCAAAATGTTGAAAGAGCCATATTGGACCAAAAAAAACAAAAACAAATCTGTCTGGAGCCGCAAAAAATTAAAAGCCATATTACATGTGTCATGAGATATACATTTAATTAAGAGGACTTAAAGGAAACTAAATGAGCTCAAATATAGCTACAAATTAGGCATAATGATGCAATATGTACATATAGCTAGCCTAAATAGCATGTTAGCATCGATTAGCTTGCAGTCATGCAGTGACCAAATATGTCTGATTAGCACTTCACACAAGTCAATAACATCAACAAAACTCACCTTTGTGCATTCATGTACAACGTTAAAAGTGTGGTGGACAAAATGAGACAGAAAAAGAAGTGGCATAAAACACGTCCTAGAAAGTCGGAGAAAGTTATGCATGTAAACAGACTATAGGTGAGTTCAAGGACCGCCAAAATAAGTAGGACAAAACGGCGCTCGCCAAATACTTGAATCAGTGAAGCATATTTAATATAAACAGTGTGATTTATAACAATTACGGAGGTTTGTGTCATGTTTGTCCTCCTACAGAAACCATACTAAAACAAAAAAATTGACTTTTTTCCCCCTCATCTTTTTCCATTCTTCATACATTTTTGAAAAATCTCCAGAGAGCCACTAGGGCGGCGCTAAAGAGCCGCATGCGGCTCTAGAGCCGCGGGTTGCCGACCCCCGAGCTAGCCTAAATAGCATGTTAGCCTCGATTAGCTTGCAGTCACGCACTGACCAAATATGCCTGATTATCCCTCCACACAAGTCAATAACGTCAACAAAGCTTACCTTTTGTGCATTCACGCACAGCAGGAAACGTTTGGTGGACAAAATTAGACAAAAAAGGAGTGGCATAAAACACGTCTTACTGTAGCAGCTACATGTAAACAAACTACGGTGCATTCAAGGACCGCCGAAATTAGTAGGACAAAACGGCGCTCGCCAAATCCTCTCGTCAGTGAAGCATGTTTAATATAAACAGTGGGATTTCTGACAATTAGGAAGAAACAATATTAAAACAAAAATCATGTTTTTTTCCAACATCTTTTCCTTTTTCATACATATTTGAAAAAGCTCCAGGGAGCCACTAGGGCGGCGCCGGTTGCCGACCCCCGCTTTAGACTTACAATAATGACATGTAAATAATCTTTAAATCCAGCCTGCATGTACACAGAGACCTGGGAAGATTATTAAAGAGCGAATGCGCGCCTGTGCTGCTGAAACCCAACACTCATAAAATTATAACGTGTAGTGTAATGTGCAGGGAAGTGTATATTATTTCTAAAATCAGCACGCACTAACGAGCCAAGGAAACCATTTTGCATGTTTAAGTGTCTATACAAAGCAATATCTATATATATATAGATATATACAGTATATATTCTAAAATACTGTACATATATTCTATATATGTTTAATTGTACATATAATATACATATTTATTGTATAGATATATTCTATACATACATATATTCTATATATATATATTCTATATATATATATAGAATATATAAATATATTATATACATATATATATATATATATATTTATATATATATATATATATATATATATATATATATATATATATATATATATATATATATATATATATATATATATATATACTGTATATATATAGAACAAAAATATAATTTTTCAAGAGTTGAACTCAAAGACCTAAAACTTTTACTATATATACATTACTGTATATACAAAACTTTTGTATATACAGTATTTGAGAGGAATAGGTCTTTTGTAACAAAAGACCTATTCCTCTCAAATACTGTTCCCTAATCTGTCTAAATCTGTGTTAGTGAGCATGTTTTCTTTGTCAAAATAATCCACCCCACCTCACAGGTGTGGCATATCAAGATACTGATTAAACAGCATGATTATTGCACAGGTGTGTCTTAGGCTGCCCACATTAAAAGGCCACTCTGAAATGTGCAGTTTATCCTACAGCACAATGCCACAGATGTCGCAAGTTTTGAGGGAGCGAGCTGTTGGCATGCTGACTGTAGGGATGTCCACCAGAGCTGTTGCCCGTGAATTAAATATTTGTCTTCCATAAGCCGTCCTCAAAGGCGTTTCAGAGAATTTGGCAGACATCCAACCGAACAATATTTGAGAGTAATATGTATTTTGTGTACATAATAAAAGTTTTAGATCTTCGAGGTCATTATATATATATATATATATATATATATATATATATATATATATATATATATATATATATATATATATATATATATATATATATATATATATATATATATATATATATATACAAATACAAAATATGCACAATTAAACAAGAATATAAATAGAATAGAAACTAGAATATAAAACATGTTTTCAGTTATTTCACCTTTTTTTGTAAGGTACATAAGTCCACGTGTGTTCATTCATAGTTTTGATGCCTTCAGTGACAATCTACAATGTAAATAGTCATGAAAATAAAGAAAACACATTGACTGAGTAGAAAGGTGTGTCCAAACTTTTTGTCTGTACTGTACATTTTTTTATATATATCTGCCACGTTTTAAACAACAGCCCATCATAATATTCATTGTATTTCAGCTGCTATGGTGGTTTAACCCATTTATGCTTATCAAAGCTCTGAGAATCATGCCTATTGTTTTCCGGCGCCATCTGGTGGCTTGTACAGTCCTTTGAGACACTTGTGATTTAGGGCTATATAAATAAACATTGATTGATTGATTGATTGATTTTTCCGTCCAATGTTTAGTTTCGGCTCCATGGCCATTAGACAAGAGGTGAGAGCGCAAACATGTTCAATTTAAGTGAATGGCGTCCACTTTATTTTTTTTAGAGGGCGGGAGAGCGGGAAGAAAGGTGTTTCATTTTGTGAACAAAATGTCTTCCTGGCTCGGACGTGGCTCGAAACTATGCTGTCACCCTGAAGTGCCCTATTGGTCGGTACCTAGATTATTTTCTGTCTTGCCTCTGGTGAGGGCGGTCACATTTTTTTCCGCTCCCTTCTTCTCCCTGCTTGCTCTCTTTGTTTTGTCTTGTTTACACTTTTTTTTTTGGACCTCCCTCCCTCCTCAACGACACCTGGAGTCGAACTTTTGCTTGCATGCAGAACGGCCCCAGGCCTATGGACACTACATCAACACACCCAAGACAATGAGCATATACACACACACACACACACCCTCCCCCCACCCCACGCCTTCACCACCGCTTGACTCCTCTTCGGGGTGATGGACGGCTGGCAGTGCTTCATAGCAGCAGTCGACCTCCAGGGTCCCAACCCCCCCCCCCCCCCCCCCTGTTGCGAGTTGCCGTGATTATATGTATGGTTTTTTCCCACTCCAGACTGGGCCCCCTCAGGAGCCCAGTCTAGATTGTATTTTTTACTCATCTTCTTCCTCAGCGTTTTACCTTTTCCCCACCTTTTACGGGGCGCCTCGTGGCGACCCATCAGCGTTCCTGTTCTGTAACCCTGTACACTGTTTGTTTGTCAAATCTTGAACGGGTTTGTGCTGAACACATAATTTTGTTGTACTTGTTGCAATGACAATAAAGACTTATCCTATCCTATCCTTTTCGCAGTGGCCGCAGAAAACTGCTTCTCGCCATCAAACTGCTTCTCGCCATCAAACTGTACTTCACTTCAGATTATCGGATCTTCTTCCAAACTGACAAGAGGCTTTAAGGTCGAGATCTGATCATGTCTGGACATAATATCGACAGCACCCCTTGTGGTGAAAGATTATGACAATCATAACTTCCTTCCAGATGCTTCCCAAAGTTTTGATGGTGTGTCAGTGCATTGGGAACATTAGCTAATGCTAACTATTAACATGCTAACATTAGCATCATGCTAACATTTTAAGCTAATGTTTACAGCTGTACACCTTAGTGTAATATTGATACTTGACACATGCTAACTTTGTATTTATTTTTTTACTTAATTTTTCAGCCATACACCTTAGTGTCATACCTTGGTACTTAAAACACACTTATTTAGCTAATTTGACAGGCATACACCTAAGTCATATCATTGGATACTTGACACATGCTAACTGTTAGCATGCTAACATTAACGCAATAACTTTTTCAGCCGTACAGTCGTATAACTCGGTACTTGACACAGTTACTGTTGGCATGTTAACAATAATATGCTAGCATACTAATTTTTTTAGCTAATGTTACAGCCGTACATGGCAGAGTCTTATAACTTTGTACACTTGACACATGCTAACTGTTAGCATGCTAACAATAACACACCAACTTTTTAAGCTAAATTTACAGCCGTACAGTCATATAACTCGGTATGGCGTGGCGAAGTTGGTAGAGTGGCCGTGCCAGCAATCGGAGGGTTGCTGGTTACTGGGGTTCAATCCCCACCTTCTACCATCCTAGTCACGTCCGTTGTGTCCTTGGGCAAGACACTTCACCCATGCCCCTGATTGCTGCTGGTTAGCGCCTTGCATGGCAGCTCCCGCCATCAGTGTGTGAATGGGTGAATGTGGAAATACTGTCAAAGCGCTTTGAGTACCTTGAAGGTAGAAAAGCGCTATACAAGTACAACCCATTTATCATTTATCATTTACTTGACACGGTTACTGTTGGCATGTTAATGTTAATATGTTAGCATGCTAACTTTTTTAGACACTTTTACAGCCGTACATGTCAGAGTCATATTACTTGGTACTTGACATATGCTAGATGTTAGCATGCTAACATTAACGCACTAACTTTTTCAGTTAAATTTACAGCCCTACACTCATAACTTGGTACTTGACACGATTACTGTTATAAATGATAAATGGGTTATACTTGTTTAGCGCTTTTCTACCTTCAAGGTACTCAAAGCGCTTTGACAGTATTTCCACATTCACCCATTCACACACACATTCACACACTGATGGCGGGAGCTGCCATGCAAGGCGCTAACCAGCAGCCATCAGGAGCAAGGGTGAAGTGTCTTGCCCAAGGACACACGGACGTGACTAGGATGGTAGAAGGTGGGGATTGAACCCCAGTAACCAGCAACCCTCCGATTGCTGGCACGGCCACTCTACCAACTTCGCCACGCCGCCCTGTTGGCATGTTAACGTTAATATTTTAGCATGCCAACTTTTTTTAGCCAATTTTAAAGCCGTACATGCAGAGTCATATTACTTGCAGTGGCGTGCGGTGAGGTTAATGTCTGGTGAGGCACTGCATCATCACAGTCAGATTTACAAACATATGAACCCTAAATAGTATCTTATTCACCATGTGATTGGCAGCAGTTAACGGGTTATGTTTAAAAGCTCATACCAGCATTCTTTACACAACTGTAGCACACAAAAAAGCACATTTAATTAAAAAAAAAACATTATGGTCTTACCTTTCTTGCTGGCCAGCCTTTGCGTGTGTACCACGCCGTTTGAAAAGAACGGGTCTTCTGTCCCGAAGTCAAAAGCAAACCTTTTAGCTCCGGCGTTGGTCTACCTTTAATTATTACCTCCTGCTTCGATTGAAAGTCCAGTTTAGAAAACTGTTTTATTTTACATATGTAATCCTCCATGTTTTAATAAAAGTCCAGGCTAGAGGAAATAAACAATCGCTTGCAAACTTTTTTTCTTTTTTTCTTCTGCGGCCGAGGAATGATCTCTGGGATCACTACCGCCCTCTACCACCAGGAGGCCGGATTACTGCGAGCCTCAACCAGTACGTCTTTTGCAGCAGATTTATGATTGCTCAGCACAAGAAATACGTTACACACATCCAGTTGTTGACAAAATACACTGTACATTATATACCTCAGCTAACTAAACTATGCCATAGTTTAGTTAGCTGATATAATTCATATAGCAATACAGTCTCACTGCACAGCAGCTCAGCAGTTAGCCGAGTCATTGTGCACAATCCATGTTGAGGCACAAATCAGTGACGTGCCTCATCTGGCTGCACCGTCTCTTCTCAGTATTTGAACGGCAAATGTGAAAATAAAAATTAAAATAATCTAAAACTGGTGAAGTTAAATGGAAAATAACTTTAGTATTGTTGCGGCGATCTGCCTGGAGGTGCGGCTGAAGGTGTGTGTGTGACAGCGGCTGTGCTGCTGCATGCGCGTCACAGCAGAAGCGCTGCATGCGCGTCACAGCAGAAGCGCTGCTCCGCGGCGCGCCTCACCAGGTGCGCTCTCCAGCAGGTGAGCGCAATCAGACTGATGAGCAGCGCAGACAGGACAAAGCAAACAAATGCACCCGTTTCATTCAGTGTGCAGGACGGAGCTGAGAGACAGAGACGATCACTAAAACCACGAAAGCACTTCACAAACGCATGGGAAAAAGGACTCAAACCAAACGGACTACCGGTGAGCTCACCTCTTTCCACTGGACTGTTTAATCATGATCCGACTGTTGAAGTTTATGCGCTGTGATTGATGGCAGAGCTCAACTTCAGAAGAATGTTTATTTAGATAATTGAACTGTTAAATAAGGTACAATTGGTGCTTATTTTGTTTCTTTTCTTTATCTTATTCACCACAAATATTTGTTTTACTTGTAGAGACAAGAAATGGGCAATTAGGGCGCTTAAAGCCTTGTAAATGTAATTTGAAGTATATTAATATAGAGAGTGGATTTTGCTTTATTAAAAGGCAAAGTAAAACATTTAATTCATGTATAAAAATAGTATTTCTGTTAAAAGTGTTTATGTTAAAAACTACAGTAATATTGGTTTAAAATGCTTGATTTCATATGAATTAATAGAGAAGTGTCAAGTTAAACTTGTTGTAGAAATTCATGTCTAAAGTCTGTATAAAATAATTTAGGCTAAAACTTAAGGTAAAACACGTTGCTTTAAAAGTAGATGGTTCTAACATGTGAACTATATTTCTGTTTATTTAATGCCTAATTTACCTTATTAATCTAAGTTAATTAAGTTAAGTGAAATGCTGGTTAATGTGTATTAATTAATGTTAAAAATGTACTTACCTTTATAAAATACCTGAGTTAATGTACTTACTTTGTTTGTTGCAAAATGCTGTATTTTATTTAAAAGCTTTTATTCTTGTGTGTTTAAAGGTTTTTCACCTTCCAAGATTCCAGTTAATAAACTGAAATACGAGTGAAATCCTGAGCCTCATCGAGTCCTTCCTTTTCAAGTGTGGGAAGCCATGTCGTTATAAATACACCTGACAGTGAAAAACCGTCTGTGACCAGCAAAAGACTCCACTTGCGGCCACCACCGAGAGGGAGGACACTCCACCTGGGGCCTGGAGGACAAAGACTGCTGTCTGTCAGCCAAAGAGAGCAAGATGGCTGATCCAAAGCCAACAGATGAACTGAAAGTGGAGAGGGCCACAGCTAAGAGACAGTTCTCCCGCCTTGCCAACAACATTACGAGAACCTACATAGAGATGTCTAAGGAGGAGTTACAGGAGAACTTCAAGAAGCTGATGCTAGAGAGCTCTCGTGTCTTCGAGGCAAACGAAGAAGTGGAAGCCGCTTACATGGCAGACGCTGAGGAGCTGAGCGACCCCCAGAAAGCCGACATAGCAAAGACGGAGAAAGAATGTGAGCAGAAGACGAAAGAAGTCAAACTCCTAATCCGAGAGACGCTCTGGACCACATATGGAGAAAAGGAACTTTCCCTGGCTCTACAAGTTGCAGAGGCCGAATTCAGGAACGTCTCCTTCCAGCCAGACACAACTCTGGAGGCTTGTGAGTTCATGCTGACCCACCTACAGAAGTTGGTGGACAAGGCAAAGGAAGCGCACCAGAACTGGAACCACTGGGCTCCGCTTGCCGAGAAAAAGGACTTTGATTACCGTTTAAGAGAGCTCGAGGTGGTCCTTCCCAAGCTGGTGTCACAGAAGGCCCCCCTCATCCAAGCAGCAAGTATAAAGAAAGACGCTGGACCCCAGCCCATCTCAGCCCGCAGCTCAGCTCCAGTGGCAGCGATAAAGCTAAAGGCCACAGCCTTACCAAAGTTTGCCGGCAACCAGCGAAACTACTACAGATGGAGGAAGGAATGGGAGGCTCTGCAGAAGCAAGGTGAACCAACCGGATCTTCAGAGGTTAAGAAATTCCAACTACTGGATAGCCTTGATGAAAAGGTGGCCAGGGAACTACGTCTGTCAACGTACAGCTCAGCAGATGAGATCTTCAGAGTCCTGGAAAACCGGTTTGGGAACCAAGCCAGCATTGCTCTTGAGATCATAGAAGAGCTACAAGCAAGACCATCAGCCAGGAGCGGCCATCCAAGGAAAATCGTAGAGCTCATCCAAACTGTGGAAAAGGCCCTTTATGATCTAAACGAACTGGATAATGCAGACGCCTTAAAGAACCCACTGGTGATTAGATCCATCGAGAGCAAACTCCCAGAAACTCTGAAGAAAGACTGGCTCACCTATGCTGCTGACAGAGGAAACACTGTTAACCCCCAGAACCGCTTCGACAAGCTCATCACATTCCTAAAGTCCCAAGAATCTATATATGAGCAACTAGATCAACTGAGCAACGTCTTTGAACCCGCCAAGGAGCAGACTAAGCTCATCAAGTATGCCAGAACAAAGTCAGCCAAGTCCAGCAGTGAAACAGCAGGCTGCATCATTTGTGGTGACCCAAAGCACAGAAGAAGACTCTATTTCTGCAGAAGGTTTAGGATCAACCTAAAGCCATCGGAGAAGAGGGATGCAGCACAACAGCTCGGTGCCTGCAAGAGATGTCTCGAGGTCCACAGCAGCGACCCCTGCAGAAACACCACGTATCTGTGCGGGAACCCAGAGTGCAAAGACCAACACCATTACCTTCTCTGTCCAGTTGCCAGACCCCAGTCCCAAAGAACACCTAAATCCAGTCCAGTGAGAGCTGAGGGGAAAAGATACACCGAAGCTCAAAAAGACTTCCTATCCAGGCTTACCCCTGAGCTGGCGCAGCAGTGTCGAGACACCTTCTGCAACGTCACATCCAGAGCATACAACACCACAGCAGTTGAAAGAGGTCTTCTAGAGGAAAATGGCTTGCATGAGTATCCAGTGATCCTGATGCTCTCTGATGTCACTGCCAACGATGGACAGAGAATTGGGACCCTCATCGACCTGGCATCAGACACGAACTATATAACACATAGAGCTGCCAGCAAGTTGAACCTGAGAGGTGAAGATGTGACACTGGTGGTTTACGGCGTTGGAGGGATGAAGGTGTCTGTTGCAACTAAGCGCTACCTCCTCAAGATTCGGGTCAACACTCCGAGAGGGACCCTCAGGTCACATCAACTAATCTGCTATGGCCTTGATAAGATTGCAGAGTTTCACAGACATGTTCCAGCTATTAAGCTACAGAAAATCTTCCCAGATGTTCCCCTAAGAGACCTTGCTAGACCCAAAGAGGTGCAACTCCTGATCAGCCACAAGGAAGGCCAGCTAGTACCCCAGAAGGTTCGTTCTGTTGGCAACCTTGTGCTCTGGGACGGCCCCCTCGGCAAGACGATCGGAGGCACACACCCGGACCTCTTTGAAGAAGTCACCTTAATGGCCCACACATCAAAGACACACTTCGCAAGATCCATGAGAACTGCAGCAGTCAAATACAGTGAACTCATCTGTAGAGATCCAATCTCCTGCCAGTCTCCCGACAAGCCCCACACCCAGTCCAATACAGCCACTAGCAGCAGAGACTTTCTGAAGTGGTGGAAGTGGGAAAGTATTGGAGCTGCTTGTGAGCCAAGATGTGGAGGATGTCGCTGTGGGAATTGCCAACCCGGGGGAAAAGAAATGACACTGGCTGAAGAAAGAGAGATGGAGATAGTGAAGAACGGGTTGATGTATGTGAATGGAGACCATCACAGCCCTGATCCCCACTGGCATGCCAAGTATCCCTGGACAGAAGATCCAGCATCTCTACCCAACAACAGGAGAGCGGTTGAAGCCACATTCCTCAGGACAGAGAAGCAGCTGGCAAAGGAACCGGAGTTGAAGACAGCCTACATGTCACAAGTCCATGAAATGCTTCATCGCAAAGCTGCAGTGAAGCTATCCAAAGAGGTTCTGCAGAGTTGGACTGGGCCAGTGTGGTACATAAGTCACCTGATTGCACCAAATCCACATTCAGTCTCCACCCCAGTGAGGCTAGTATGGAACAGCAGCCAGAAGTACAGAGGCCTGAGTTTGAACGACATACTAATCAAAGGTCCTGACGTCCTGAACCCAATCAGAGCTGTCCTACTGAGGTTCCGAGCTGGTGTCTTTGCTGCCCTCGGTGACATCCGCAAGATGTACAACTCTGTCTGGTTGGAAGAGAGAGAGGTCCACCTGCACAGGTTCCTGTGGCGTGACACTGAAAAGGCTGAAATAGAAGACTTCGCCATAACAAGGGTCAACATGGGAGACAAACCTGCTGGTTGCATAGCCCAAGTCGCTATGAGAGAGACCGCCAACTTGCCTTCATTCAAACACTTCAAAGAAGAGAAACGTGTGATAGAGGAAGATGCATACGTGGATGATATCCTGACCTCTCACAACAACCTCCAGCACCTCAAACTCCTCACATCCAACATCGAACAGATCCTTAAAGCTGGAGGATTCATCATGAAGCCCTGGGTCTACTCCGATCAAAGTGGGAGGAAAGGGCCGAGAGGTGAGAAGATGGAGTCAAAGACCATGATCCTGCCAAACCAGCTCACTGAAGAGGATAACAAAGCCCTCGGCCTTGGTTACACCATTGAGGATGACACACTACATGTCATGGTTGCAGTGAACTTCTCCAAGAAGAAGAGGAAAATGCGCCTTGGTCAGGACTTACTGAGAGATGAAGTAAGAAGACAAACCCCAGATCCATTCACCAGAAGAGAACTGTTGAGCCAAGTCTCTGGTCTCTATGATCCACTCGGCCTCGTGGCTCCTGCAAAGCAGAAGGGAGCCATCCTCATCCGAAGAGCTTTTCAAGAAGCAAAAGTCATGTACTGCATAGAAGACACCTGGGATGCCGCCTTGTCCAAAGGACTCAGAGAAGATGCCATAAAGCTCCTAGAAGACTATGCAGAGCTGAGCCAACTCAGATTCACCAGACCCCTGACACCACCAAATCCACGTGCAAAACCAAGTGGCATCACCTTCTCTGATGGCAGTGAGCACGCATATGGCGCTGTGCTGTACCTACGCTGGAGCTGCAGCCATGGTGTTGTTGTGAGGCTAGTTGAATCTAAGGCCAAGCTGACCCCTCTCGACCACAAGGGTGACCCTGTGAAGGCGGAGATGTGTGGAGCAGTCTTTGCCGCCCGGTTGAAGAACTACTTCCAGAGACACTGCCGAATCGATGTTGAGAAGTGGTACCATCTCGTCGACAGTCAGACCGTCCTAGGCGCAATCCAGCGGGAGAGTTATGGTTACCAGACCTTCTTTGCCAACCGAGTCGGCGAGATCCAAAGCAGCACAAATGTCCAAGACTGGTGGTGGATTCCAGGGCCCGAGAACATTGCAGATATCATAACCAGAGGGGCCAGTCCAAATGACTTAACTGAGGAATCCGAGTGGCAGTCAGGTCCAAAGTTCCTTCGACTTCCTGAAAGTGAGTGGCCGAAGAAATCAGCCAAAGACGTCGCCGCACAAGCAAGAGACAATATCACAAAAATACAGAAGAAAACATTTGTCGCCGTACTCACCCGAAGTCAACAGAAAGCACAGGACCCAAAAAGAGTCCAAGAAACAGAGTCCAGATTCAGAAGACCACCTGCAGCAGCAGCAGTCCAAAAGCTACTGGACGAAAGGCGCTTCAGCAATCTAAGACGGCTGGTCGGGACAATAGTATGGACTTGGAGAGCAGTAAAGAAATTCCTGTGCCCCGGCGATAAAGAAAAGTGGGAGGCAGTACCTTCATCTGGTGTCATCACTGTGAACGAAAGAGAAGATGTGTTCAGAGACCTATGCTTGGCAGCACAGGAGGGCGTACACTTTCCAAACACAACAACAGACAGACTGGTTGTTTACAAGGACCAAACAAGCGGACTCCTGATGTGTGGTGGCAGGATCCAGACCTTCGGAGAAGACCACAGAGCTGTTCCCCTGCTACCGTTCCAGGCCTGGATCTCCACCCTCCTAGCCCGGGAAGCACACAGTGAGGGACATGAAGGAGTGGCAGGAACTACACTGCGGATGCGAAAGAAAGCATGGGTCATCAAAGGAAGAATTATTGCCCAAAAAGTTGTTGACGAGTGTGTCGTGTGCAAGAAAGCAAAAGCAAAGACCTGCCAGCAAATAATGGGAAACTTGCCTGAGGAGAGATCGAATCCGGCTGCACCATTTCAATTCACATCTGTCGACCTGTTCGGACCGTACCAAGTGAAGGATGATGTCAAGAGGAGGGTGAGCATGAAAGTATGGGGCGTGCTCTTCTGCTGCATGTCCAGCCGAGCCATCCATGTCGAACTGGCAAACACGCTAACAACGGAGAGCTTTCTACTTGCTTACCAGAGGTTCACTTCTGTCCGAGGCCATCCTCAGAAGATCTGGTCCGATCCAGGTACGAACTTTATTGGAGCAAAACCTGTCCTTGAAGAGATGTACAGTTACCTGAGACGACAAAACAAAGGATCACTAGAAGAATATGCTGCCAGGAATGGGACCGACTGGATGTGGAGAATCCTTCCAGCCGATTCACCTCACCGAAATGGTGCCGCCGAAGCTGCTGTCAAGATCACCAAAAGAGCTCTACAAAGCCTTGGTAGAGGAGAAGGCCTTGCCTTCAGTGAATTCCTGACTGTACTCAAGCTGGCCGCCAACCTTGCCAACGAAAGGCCTATCGACGCTAGAGTCCAGTGCCGTGAGGACGGCATCCAATACATCACTCCAAACACCCTGTTGCTTGGTCGAGCCACACAAAGTGGAGATTTCAAAACATTCGACTACACAACTTACCCCTTCAAAAGGCTGCAAGAGATTAAAATGCAAGTCAGCTACTTTTGGAAGTCCTGGAGCCAACTCGCAGGTCCAAACCTGTTCATCCGCAGTAAATGGCATACTGCTGAAAGAAATGCTGCCATTGGAGACATAGTGTGGCTCTGCGACCAAAATGCACTGAGGGGTCAGTTCAAGCTAGCAAGAGTTGTCAGTGTGAACGCAGATCCCAAAGGCATTGTCCGAGATGTCCACGTGAAAGTCTCTCCAAGTGGGTGCGTTCAGGTGAAGACTCCAAACCCTGTCGTTAAAGAGTCCAGGTCTAAGGAGAAGGACTTCCAGGGCACCATACTGCATCGAGACGTCCGACGCCTTGTCGTCCTCATCCCGGCGGAGGATCAGGTCAGGGGAGACCAGCTCGCCTGAGAGGTGCGATCTTTCCAGGTTACACTGCAAAGATCGAGTGGGAGGTGTTGCGGCGATCTGCCTGGAGGTGCGGCTGAAGGTGTGTGTGTGACAGCGGCTGTGCTGCTGCATGCGCGTCACAGCAGAAGCGCTGCATGCGCGTCACAGCAGAAGCGCTGCTCCGCGGCGCGCCTCACCAGGTGCGCTCTCCAGCAGGTGAGCGCAATCAGACTGATGAGCAGCGCAGACAGGACAAAGCAAACAAATGCACCCGTTTCATTCAGTGTGCAGGACGGAGCTGAGAGACAGAGACGATCACTAAAACCACGAAAGCACTTCACAAACGCATGGGAAAAAGGACTCAAACCAAACGGACTACCGGTGAGCTCACCTCTTTCCACTGGACTGTTTAATCATGATCCGACTGTTGAAGTTTATGCGCTGTGATTGATGGCAGAGCTCAACTTCAGAAGAATGTTTATTTAGATAATTGAACTGTTAAATAAGGTACAATTGGTGCTTATTTTGTTTCTTTTCTTTATCTTATTCACCACAAATATTTGTTTTACTTGTAGAGACAAGAAATGGGCAATTAGGGCGCTTAAAGCCTTGTAAATGTAATTTGAAGTATATTAATATAGAGAGTGGATTTTGCTTTATTAAAAGGCAAAGTAAAACATTTAATTCATGTATAAAAATAGTATTTCTGTTAAAAGTGTTTATGTTAAAAACTACAGTAATATTGGTTTAAAATGCTTGATTTCATATGAATTAATAGAGAAGTGTCAAGTTAAACTTGTTGTAGAAATTCATGTCTAAAGTCTGTATAAAATAATTTAGGCTAAAACTTAAGGTAAAACACGTTGCTTTAAAAGTAGATGGTTCTAACATGTGAACTATATTTCTGTTTATTTAATGCCTAATTTACCTTATTAATCTAAGTTAATTAAGTTAAGTGAAATGCTGGTTAATGTGTATTAATTAATGTTAAAAATGTACTTACCTTTATAAAATACCTGAGTTAATGTACTTACTTTGTTTGTTGCAAAATGCTGTATTTTATTTAAAAGCTTTTATTCTTGTGTGTTTAAAGGTTTTTCACCTTCCAAGATTCCAGTTAATAAACTGAAATACGAGTGAAATCCTGAGCCTCATCGAGTCCTTCCTTTTCAAGTGTGGGAAGCCATGTCGTTATAAATACACCTGACAAGTATAATCACTGGATACATATAACAATTTAATTATTATTTTTTTCTTTTTCCATTTTTTTTCTTTCCATGACGGCAGGTGAGGCCCCGCCTCCCCTGCCTCTAGTGACGGCACGCCACTGATTACTTGGTACACTTGACACATGCTAACTGTTAGCTTGCTAACATTAACATGTTAACTTTTTCAGCTAAATTTACAGCCGTACAGTCATATAACTCGGTACTTGACTTGGTAACTGTTGACATGTTAATGTTAATGTTAGTATGCCAACTTTTTTAGCCAATTTTACAGCCGTACATGTCAGAGTCATATAACTTGGTACTTGACACATGCTAACTGTTAGCATGCTAACATTAACACACTAACTTTTTCAGCTAAATTTACAGCCGTACAGTCATATAACTCGGTACTTGACACGGTTGCTGTTGGCATGTTAATGTTAATATGTTAGCATGCCAACTTTTTTAGACACTTTTACAGCCGTACATGTCAGAGTCATATAGCTTGGTACACTTGACACATGCTAACTGTTAGCATGCGAACATTAACACGTTAACTTTTTCAGCTAAATTTACAGCCGTACAGTCATATGACTCGGTACTTGACACGGTTACTGTTGGCATTTTAAAGTTAATATGTTAGCATGCCAAATTTCTTAGCCACTTTTACAGCCGTACACATCAGAGTTACTTGGTACTTGACAGATGCTAGGTGTTAGCATGCTAATGACCTCTAATCTTCAACCTAAACAATTATAACACATGTAATTCCAGTTTTGGGCCCGAGGGTTGCTGAAGGGTTAAGAAGACCGTCACGGTGCTGGGGGATTCGAACAGTGGTTTTTGTATGAAAGTGGACTTGGGGTGAGAAATGGTGTGGCCAATATAAAAACATCCACAGCAAGCCGTGTGTGAAAAAGGGGGCGTTGATGTTTCCACATCCATCAGGGCTTGAATAGGCGTGCTCGCAGGTTTGAATCAGATAAATCGTCGCCTTCTTCCGAGATCAAAAGGATCCCGGTGAAAAGAAAAGCCCGGGCAATAAAAAGACACCACAATTCTTTGATCTTTTTATTTTTATGGTCACGAAGCCCGAAGGACTTTGAAAAAAAATCCACTTGAGCGTCTGAGAGCTTCATCGTTGAAAAATAATTTTGCAGCCTTTTATTGTGCGCTTCCTTCCTGCCTTTTGTGACCACCGATGATTGCATTGACCGACGTCGCCCTCCGACTCGGTCTGATAAATGTCTCTGCCGATAGACTGGGGGGGAACGGGGGAGGGGAGAAGCGGGAGGGCGATAACCCGCTTGTCCGTCTTCCCTTTTGTGCATGCGCCGAGAGGAGATTGGATATTGAACTGCGCTCGCCTCCCCTGCGTCCGCACGTCTGAAAGAATGACACCGCCGGCTCTTCTCCCCGCTAACGCTTGCCAAAATGGAAGCCTGCGCTCCCCGAGTGTCCTCCGGGGGGCAGGCTGCACGCCGCTTTGCATCTGGCAACGCAGCGCAGCTGTCGTAGTTATAACACTATGGCAGCCCCGCTGTCAATCCATAAATCCATGCATAGTGCATCATGGCCACCACTCACACATCATTACCTCGCCCCTTTGTGCCGTCACACCGTGCCCCCCCCCCCCCCCGCGTCAGAGGCAGCCCCCGCACAGCGCCACCTGCCCGCGCCGGAAGTCCCTGCAGGGGCAAAGGCGGCGGTACTTGGGCGACTGTCCCGCGCAGCTGAACAGCAGCGGCTCCCGTTGGAGTCCGCACTCGCGACGCAGCACGGAGAAGGCCGGGAGGACGTGGTTCATCTCGTAGTCCAGGACCTCGCACTGCACGTCCAGCCTTGGGAAACACACAGAACCAAAAAAGGTGGGCTTGTGAGTAAAGATGTCCGATAATGGCTTTTTTGCCGATATCCGATATTCCGATATTGTCCAACTCTTTATTACAGATTCCGATATCAATTGATACCGATATATACAGTCGTGGAATTAACACATTATTATACCAAACTTTGTTGTGATGCCCCGCTGGATGCATTAAACAATGTAACAAGGTTTTCCAAAATAAATCAACTCAAGTTATGGAAAAAAATGTATATTATGTTTATAAACTCAGGAAATATGTCCCTGGACACATGAGGACTTTGAATATGACCAATGTATGATCCTGTAACTACTTGGTTTTGGATCGATACCTAAATTTAAGGATATCATTCAAAACTAATGTAAAGTATCAAACAACAGAAGAATAAGTGATTATTACATTTTAACAGAAGTGTAGATAGAACATGTTCAAAGAGAAAGTAAGCAGATATTAACAGTAAATGAACAAGTAGATTAATAATCCAACCGAGCGGTATAGCTCGGTTGGTAAAGTGGCCGTGCCAGCAACTTGAGGGTTCCAGGTTCGATCCCCGCTTCCGCCATCCTAGTCACTGCCGTTGTGTCCTTGGGCAAGACACTTTACCCACATGCTCCCGGTGTCACCCACACTGGTTTAAATGTAACTTAGATATTGGGTTTCACTATGTAAAGCGCTTTGAGTCACTAGAGAAAAGCGCTATATAAATATAATTCACTTCACTTTTTACAGCTTGTCCCTCATAATTTTTTACATAATAGAATGATAAATGACACAATATGTTACGGCATACGTCAGCAGACAAATTAGGAGTCTTTGTTTGTTTAAGACAAGTTGTCTTGTATGTTCACTATTTTATTTAAGGACAAAATTGTTCTTCAATTGCAATAATAAACATATGTTGAATGTACCGTAAGATTTTTTGGTTAAAATAAAGTCAATAATGCAATTTTTTGTGGTCCCCCTTATTTAGAAAATTACCGAAAAGTATCAAAATACATTTTGGTACCGGTACTAAAATATTGGTATCGGGACAACACTACGAGCTGACTATCAAATTAGTCGTTAGTTGCAGCCTTAATTTATGGTAGTTGTATGGATTCCACTGTCTTTTTTTAATTGAAGTGTCCGGCATTATGTTGTTACTGTAAATTAGAGATGTCCGATAATGGCTTTTTTGCCGTATACGATATTCCGATATTGTCCAACTCTTAATTACCGATTCCGATATCAACCGATACCGATATATACAGTCATGGAATTAACACATTATTATGCCTAATTTTGTTGTGATGCCCCGCTGGATGCATTAAAAAATGTAACAAGGTTTTCCAAAATAAATCAACTCAAGTAATGGAAAAAAAATGCCAACATGGCCCTGCCATATTTATTATTGAAGTCACAAAGTGCTTTTTTTTTTTTAACATGCCTCAAAACAGCAGCTTGGAATTTGGGACACGCTCTCCCTGAGAGAGCATGAGGAGGTTGAGGTGCGCGGGGTTAGGGGGGTAGGGGGTAGATATTGTAGCGTCCCGGAAGAGTTAGTGCTGCAAGGGGTTCTGGGTGTTTGTTCTGTTGTGTTTATGTTGTGTTACAGTGCGGATGTTCTCCCGAAATGTGTTTGTCATTCTTGTTTGGTGTGGGTTCACAGTGTGGCGCATATTTGTAACAGTGTTAAAGTTGTTTATACGTCACCTTAAGTGTGACCTGTATGGCTCTTGACCAAGTATGCCTTGCATTCACTTGTTTGTGAAAAGCCGTAGATATTATGTGACTGTGCCGGCATGCAAAGGCAGTGCCTTTAAGGTTTATTGGGGCTCTGTATTTCTCCGTACGTCCGTGTACCACTCAGTACAGTGGCGTTTTAAAATTCATACATTTTACTTTTTGAAACCGATACCGATAATTTCCGATATCACATTTTAAAGCTTTTATCGGCCGATAATATTGGCAGTCCGATATTATCGGACATCTCTAATCGTAACATTCGGTTTCGGCAGTGTTGTCACGGTATAAAAGCCTTTCGGCCGAAAAAACTTTTCCGGTGGCCAAAAACAGGATGTATCATTCATCTATATGATGCACTACAGTGGGTTTATATTATAGATGCACATGTTGAAGAACGCAACATGTCTGGCATACCTGAGGAGTGCCTCCTTGTTGTTAATGAAGGCAAAGTGAGCAGGTTCACAGATTAAGTTGTGGGTTCTGCAAGCGTCCACACACGACTCCCCCTCCTGCGACACCAGGACCCGCAGGGCGCTGAGAGGGGGGCCAGGCGGGTGGAACAGATATGTTGGCTGTGGAATTGGGCAGGAACACAGACAAGGGTTCTGGAGAGCTGCTGGCAGACCCTCGTCTGGTCAGGTTGGCGGGGATGAAGAAAGGCTGCGAGGCACAGAAGTCCTGCGGGGGAAAGGTTTGAGTCAATATGTGTCAAATCATTTTTAAACTTATGTTGTTTCAGGGTTTATAGGTAATAACATTTTTTAATGGAGAGCATTGTACTTCATTGTATGGAGTGTATTTGCTCAAATGTCCCCAGGAAAAAAAGTTTTTCATCTAGAAAATCTTTGTTCACACATGACGGCGATTTGAATGCCTTAAACGCTAACCAAAACCGATCTGATACCGATATAGGTCCAATATCCGCAAAAAATATCGTATTGTATCGGCTTGCATCTGAATTCTCCGATGTAAGGCGCTCATACAAGCAGTCCTGCAGTTTGTTGACTTGTGCAAAGATGGACATCCAGTTAACATCTGAGTGTAAGTTGTAAATGTGTTGTACTTAAGTTAAAAGGTAAAACAGCTAAGCACACAATAGTAAACAAACTAGACATGTTTAATAAGCATACTTGCCAACCTTGAGACCTTCGAATTCGCTGTTTTCGACATCTACAAAGCAATTAGCTACCGGCTGCCACCTACTGATATGGAAGAGTATTACACGGTTACTCTGCCGAGCTCTAGACAGCACCGACACTCAACAACAACACATCATTTTCAGACTATAATTAGTGATTTGCAAAAAATATTTTTAACCCAAATAGGTGAAATTAGATCCTCTCCCACGGCACACCAGACTGTATCTCACGGCACACTAGTGTGCCGCGGCACAGTGGTTGAAAAACACTGGATTAAACCACCTGAGCCAGCTCATTGGGTGTCTCTGAGTAGTCAGAAATGTTTCAAGGATAACATTCAACCACTAAAAAAAAGGTATCTGCTGAGTAAATAACTATAATTTGACATCATAATCAATACATAGTAATATACTTCTGTTTTTTGGTGTAAAACTAAACATGTATTGATAAAGCAATCGGAGAGAGCAAAATCCTTTAAAACAATAACAACATCTAGTCGCTTGTTCTTTATCCTATTTCGGACAGTTCCTTAAAGTTTCATCCAATTCAGCCCATAACTTTTGGAACTATGTTGCTCACAAACACACAAAGTTCTTGTATATAAACTCCTGCGAGGGTAATTCATTGAAGGATAAATGACACAGGCATGCTGTGGCATAACGAAATACACAGAGTGAACACTCTTGTCAGTCATTTGCTGTCTTTGTCACTGTGGGTGGAGGCGGGGCTGCAAGCATAAACACAAAAAAGTTCAGCCTCGTCATGCAACAGTTTTCAAAGTAAAAAAAAAATCCTGTTTTTCCATCGATTTCAACAATTCCACCATCAAAACATTCCACTTGTTCAGGACACGCAGTCTTTTCTATTTTTTAATATAAAAAAACCCCCAAACCTCACAGTTTCCCCACTGTTCTGCAACACTTACCTATTGAAAAGTGTTAGTACGTCCACATTTCTGGAACAATTCAAACCGTTCCAAAGTCAAAAGGGTTATTTAGTTTAGTTTAGGCTAATTTTGCAGGTATAAGCCCCGTAATTATATCTTGGTACATGGTACACTTTTGCATGCCAACTGCTAGCTTTTGCAGCTCATTTTGCAAAAATACACAGACAAATCTTACTTTTTGTTACCTGACTCTATCCATTTTAGTTGGACTTTCCAGCATTCACACGCATTTTCTACGGATTTTTTCCAAATTTCTTTATGTTTGATTGAATGATTGCTTGAGACTTTTATTAGTAGGTTGCACAGTGAAGTACATATTCCGTACAATTGACCACTAAATGGTAACACCCGAATAAGTTTTTCAAAGTCGGGGTCCACTTAAATTGATTCATGATACAGATATATACTATCAGATATATACTATCATCATAATACAGTCATCACACAAGATAATCATCAGAGTATATACATTGAATTATTTACATTATTTACAACCCGGGGTGTGGGATGTGGAGGGGGGCGGGGGGTTATGTTTGGTTGTTATCATCACTTCAGTCATCAACAATTGAGAACAGAGAAATGGACATTGAAACAGTGTAGGTCTGACTTGGTAGGATATGTACAGCAAGTAGTGGACATAGAGAGAGAGAGAGAGAGAGAGGAGAGAGAGAGAGAGAGAGAGAGAGAGAGAGAGAGAGAGAGAGAGAGAGAGAGGAGAGAGAGAGAGAGAGAGAGAGAGAGAGGAGAGAGAGAGAGAGAGAGAGAGAGGAGAGAGAGAGAGAGAGAGAGAGAGAGATCAGAAGGCATAAGAAAAAGTATCTACATTTGATTGTTTACATTTGATTATTAACAATCCGGGGAGGGTGTTAGTTTAGGGTTGAAGTTGCCTGGAGGTGTACTTTTAGTGCGGTTTTGAAGGAGGATAGAGATGCCCTTTCTTTTACACCTGTTGGGAGCGCATTTAACATTGTTGTGGCATAGAAAGAGAATGAGTTAAGACCTTTGTTAGATCGGAATCTGGGTTTAACGTGGTTAGTGGGTGGTTATGGCGGTCATTTACGTTAAGGAAGTAGTTTGACGTGTACTTCGGTATCAGGGAGGTGTAGTGGATTTTATAGACTAGGCTCAGTGCAAGTTGTTTTACTCTGTCCTCCACCCTGAGCCAGCCCACTTTGAAAAAGTGGGTAGGAGTAAGGTGGGATCTGGGGTGGAGGTCTAGAAGTAACCTGACTAGCTTGTTCTGGGATGTTTGGAGTTTAGATTTGAGGGTTTTGGAGGTGCTAGGGTACCAGGAGGTGCATGCGTAATCGAAAAAGGGTTGAACGAGAGTTCCTGCTAGAATCCTCAAGGTGCTTTTGTTGACCAGAGAGGAGATTCTATAGAGAAATCTCGTTCGTTGGTACAGATGCTGTTAATTTAGAGCAGGGGTGTCAAACTAATATTAGATCGGGGGCCACATGGAGGAAACTCTACACCCAAGTGGCCCGGACTGGTAAAATCACGGCACGATAACCTAAAAATAAGGACAACTTCAGTTTGTTTTCTTTGTTTAAAAATAGAAAAAGCACATTCTGAAAATGTCCAAATCGTAATGTCGTGTTTATTTATTTTTTAACACTTACATGTTGTGGTTAATAGTATTGTCTTTATTTGTCGTTATTTATACTTTCTGAATAGATTATGTGACAATGTTCATCAGTCAACTCATTGGTGTTAATTTTCAATCTATCAAGATAAAAAAATAATATCAAAATCAAATTACAGGATGTTATTTATGTAGTTTGCTCATTTTCCTCGACTGGTGCACTAACATCATGTGGTTTCTTTCTTTCTTTTTTTTTTTTTTTTTACATATGTAGCATCATCTACAAATATACAAACGTTTGTACAAAGAATTGCTATTGCGACATCTAGTGGACACATTTAGAACAGCGGTTTCTTTCATTCAAAAACGTTTGACACCCCCGATTTAGAGCACCTGTTGGGTAAAATACATTTTTAAGCACGGTATTTGCTTTAAGGGCTTGTTTTCCAGGGACACAGCACATACAAATCTGACTCTTTTTAGTGTCCGTGCTGTGTGTGTGTGTTCAGAGACACACACACAAGTGTAAAATATTTGTATTGATGTGAATAAATAACTCCGCATGGTTCATCAGTGTTCATATGGATGAAGCAGGTGTGCAGCCCCCCACCTGATGTTGTATGTAAGCGTGCACTCTCTCCAGCATGCCCTCACACGTGTACTCGTGAGGCAGGTATGGCTCCACCTGGTCCACAAAAACACAACACTCACTTATTATTATTATTTTTTGCATACGTTCCATATTCAAAAGCACTTTTTCTGCCCATCTCTTCGTGATCGGTGGAGAATTTTAGCAAATGACCTCGCAGTAAAAGCGGCGCTGAATAATGGCGGATCCATTTTTGCATGCCTGCCTTGCTCAACATGCTTTATTTGCCCAATTAGCAGCAAATCAACTTCGGTATTATGAGTGGGTGAATAATCGGACTGTTGCAAGAACAGTATGAACCGTTCATTTTCCTGTTAGGAAAAGAAGCCATGAAGCATGTGGCGCTCATCTACTTTCATACAACTTTTAAAAAAACATCCAGGTCCATTCGATTTAAGACAGAAAGAAGGATTTATTGGAACATGATGACTTGTCAAACAGCAAGAGATTGCTTCTTCCTGCTTCACTGACCACATGTGTGTGTGTGTGTGTGTGTGTGTTCTTGTATTCCTACCCTTCTTGAGACATCAACAAGGAAAAATACCTTTCATATGAGGACTGGTGAACAAGTTAGGACCGAAATCCCAAAAAGGAAAACCATTGCATCTAATAGAGAATGTCTCAATTGCACCTGGGTGGTGAAATCTATGAAAATGAGGGTGGTCCCAAAAAGGAGGGATTTTTCAAATTGACTGTGTGTCGGTTTTAAAAGTCCCCCCCCCCCCCTCTGGTCAACACATGAAATAACAAGTGTGTGTAAGAAATTGAAATGTGCCCCCTTTGGCCAAAATTAATTTAAAAAAATAGATAAATATGTATATGGAGACATATTGTAATAACTTGAAGTAAATAATGCAGATTAAAAACAAATTACAAAAAAAAAAAACCAACAACAAAAAAAACAACTAAAATCAGTCTTTTTCTCACTATGTGTCGACTTTTTTCTTATAAAATTGGGAACAATTTCTCATATTCTTTCTGTTTCTGTAATATTGCAATATTTTCTCATAAAATTAGTACTTTTTCATGTAAAATTATTACTTTTAATGCAAAATGGTGACAGTTGTCATACAAAAATTCAGACCTTTATCACAATATTGGCAATTTTTTTGTTCTTGTAAAATAGTGATATTTTTGGAGTAAAATGATGACTTTTGTCATATTTTTGCCAAGTGAAATTCCAATTATTATTATAATAGTGCCAACATTTTACAGTTTTCTTATAAAATTGTAACTTTTGTCGAGTAAGATTACGACTCTTTTCATAACATTTCCAAAATGTTGAGCTTTTCTTCTAAAATTACGATTGTCATCGAGTAAAATTCCAACTTTTATAATAATACTGCACAAATGTAAAATTTTTCTTGTAAAATTTTGACTTGCGTTGAGTAAAATTACGACTTCTATTATAAAACTGCCAACATTTGAAGTTTTTCTTGTGAAATTGTGACCTATTTCTTGTGAAATTCCAACTCATTTTTCACAACTAGCTTTTTTATATTTACATAGTTTGTATTTATTATTAATGTTGTAAACACAAATCTTTATATTCTAGAAAGGGTGGTCCTAAAGAGAGGCATTATTCGGAGGTCTCAAGAAGATGACAAATACAAGAATGTGTGTGTGTGTGTGGTTTGTAGATAATGGCCATAATGTGCAGTTTGGACTCAGTGGGCTGACATGGCTGATTCAAGGAATTTCATCTTCTCAAAACTATCTTCAATCCTATTTGTGTTTGGTGCACATAGTGGCAGGAGAGGAGCATTTTGTGCGAGGGACTCTCAGTGGTCTGACAGTGAAGACAAAAGGGTGGCGTTTTAACATGAATGACAACTTAATAGCAAATCAATGAGGAGAACGAGGGTGAGAATGCAGACGATGACAAAGAAATATCAGTTTGCTTTAAAGACTGCATGGATATAAAGTGTCAATGGTCGAGGATTCTAAAATCTCTCGAAAATAAAAGCTTTTCTTCTGGTTTCTGGACGGCGGAGGTACCTTGGTTCGAATAATCTTTTTGATGGCGGCTTCAAACTCCACCGCGTTGTTGTAGTCCACGGTCATTACGTGAGGACTGCCAATGTACTGCTCTGCGTACGGATTCTGGGAGGACACCTGCACAATACAACGAAACACAAAGGCTCCATGCTCTCGCTTTTCATGTTTATTTAAAGGAGACCTGTGATGATTTTTTATCTACCTTTATAATAGATATGGATATGTTTTGGTGTAAATTTTGCTCTAGAGTCACTTTTATTACCTGTTTTTTGGGAGTGTCTGCAAGACGTTCAATTCTGGAGGCATTCCTAGAGTCCAAATTAAACTACGCCCAAGCCTCTACAAAAGTATCATAATCTATCTTTAGAAAATGTATACCGTTTGAATATACATATTAAGTTGTTGCCGCAATTTTTTTTCTGAAATGGTCAAAAATAGACTACATAAACGGTGTATAGATTCACCCGGCCACAACATTAGGTACACCTGCACTCTCTGCGATTGACTCAGTGCATAAAAAACACTGCTTTTATCAGTCTGTGTTGCTATGCACATGCCAAGATTAGATGAAAATAATACTTTATCTTACCTCTTTTTGTGTGTCCTTATAGCCTGAAGCAGAGCTCCTCCCCCTCTGGCTGAGAGAGAGCTTGACTTCTAAATAAGTACGTCCACCTCACAGTGATGTCACACCGTAGCCAAACTGCACAGATACATCCAAAACGGCGTGCATGCTCACACAAAAATATTGTACCGTATGACTACGTTTAGACTGCAGGCCAAAGTGGCCCTAATCAGATTTTTTTCGAAATCAGATTTTTTCCAGGTGACTGTTCACACTGCAAGTAAAATGTGAACTTTATCAGACATATATATACATACATACATACACATAGATATATATATATATACATATATATGTACATATAAATATATGTACACACACACACACATATGTATACACACACACACACATATGTGTATATATATACACATAAATAAACATTCACATATATATACACATATACACACACACACACACACACACACACACACACACACACACACACACATATATATATATATATATATATATATATATGTATATATATATATATATATATATATATATATATATATATATATAAATACACACACACGTGTATATATACACACTTATATACACACATTTTATTCACACACACACACACATGTATATATATATACACACACACACACATATATATATATATATATATACACATGTACATACATATACATAAATACATATACATATATATATATATATATATATATATATACATACATATACAGTATATATACATATACATACATATATATACATATACACATATATACACTACTATACTATTTTTCAATGAAGATAACTTTAAACTAGTCTTAACTTTAAAGAAGTAAACTCTATACATTGCTAATGTGGTAAATGACTATTCTAGCTGCAAATGTCTGGTTTTTGGTGCAATATCTACATAGGTGTATAGAGGCCCATTTCCAGCAACTATCACTCCAGTGTTCTAATGGTACAATGTGTTTGCTCATTGGCTCAGAAGGCTAATTGATGATTAGAAAACCCTTGTGCAATCATGTTCACACATCTGAAAACAGTTTAGCTCGTTACAGAAGCTACAAAACTGACCTTCCTTTGAGCAGATTGAGTTTCTGGAGCATCACATTTGTGGGGTCAATTAAACGCTCAAAATGGCCAGAAAAAGAGAACTTTCATCTGAAACGCGACCGTCTATTCTTGTTCTTAGAAATGAAGGCTATTCCACAAAATTGTTTGGGTGACCCCAAACTTTTGAACGGTAGTGTATATACATACATATATACATATATATACATACATATATACACATACATATATATATATATATATATATATATATATATATATATATATATATATATATATATATATATATATATATATATATATATATACATATATACACACACACATATATATATATACATATACATATATACAGTATATATACATACATATATAAATATATACATATATATACATACATACATATATAAATATATGTATATATTTATACACATATATACATATATGTGGGAAGAATGGAGAAAGTGTACTGTACTGAATTTATATAAGTGTAATTTTAAATTATATATAGTGCTTGAACTTTTTTTTTAATGTCCACAAAGTTCAATGAGCAGGAGGTGTGTAATGTGCGCGTGTGTTGACTGTATTTGTTGGTTGTAGTTAATTTATACCATGAGTAGGTAAAGTTGTTTGGATTGGTTCATATACATTGTTGCTGTGGTCAAGTCCCAATTAAAGTCTGGGGTTTTGACCATAAAATACGCCGCGTGCCAATCGTCTTGTTAAACTTGTGATGGCCGTAGTTTGGACATCCCTGGTTTAGACGGGGGAAAAAATGTCCGATCTATGTCACCCGATGGCAAAAAAATCTGATTTGGTGTGCAATGTAAGCGGAGCCTAAGATTTAACGCTTTGACATTGTTTAACACGGGTATTTAAAATTTGAGCAACATTTATATGTCAGAAAAGACAAAACTCATCATAGGTCCCCTTTAATACCTTGTTTGTGTGTTCTAGCCCTTTTCCCCTGTGGTGGAGTTACCTCTCTGGATGTGGGCTTTCCTTTAAAGAAATTGTGATTGAGCGAGCTGTGAGGGGGGTTAAACTTTGGCTGCAGGAAAACACACCCGTTGGCTATCGCTTCCAATGGGGCGGGGCCTTCGTAAGGAAACCCAAAGCCGATGAAGAGCTGCAGGTGGAGGAACACAAAGAGAGAACAGCGATAAGATTCTACAATGCTTTGCCTCTAATTAGGACTCAGTGAAATATGTTTCATTTCACTCAAAACAGGACATTAAATGTGGTAGCATCTTCCTCGGGTACCTTTGCTTTGCGGAGCAGCTGCTGCAGTTCTTGCTGGGGCAACACGCCATGGTTCTTCACAAAGGCCGGGACCTCAGGAGGCCTCTGGGTCTCATAATACACCGTACCATGGACCTCCATGTACTTGTTGAGAATCTGCAGGAATCCTTCTTTACCCTAATGGACAGGACAGAGGGAAATAAAAAGGTTGGTGTGGGAGAGTAAGGGTAAAGAATTGATTTACGTGGACCCCGACTTAAAGAAGTTGAAAAACTGATTCGGGTGTTACCATTTAGTGGTCAATTGTACGGAATATGTACTGACCTGTGCAATCTACTAATAAAAGTTTCAATCAATCAAAAATCAAAGTATGTATCTTATTTGGGGTCAGTATGTATTATACAGTACATTCATTGGAAATAAAATTTCTGCAAGTGTCTGCTGGCAGTTTAGTAACAGTGTTGTCCCGATACCAATATTTTGGTACCGGTGCTAAAATTATTTTGATACTTTTCGGTACTTTTTGATACTTTTCTAAATAAAGGGCACCACAAAAAATTGCATTATTGGCTTTATTTTAACAACAAATCTTAGGGTACATTAAACATATGTTTCTTATTGCAAGTTTGTCCTTGAATAAAATAGTGAACATACAAGACAACTTGTCTTTTATTAGTAAGTAAACAAACAAAGACTCCTAATTAGCCTGCTGACGTATGCAGTAACATATTGTGTCACTTTCCATTCTATTATTTTGTCAACATTATTAAGGACAAGTGGTAGAAAATGAATTATTAATCTACTTGTTCATTTACTGTTAATATCTGTTTACTTTCACTTTTAACATGTTCTATCTACACTTCTGTTAAAATGTAATAATCACTTATTCTTTTGTTGTTTGATACTTTACATTAGTTTTGGATGATACCACAAATTTGGGTATCAATCCGATACTAAGTAGTTACAGGAAAATACATTGGTCATATTCAAAGTCCTCATGTGTCCAGGGACATATTTCCTCAGTTTATAAACATAATATACCGGTACATTTTAAAAAAATGAAAGAAGATGTTGTGATGCCAAAAAATATCGACATAATCATAGTAGTATCGACTAGATACGCTACTATACTTGGTATCATTACAGTGGATGTTAGGTGTAGATCCACCAATGGCGTTTGTTTCCATTTTGACTCCGGTGAGCTACGGTGTGTAGTGAAGCATGTTTAGCTATTCCTCGTCCTGCAGGGATGATACTTGTAAGAAACTTACTTTATTTGTCGCCATGGAGGCGAGGATTAGTGATTTAGAAGTAGCTAAAATACTGCAGACAGCGGCTTGACTTTAGCTGCTAGCTCGCGAGTCATGTCTTAAAGCACCTCTTCCGGTGGCCGTTTCAGATATACTGCAGTGAAATGTTAGGTTGTCCCGCTCAGATATCAGCAAAAAATGTAATTATATAGGCTTGCATCTAACCTTACTGATGTAAGGCTCCGACAGTCCCGCAGCATGGCCTGACAGCCAGTAACAATGTCCTCCAAGATGTACGCAATGTTGGTCTTTGTCTTTTAGTCAAGTCATTTACAAAATGTAAACATGGTAGGGTATACACTACTAGAAGCTGCTCGCAGCTACACAACAGCCAAGCACACAAGCCAGACATACGTAATAGTTGTCCTTAATTGAAAAATTTAGCAGTCCGATGACACAATACATTTGTCAATATAAACAACGTTCAAATATTTTTAAATGCATTATAATTAGAGGTGGAAATCTGTGGCCACCTCACGATTTGATTATGATTCAGTAGCTACGATTCGATTAAAAATCGATTATTGATGTATCGTGAATTCATATATATCATACTTGCCAACCTTGAGACCTCCGAATTCGGGAAATGGGGGGGAGGGGGCGGGTTGAGATGTTGGGGTTGAGGTGGGCGGGGTTGGGGGGGGCGGGGTTTGGTGGTAGCGGGGGGTGTATATTGTAGCGTCCCGGAAGAGTTAGTGCTGCAAGGGGTTCTGGGTATTTGTTCTGTTGTGTTTATGTTGTGTTACGGTGCGGATGTTCTCCCGAAATGTGTTAGTCATTCTTGTTTGGTGTGGGTTCACAGTGTGGCGCATATTTGTAACAGTGTTAAAGTTGTTTATACGGCAACCCTCAGTGTGACTTGTAGGGCTGTTGATCAAGTATGCCTTGCATTCACTTATGTGTGTGTAAAAGCCGCATATATTATGTGAACGCCATTTGTACGGAGGAAAAGCGGACGTGACGACAGGTTGTAGACAGTGCCTTTAAGGCACGCCCCCAATATTGTTGACCGGGTGGAAATCGGGAGAAATTCGGGAGAATGGTTGCCTCTGGAGATTTTCGGGAGGGGCACTGAAATTCGAGAGTCTCCCGGGAAAATCGGGAGTGTTGGCAAGTATGATATATATTGATGCGGTTTTACATTTCTTTTTGTTTCACTAAATAAGCGTTTATCACTTGCAGCAAAAGGAACACAAAACAGTTGACCTACATTTATTAAGTTCAGGAACGTGTGTAAAACTGGAACATAGGTGCCCTAAAATAAAGGAGCTGGTCTGATCTCTCAGTGAGGTGGCTTGCTCCAGTCAGACACATTTTAGAACTGTCTTCATTACATTATTTGCAATAAATAAATAAATCATCGTTTATTGACGTATGCTAATCAATTTTGTAATCGACCAGGTCCGATTTGCGATGCATTTAAAAATCAATTATTTCCTCTACCTGTAATTAGAAAGTAATCAGAAAGTATCCAGTAACAAACGTGTACGCATCATTCAACTTACTGAGTCGTGAGCTTAACTTACCGTAATTTCCGGACTATAAGCCGCACCTGACTATAAGCCGCACCAGCTAAATTTAGGGGAACATACAGATTGCTCCATATATAAGCCGCACCCGACTATAAGCCGCAGGGTTTTGATGTGTAATTACCGTAGTATATAGGGGTTCCTGCTACCACGGAGGGGATTGTCGGGACAGAGATGACTGTTTGGGAACGCAAAGCGTCCCATTTATTAACAATAAATCTTTCAATCATTCAATCAAACTTTCACATCTTTGACATGGCGAACAGCATTCGTGCAGAGTACAAATAATACAACGGTGCAAAGTAATACAAAGTGCTCACCTGTACGTTATCAAAATAACCAGCCTACCGGTATATGAAAAGTCAGTCTTTAATCATTGTGTCATCGTCTTCCTCCTGCGTACTAAAACCACCGAAATCCTCTTCGTCTGTGTCGGAGAAGAACAGGCCGTAAATAAGCCGCACCCTTGTATAAGCCGCAGGGACCAGAACGAGGGGAAAAAGTAGCGGCTTATAGTCCGGAAATTACGGTAAATAGTGTGTCGTCACCGGAAAAAAAAATATCACTCCACTTTAATCTAAAAATAGCCATTCCAGGCGGTTAACAATATAACAATAAACAGGTCACTATTATTCATGTCTACAATAATTTCACTTGATCAAACATTTTCTAACACGGCACACTACAAAATAATAAAAGTATGTATGATTCGTGCTGATATCGTATCGAATCAAAATAAGCATCGGCCAATAGACAAGGTTCCAATATCGGCTATGGAATCGGAAGTGAAAAAGTTGTATCGGGACACCCCTAGTAAAATGTTTGGTCATACTTTCTAATCTAATGGCATGAGTATGTGTGCAGGGTTTTGTGACTTTTGATGTTTATGAAGCCATCAAAAGTGACGCCAGAAGCCCATCATTCTGCATGAGTGTAAAGTGTGCGGATGCAGATTGGACTGTCACCAAGACCACGGGGAGACAAGGACTGACAGACACATAATCAATCAAGTGATGATAAGTTGTGTCGTGATACCAAGGCATGCTGTAAAAAACTGAAAATTACTTTTTCAGGAAAAAAACACTTCCATGGTTTAAAATTCCTTTTTTGTAAGGATCCGATTCACCCGCAAAACACTGACTACCTAGTGAATAGCTTGTTGCCCTTTTCAAAGCACTGAAATACTTGATGTGCTATAAAAGTGAGTTTACAGCACAAAGCCAGCAATATCTCTGCACAACACTTTTGATCTAACTAATTGTGACTTGTCCTTGCGCAGAGCTGCGCCTTTGTTTCCTTCTTTGCTATTCCAACACTTTCGAAGAATGCTTTGTGTTTGAAAGAGCACAGGGCATTTAAAAGACGAGGCTGAAAAGAAATTTGCTGTAATTAATAAAAACTAAATCAATGGAATCCAGTTTAGTGTATGCACTAGTGCAGGGGTGTCAAACTCATTTTAGATCGGCGGCCACATGGAGAAAAATCTACTCCCAAGTGGGCCGGATTGGTAAAATCACAGCATGATAACTTAAAAATAAAGACAACTTGTTTGTTTTCTTTGTTTAAAAATAGAACACGCATATCCTGAAATTGTACTGAAATTATTAGGGATGTCCGATAATATCGGACTGCCGATATTATCGGCCGATAAATGCTTTAAAATTTAATATTGGAAATTATCGGTTTCAAAATTATCGGTATCGGTTTCAAAAAGTAAAATTTAGGACTTTTAAAAACGCCGCTGTGTACATGGACAAGTACAGAGCGCCGATAAACCTTAAAGGCACTGCCTTTGCGTGCCGGCCCAACCACATATTATCTACAGCTTTTCACACACACAAGTGAGTGTTAGGCATACTTGGTCAACAGCCATACAGGTCACATTAAAGGTAGCCGTATAAACAACTTGAACAGTGTTACAAATATGCTCCACACTGTGAACCCACACCAAACAAAAATGACAAACACATTTCGGGAGAACATCCGCACCGTAACACAACATAAACACAACAGAACAAATACCCAGAACCCCTTGCAGCACAAACTCTTTCGGGACGCTACAATATACACCCTCCGCTACCCCCCCACCTAAACCAACCCCCCCCCCCCCAACCACCTCAACCTCCTCATGCTCTCTCAGGGAGAGCATGTCCCAAATTCCAAGCGGCTGTTTTGAGGCATGTTGAAAAAAATAATGCACTTTGTGACTTCAATAATAAATATGGCAGTGCCATGTTGGCATTTTTTTCCGTAACTTGAGTTGATTTATTTTGGAAAACCTTGTTACATTGTTTAATGCATCCAGCGGGGCATCACAACAAAATTAGGCATAATAATGTGTTAATTCCACGACTGTATATATTGGTATCGGTTGATATCGGAATCGGTAATTAAGACTTGGACAATATCGGATATCGGCAAAAAAGCCATTATCGGACATCTCTAGAAATTATTTTACAATTACCTTTTGCGGTTAATAGAATATATACTTTATTTGTCGTTATTTATATTTTCTTAATAAATTATGTGATAATGTTCATCAGTCAACTCATTGGTGTTAATTTTCAATCTATCAAGATTAAAAAAATGATATCAAAATCAAATTACAGTATGTTATTTATGTAGTTTGATAATTTTCCTCGACTGATGTACTAACATCATGTGGTTTATTTTGTACATATGTAGCATCATCTACAAAGACACAAGGACACATTTAGAACAGCTGTTTCTTTCATTAAAACATTTCAGCTTGACACCAGTGACTGTTGCTAAGGAGCTCACTGCATCCTTTCACCTGCACTACAACCCCCCCAGACAGTTAATCCCCCCCCCCTGCTGTATAACTACAGGCAGGAGCTATCGATCAGTTTTTTCTGTGGGGATTTTCCCCGCCAGTAAGAGATTAGTATAAGTATATATACAATGTGAACTACCTAAGCACTATATTATATTTTCTAGCAGCATTGGTGTCACTGTGTCTCCTCGATAAACAACATTTACACCACAATCATGCAAGCATGCAATAGAAACAAAACAAATCACATTTAACCACAATTTTCTGAGTGGTTAGGGCTTCATCATTTAAAAGTAGTCAAATATGTTTCTCAGTAGATACATCTAATTAAATTCCTAAGAGAACAGGTTCTTGCATAATAGCGAGGTACAAATAGTACGTTAAGAGAAGTCCTTAAAAATGTCTATTTTTTACACTTTAGGGAAACTGCACTTTTTGGGGGGGAATTTTGCCTATTATTCATTATCCTTATGAGAAACAAGAACAGATGTTTTTTTTATATATATTTTTTCAAACATTCTAACTTGTAAATACATGTAAATAAAAGTCAGGTAACAATGGAGAGTCAGTGGATCACAGAGAGGTAACCAGTTTATGTTGCTATATAGCAGTGTTTTTCAACCACTGTGCCGCGGCACACTAGTGTGCCGTGGGATACAGTCTGGTGTGCCGTGGGAGATTATCTAATTTTACTTATTTGGGTTAAAAATATTTTTTGCAAACCAGTAATTTTAGTCTGCAAATGATGTGTTGTTGTTGAGTGTCGGTGCTGTCTAGAGCTCGGCAGAGTAACCGTGTAATACTCTTCCATATCAGTAGGTGGCAGCCGGTAGCTAATTGCTTTGTAGATGTCGCAAACAGCGGGAGGCATCATGCAGGTATTATTATGCTGTACATTTTAGGACTTGACAAGTATCTATACATCATTACCGACTTGGGGTGAATAAAACATGTTGGGAGAAAACATTTTTTTTCAAAACAATCTGTGAATTTACTGGGATCTGCTGTACATACAGAAACACACTGGAACAAATATATAAAACTCATTTATCAGCAGGACTGTATTCATGCATGGATCGTTATAAAACAACAACAATGTACACTACCGTTCAAAAGTTTGGGGTCACCCAAACAATTTTGTGGAATAACCTTCATTTTTAAGAACAAGAATAGACTGTCGAGTTTCAGATGAAAGTTCTCTTTTTCTGGCCATTTTGAGCGTTTAATTGACCCCACAAGTGTGATGCTTCAGAAACTCAATCTGCTCAAAGGAAGGTCAGTTTTGTAGCTTCTGTAACGAGCTAAACTGTTTTCAAATGTGTGAACATGATTGCACAAGGGTTTTCTAATCATCAATTAGCCTTCTGAGCCAATGAGCAAACACATTGTACCATTAGAACACTGGAGTGATAGTTTCTGGAAATGGGCCTCTATACACCTATGTAGATATTGCACCAAAAACCAGACATTTGCAGCTAGAATAGTCATTTACCACATTAGCAATGTATAGAGTGTATTTCTTTAAAGTTAAGACTAGTTTAAAGTTGTCTTTATCGAAAAGTACAGTGCTTTTCTTTCAAAAATAAGGACATTTCAATGTGACCCCAAACTTTTGAACGGTAGTGTATATCATAAAAAAAAAAAAAAAAAAGTCTTACCTGAAGCTTTTGTGGAAAAAGATGCATTGTGAGAAAGGGGCAAAACAACATCAAATTGACATTGTTAGATTTGATTTGACATTTTCATGACTATAAAGCATTTCTCTCTTATTTGTTGGTGTTCCTTCTCAAGGGTAGCCAACAATACATCCATCCATTTTCTACCGCTTGTCCCTTTTGGGGTCGTGGGGGGTGCTGGAGCCTATCTCAGCTGCACTCGGGCGGAAGGCGGGGTACACCCTGGACAAGTCGCCACCTCATCGCAGGGCCAACACAGATAGACAGACAACATTCACACACTAGGGCCAATGCATGTCTTTGGAGGTGGGAGGAAGCCGGAGTACCCGGAGGGAACCCACGCAGTCACGGGGAGAACATGCAAACTCCACACAGAACGATCCCGAGCCCGGGATTGAACTCAGGACTACTCAGGAGCTTCGTATTGTGAGGCACATGCACTAACCCCTGTTCCACCGTGTTGCCAACAATACAACAAGACAGATTTTCCAGGAGAGTAGTGGTTTGTTTGTGTCATGTCTGCTGGATTCAAAGAGCAGCTTGTGTTGGTGTGGCATTAATGGCTGATTGTTGGTTTTTGTGCATTTTATTTTTACCTTCCACATGCTGGTTTCCTTCCCATACACCACTGCCATGTTATTGACTTTGTTCTGCTGGATGCTCCTCTTTGCGGTGTCATTCAGCTCCTCCAACACAAAGCCCATGAAGGAATTGTCTGGCGTGTGAGCTAAACGGGAGACAAAAAAGGAGTGAGAGCGAGACAGTGGTGCTGCGGGTATACCTCACCCTGCTAATTCCTTCCTAAAGCTCCATTATAAATAGTCTTTGTCCATGAGCCAGCAACTGCCGGCTATGGATATACGGTGCAGTGAAGCACGTGGGCTCAGTCGCAGTCGGCAGGTAGTCAAAGTGGAACATGGGCACCTACGGAGGACGCTGACGCTGTAATGACGCTGCTGCAGAGGACTGCTTTAGGACGGCGTTTAGAAGCGAGAGAGAGCGGAACAATGAAACGTCGCAAATATTTCAGTGATTCACAATACGTTCTTTGGAAAAAACATCAAACGGTATTGTGTCGCTTGCAGAGACAGCTTGCTAACGGTGATGCAGCTGAAAATAGCAGTCTTTAAAGCATTTAATAAGACAAAAGCACAGGCAGTCTACTGCGGGGCGCTCACATCAGTATATATATATATATATATATATATATATATATATATATATATATATACATATCACTGTCACAAACCATCAGTAATGGTTTGTGACAGTGATATATGTATGAATATAAATCAGTGCTGTCAAACTATAACAGTAAATTACTCGTGTGCTACATTTTAATTCCCTTAAAAATGTTTTGACACAAATGAGATCTTGTATTTAATGAAATGTCATACTTTTTAAATGTTTTACTTGAATGCATCTCATTTGTTTGCTGAAAATAGTTTTTTTTTACACTGTAAAAAAAAAAGGCCGTCCATTTTAAGGTAAAAGTATTGGCAGCTCTGTTAAAACTAAAAAAAAAATTAAATTAAAAATGGTACAGTTTTTTCATTTGCAGTAAAGCACGGTAAAAAAACCCACCATAAAAAAACAAAACGCCATAATTGCGCAATATGCGGCCTCCATCTAGTGCAGGGGTGTCCAAACACATGCACGAGATCAATATCATTAAGCAACTTGACCGTGCAGCATGTTTTCATCCATCCATCCATTTTCTACCGCCCGTCCCATTTTTTGGGGTCACGGAAGGGTGCTGGAGCCCATCCCAGCTGCATTCGGGCGGAAGGCGGGGTACACCCTAGACAAGTCACCACTTCATCGCAGGGCCGACACAGATAGACAGACAACATTCACACTCACATTCACACACCAGGGCCAATTTAGTGTTGCCAATCAACCTATCCCCAGGTGCATGTTTTCATCCATCCATCAATTTTCTACCACTTGTCTCTTTTCATATTAAATTTAAATACCCACGTGTCTGACAGGTGACAATTTCTCAGCATCTTGTGGACAAGATAAGAAACTCAGGTCAGTGGCCATGATGTGTACAGTCTTCATGTCATAAGCACATTAACTTATATGACTCAATCCAAACAACCTTTCCTAGTCATGGGGCAAAAAAAAAAAAATTCAACCAGCACAAAAAGTCAACCCACATAACATAACCTGCTCACTGAACTTTTTATAAAATATAAAAAACCCCATCCCATTACCATAAAAAAAATTCTAATTTACACCCATTGCAAGGCATGATGGTAAAAATACAAAACACTCTCTCCACACTTATCCATGTTTGCCTGCTGCTGGATATTTCTGATTGATTCACGAAAGTATACAAGGCAGGAGTCGAACTTTCACATATTCTGAATGTTAAAATATAATAATTATTAATAATATATCCATTATATCAACATAATATGTAAACACACACACATATATATGGTTACTTTGCATGCAGTCGGCTTTCGGCCCCTGCCATTTTTTTTTCAGCTCAATGCTGCCCCCCAGTCAAAAAATTTGGACACCCCTAAACTAGTGGTACGCCAAACAATAACTTAGTTAAATATTCCAACACAGTGTTACTGTTCAAACTGCGTGTAATGTTACAGTAGCCAAAATTATTGAATGTACTTGTCTGCCTTGTTTTTAATGAATATTTAGGCCTACTACGCTACTGTATAGTAATGTTAGTCACTATGGTGGTACTTGGAGAGCCAAGTGTTTTCTGAGTTTGCGATAAAAGAGCATGTGTGCAACCCTCCGATTGCTGGCACGGCCACTCTACCAACTTCGCCACGCCGCCCACTTACATGTTGCGGTTAATATTATTCTATCTTTATTTGTCGTTATTTATATTTTCTGAATAAATTATATGATAATGTTCATCAGTCAACTCATTGGTGTTAATTTTCAATCTATCAAGATAAAAAAATGTATATCAAAATCAAATTACAGGATGTTATTTATGTAGTTTGATCATTTGGGGACGGCGTGGCAAAGTTGGTAGAGTGGCCGTGCCAGCAATCGGAGGGTTGCTGGTTACTGGGGTTCAATCCCCACCTTCTATCATCCTAGTCATGTCCGTTGTGTCCTTGGGCAAGACACTTCACCCTTGCACCTGATGGGTGCTGGTAGCGCCTTGCATGGCAGCTCCCTCCATCAGTGTGTGTGTGAATGGGTGAATGTGGAAATACTGTCAAAGCGCTTTGAGTACCTTGAAGGTAGAAAAGCGCTATACAAGTATAACCCATTTATCATTTATTTATTTATTTTCCTCGACTGATGTACTAACATCATGTGGTTTAATTTGTACATATGTAGCATTATCTACAAAGAATTGCTATTGGGACATCTAGTGGACACATTTAGAACAGCAGTTTCTTTCATTCAAAATGTTCAGGTTAATTGTCATACTTGGTAAACTCATCCCGCGGTCCGCATAAAACCTGTTCACGGGCCTGATCGTTTGACACCCCTGATTTAGGATCTGCACGGCAAAAAGAAACTTACAAATGCAGACATTTTCAGATATGTATTAAATCATCAATAACATTTTTGCAAAAATCATGCTAAAAAAAAAATACTGCCAGTTCTTGGAGCACAATGGGGAACATGTTTTGATTTATTTATAAAACATTAACTCCAGGTTTATGCGCACCCCACTTTTCGTATTATTTGGTGTGCCATTATAATTTTCGCCAAAACTTTTGCCCTGGTTTTCATATCCTACCTTGGCTATCGTGCAATTAAACATTGCTAGTCTGTTTATTTGTGTATTATCACACAGAATCGAGCGCTCAAACAAAGAACGCCACGTGATGCTAACACAATACCTGTGCATTTTTTTTTGTGTGTGACTGCGACAGAAAAAAACACTGTCTTGTTTCCATATGTGTGATGAAGACCCTTACGGAACATGGTCATGTACTGCCTGGCGTTCAGGTTCCAGTAGCCCCAGTCGGTCCGGTAGCCGTGAAGAGTGGCGTACTCCTCATGATTGTAAGCTGGCTCTGTCCCAAATGTGTCGATCACACGAATGTGACATCTGTAAAGACACAGCACAGCTACTTAGAGAAAAATAATAATATCATCACCTTGCAATTTCCACTTTTTATAAAACGGCTTCAGCTGCAAGATTCGGGACAGCAAACGGAAATTGCACACGGCCCTTCAAAAAAACAGCCCACACCTGCAGGTTTAAATAAATAAAAGGTAAAAGCTGACAAACAAGTAGGATTAATGTCTACAAGTAGAAGAAAGCTAAGCACGGGTGATACATCAAGACGGCAATGACGATAAAACAACAACAAGAGAAGTAAAATCTGTTTAAAAGTAAGCGGCACAATAGGACATTGGCAGAGTGTGCACACACAAACACACACACACACACGCACACACACGCGCACTATGCCCTTGTCTGAAGCACTGAAGCAGATCTATCTTGCCTGTCTGTGAGCAAAGGGGGATTAAGAAGGGCTAAAGGTAGCATCCAATCCCTCATCTTGCCAATTTCTTTCAGGCTTACTAAGAGAGCTTTAAATCCAAACTATAGTGATAGCGTATGCCATCAAATGTGTGCACAGTATGTTAGCACAAATCATTAAGTAAGGTGAATGCTCATACAGGTTCCAGGTGTTGAGTAAATATACACAAGAAGACATGGGTCAGTTTAATGCAAATAATTTGTCCCTTTTTATTATAACTTCACTTTACTGTAAACAATTGTACTGTAATCGTACATCTGCATAACTATTGTGTGTAATTAACGTGGAGCGGTTTTATTTTGAATATTGTGTTATTGTCATGTACTGTAGGACACGTGTGTGTATTCCAGGGGTGTCAAACGTACGGTCCGCGGGCCGTATCAGGCCCAAGGACAGATTTTATCCGGCCCACGGGATGAGTTTGCTAAGTATAAAAAAGAGCCAAAATGTTTGAATGAAAGAAACTGCTGTAAATGTGTCCACTAGGTGTCGCAATAGCAATTATTAGTATTTTTGTAGATTATGGTACATATATAAAAAAAATAAACCACATGATCTTAGTGCACCAGTCGAGGAAAATGAGGGTCACCACTTTGTGAACAAATGCGTGAGCAAATTGTCCAACAGTTTAAGAACAACATCTCTCAACGAGCTATTGCATGGAATTTAGGGATTTCACCATCTACGGTCCGTAATATCATCAATAGAAAGAGAAATCTCTGCACATAATCAAAAAGTCCGAAAACCAACATTGAACGCCCGTGACCTTCGATCACTTAGGCGGTACTGCATCAAAAAGCGACATCAGTGTGTAAAGGATATCACCACATGGGCTCAGGAACACTTCAAAAAAACACTGTCGGTAACTGCAGTTCATCGCTAAATGTGTAAGTGCAAGTTACAAGTCTACTATGCAAAGCGAAAGCCATTTATCAACAACACCCAGAAACGCCGCCGCCTTCACTGGGCCCAAGCTCATCTAAGATGGACTGATGCAAAATATCAAAAATCCCGATTTTTATTCGGACCGGTGAAACATCTTATTACATAAACTTTGTAATTGTGAAAAAATATAGACAATTGTCAAACAAGTGTGTTCTATTGAACCACTAATGGTAACATAAGCTAGCCGGTGGGGTTCTTGTTAATTTTTTTCCTAAAAAATTGCAAACAGCACCTTTAATGTGCGTATAATTTATATGAACATTACCACAATATCCGGACTCTGAGCCACTACTTTTCCCCCCCACACTTTATACAATACAGCGGCTAATTTACAGATTTTTACGGGTTCACAAGCTTCACATGCCTCGTCATATCAGACCAATGAAATGACCAAAAGGGTCAAGGTGGACCAATGAAATTGTTAAATCAAGTGTACTCACACATTCAGTTAGTCAGCCATTTAGCCCGTTACGCACTTACCCTCATCATGGTGAAGGCATGACAACTACACACAACACAGCCCAAAAGCCGAAGACGATGCACCCGACTATCGCAAAAGAAGACGGCCGCCGTACGGAACGGAAATCCACCACCACTTGCCCGTGAGGAGGAGAAGGAAAACCGGAGGCGTTGTCTTTTATTAAATTTGTGAATGAACACTAGTGCCTGAGTAAAAACAGTCGCCTCCAACGCGCTTCAAAACTCGAGGCTTCAGTACATCGGTCCCAATTAACCGCGAGGGACAACTGTACATGCATTTAAAGTCTTCATAAGTACTTCACAAAGCTTTCTCACACGCAGAACACTTTCCATGCTCTTAAAACACTTGATACATTTTAAAACGGACGTCATTTTGACATGGAAATGAAATGGGTACTCAAATCTCACTACATGGACAACATTTATTTAATCTGATCATCATTCGGATTAGAAAGTTACTGTGTGCATGGACCCTGAAAACAATGATCCGAATATGATGTGCATTTTCATGCATCATACCTTAAATCGGATTACTTTATTTTTGACATGCGCAGAACCGAACATCAACGGAAAGGTGTGTTATTATTTGTGCTATGGCGCCATCTTTTCAACGAGTTCGCATCAGACTTCCACTGTTAACAAACATAGCTTTGTGCATTTCTGTTTGTCCGACGTTACCACGGTATTTATTTATAATTTCTTTCCTTTTGTTCACTACTTTTGTTTAACCTCTCTTTTTGAAATGGAGCTGTTCTGTGCTTGTTATGTTGCGATTGTGAACGGGTTGTGGCGCGTCTTCGGGTTTCAACATTCTGTTAATGTGTTTGAGGCTAGCAGTTAGCACTTGGAGTAGATGTAATGTTGTGAATAAAACAGCTCGTTAAGACGCCTACTGGATCCCTTCTTTTATTGTTACATCGACACATGACACTTTTGTTTCTCGTTTTAGAGCAACAAATTCAACAGGATATAACGCTACTTCTGTACATGTTGAATGGGGGAGACAGCAGCAAGACAATCGCTTCATTTTGAGACTAATACATTTAGTCCCCCTCCACCACTAACTATATCTGACATCAAAGACTGTTAGAATAATTATGTGTAAGTTATCACACAACTCTTATGCTTAAAGTCCGTCGCTATAGTTATTAGCTATTGTGCTCAAGCTGTACTTTTTTTGTCTGTGCAAGGACAAAACTTGTTACCAGCTACGGCATATGAGGGGTTGCCTGGAATATTTTGTTTGTCTTAGCCCACTAACAGCCAAGGACTTCAAGGACCTCAACGAAGATAAGACGACAGCACACAGACGAAGCAGAGACAAGGCAATCACAAGGCCCCCAGCACATTCCGTCACGTATTGTGCGTACTGGAAGCTGCTTTGCATGTAATGTGTGGCCACTCCTTTTAGAGGCGGCCTCAGTGATGTAACCAGGGACCTCCCAAATAAATAGAGGAGCACGGGGGACTGTTAGCTCAGAGCGTGGTGGGAGATTGTAACTGAGCGTGCAATCCCAAACGTCTCTCCTCTTTGAGCCAAATTGAACTCTGTCTCTGCATGATTCCTTGCTTCTTGTCTGTTTAATAGATGTCATCAGTGTTTGAACCTGACAAAGACATGCGCACTAAGGATAATTTCAACCAGAATTTCGGAAGATGTGTTTTCATGCGCTACAATCTGAATGACTTTTGGCATAAACCACCCATCTCGATTGGAAAGAAACTTTGATCCGAACATGTGTGATCGGGTCAGAATATTCCGGATGGCGTGTTTACATGAAGCATTTTTATTCCAGTTAAGCTTTTAACCCAATTAAATGTGTCCATGTGCACATACAGTACCTACAGCTGCGTTAGCTAGCCAGCTTGTATGACGAGCGATTTTAAAATGAAAACACTACATTATAAACATGGCTAATGTAAATTCAAAAAATAGATTTGAAGTTTAATCCTTCATGAAATGTAGTAAATTGTAGTGAAGTCTGTTTACTGCCAGTCTTACATAGTTGTTTACTCGATACAGGCGTGTTAGCTAGCTCTTATAACGAGCCATTTTAAATTGAAAAAACAACATTGTAAACATGGCTAATGTGAATTCTGAAAATAGGTTCGGTATTTAATCCTTCATGAAATGTAGTAAATTATAGTGAAGTCTGTTTACTGCCAGTCTTACATAGTAGTTTACTCGTTACAGGCGTTAGCTAGCTCATATGACAAGCGATTTTAAAATGAAAAAACAACATTCTAAACATGGCTAATGGGAATTCTGAAAATAGCTTTGATATTTAATCCTTCATGAAATGTAGTAAATTATAGTGAAGTCTGTTTACTGCCAGTCTTACATAGTAGTTTAGTCGATACAGGCGTGTTAGCTAGCTCTTATAACAAGCGATTTTAAAATGAAAAAACAACATTCTGAACATGGCTAATGTGAATTCTGAAAATAGGTTCAGTATTTACTCCTTCATGAAATGTAGTAAATTATAGTGAAGTCTGTTTACTGCCAGTCTTACATAGTAGTTTACTCACTACAGGCGGGTTAGCTAGCTCTTATAACGAGCAATTTTAAAATGAAAAAACAACATTATAAACATGGCTAATGTTAATTCAAAAATAGATTTGATGTTTAATCCTTCATGAAATGTAGTAAATTGTAGTGAAGTCTGTTTGCTGCCAGTCTTACATAGTAGTTTACTCACTACAGGCGTACTCGTATGACGAGCGATTTTAAAATGAAAAAACAACATTCTAAACATGGCTAATGGGAATTCTGAAAATAGACTGAAATGAAATGTAGTACATTGTAGTGAAGCCTGTTTGTTGCTAGTCCGACAATGGAGTTTAATAGCGACAGCCGCATTAACTAGCGATTTTAAAATAAAAACCTTCAAAACATGGCAATATTTACGCGGAGGAGCAATTATTAAATATCTTAAATGAGAAATACTTATAATTAGTTGTGTGCTTTCTCCTCAGCCTTCCTATCATATCATTTGGTGCAGACCGGTGGTGTAAATCCTGGCATAGATTGACTTTCCCAACCATCTCCAGTGGCAGTCTGACAAGGCCAGTAGATTTATCAGTCCATCAAGCACACACCACCAATACATGTCCTCCTAATATTATGTTTTATGGTCGATTGAGGCCGTTGGCGTGGAGACACCGGTGTCATTGCTCCCACTGTGATGGCACTTTTACAGGATAAAATAAAACCAACGGCCGAGGGGTACTCAAAAAAAAAAATTTCTGCATTACTGAATTGTCAATGGACAATTACCTCTGCAAATAAGGGATACAAAGAACTGAACACTGTTAGAGCAGTGTTAGTGTTCAAAATCAACCGATGTGGATGGAGGCTGTAGAAATTTAGGAAATTCGGATCAGAATACAAAATAAAAAGGTCAGCACTTTGTGGACTTAAAGGTATATGAAGGCATCACAGTCTGAAAGGACGGCTGCACGTTTGGGTCACAGAAATCACACAGTGAATAATTGATGAAAGTCAAATATTCTCTCTGGTCTTGCTGCCCAAGCTGCAGTATCACGTATCACCCCCATGTCAGAAAGTGCCATAGATAAGAGGTCCCAGAGAGACGAAGGGTGTGCAACATGGATGGAGAGGATGACAGGGAAGACATAAGAGTTGAGTATCTGACCTCGGATCAGAGGGTGTGGCTCATCTCAGTTAACCCTTGTGCAACCTGAAAGGGGGATTGCACTTTAAAAAAAATTCTGCCTATCATTCACAATCCATATGTAAGACCAGAACTAGGGTTGTACGGTATACCGGTATTAGTATAGTACCGCGATACTAATGAATCATATAGTATCTAGTCAATACTACTATGATTACATGGGTTATGTTTTGGCATCACAACGTCATCTTTCGTTTTTTTTACATTTATATTATGTTTATAAACTCAGGAAATATGTCCCTGGACACATGAGGACTTTGAATATGACCAATGTATGATCCTGTAAAGACTTGGTATCAGATTGATACCTAAATTTGTGGCATCATCCAAAACTGATGTAAAGTATTCGCGCTATAGGGGGCGGTATAGCTCGGTTGGTAGAGCGGCCGTGCCAGCAACTTGAGGGTTCCAGGTTCGATTACTGCCAGTCATCCTAGTCACTGCCGTTGTGTCCTTCGGCAAGACGATTTACCCACCTGCTCCCAGTGCCACCCACACTGGTTTAAATGTAACTTAGATATTGGGTTTCACTATGTAAAGCGCTTTGAGTCATTAGAGAAAAAGCGCTATATAAATATAATTCACTTCACTTCACTATATACATACAGACCATTTACCATGTTGAGAAAACTTGACTTACAGTTCGAGGAACTTGATAAAATATATTAAACCAATAATGTTGTACGGTATACCCGTATTAGTATAGTACCGCGATACTAATGAATCATAATCGGTACTATACCACCTCTGAAAAGTACTGGTCCATACCCAAATTTGTGGTGTCACCCAAAACTAATGTAAAGTATCAAACAACAGAAGAATAAGTGATTATTACATTTTAACAAAAGGTGAGAGCTAGAAACGGCTCCAAAAGCATAGGGGAAGCTATGCACGGTAAAAGACTAAACCTGACAGACTATAAAGGAAACAAAAACGGAATGCTGGATATCAGCAAAAAAACTCACGAGGAATGTGTAGCAGACAGTGTCCACAAAGTGAATCCGTACTTGACCTCAGCATGGAGAGAATAATCAACAGTGAATAATGTCCCGAGAAACAAATGTTGTCTCAAGCTCAACTTAAACGGTCCTGATTACCAACAGAAAACAGGTGTGGGGAAAAGTGCTCAAGCACCAACAAAACAGGAAAAGCCACCAAAATAAAAGCGTTGGACAGGAACTAATACTACCCGCAGGAAAATACCAAGAAACTCCAAATAAGGCATTGTCTGAGATCTGTAATATACAAACCCCGTTTCCATATGAGTCGGGAAATTGATTTGCAAATCCTTTTCAACCCATATTCAATTGAATGCACTACAAAGACAAGATATTTGATGTTCAAACTCATAATTTTTTTTTTTTTTTGCAAATAATAATTAATATAGAATTTCATGGCTGCAACACGTGCCAAAGTAGTTGGGAAAGGGCATGTTCACCACTGTGTTACATGTCCTTTCCTTTTAACAACACTCAGTAAATGTTTGGGAACTGAGGAGACACATTTTTTAAGCTTCTCAGGTGGAATTATTTCCCATTCTTGCTTGATGTACAGCTTAAGTTGTTCAACAGTCCGGGGGTCTCTGTTGTGGTAATTTAGGCTTCATAATGCGCCACACATTTTCAATGGGAGACAGGTCTGGACTACAGGCAGGCCAGTCTAGTACCCACACTCTTTTACTATGAAGCCACGTTGATGTAACACGTGGCTTGGCATTGTCTTGCTGAAATAAGCAGGGGCGTCCATGGTAACCTTGCTTGGATGGCAACATATGTTGCTCCAAAACCTGTATGTACCTTTCAGCATTAATGGCGCCTTCACACATGTGTAAGTTACCCATGTCTTGGGCACTAATACACCCCCATACCATCACAGATGCTGGCTTTTCAACTTTGCGCCTATAACAATCCGGATGGTTCTTTTCCTCTTTGGTCCGGAGGACACAACGTCCACAGTTTCCAAAAACAATTTGAAATGTGGACTCGTCAGACCACAGAACACTTTTCCACTTTGCATCAGTCCATCTTATATGAGCTCAGGCCCAGTGAAGCGGATGGCGTTTCTGGGTGTTGTTGATAAACGGTTTTCGCCTTGCATAGGAGAGTTTTAACTTGCACTTACAGATGTAGCGACCAACTGTAGTTACTGACAGTGGGTTTCTGAATTGTTCATGAGCCCATGTGGTGATATCCTTTACACACTGATGTCGCTTGTTGATGCAGTAAAGCCTGAGGGATCGAAGGTCACGGGCTTAGCTGCTTACGTGCAGTGATATTCTCTGAACCATTTGATGATATTAGGGACCGTAGATGGTGAAATCCCTAAATTGCTTGCAATAGCTGGTTGAGAAAGGTTTTTCTTAAACTGTTCAACAATTTGCTCACACATTTGTTGACAAAGTGGTGACCCTCGCCCCATCCTTGTTTGTGAATGACTGAGCATTTCATGGAATCTACTTTTATACCCAATCATGGCACCCACCTGTTCCCAATTTGCCTGTTCACCTGTGGGATGTTCCAAATAAGTGTTTGATGAGCATTCCTCAACTTTATCAGTATTTATTGCCACCTTTCCCAACTTCTTTGTCACGTGTTGCTGGCATCAAATTCTAAAGTTAATGATTATTTGCAAAAAAAAAAAATGTTTATCAGTTTGGACATCGAATATGTTGTCTTTGTAGCATATTCAACTGAATATGGGTTGAAAATGATTTGCAAATCATTGTATTCCGTTTATATTTACATCTAACACAATTTCCCAACTCATATGGAAACGGGGTTTGTACAACGATCATGACAGTCCGACCACAAAGAGGGCGGGTGGTCTAATGTCTCTAAGCTCACAAGTTGGTTTTAAAATAACTCAGATGGTGCCGTGCGTCATAGCGCTCTTGTCGCCAGACTCTTATTATTCCATCCTCAATCTGTGTTTGCAGCTGAGACCACCTACACATTTAGCAAATGGCTTAAGCGATGTATTAGTCAAGACTGGGAATATCTTATTCCCACGCCAACAAACCAAATCAGTACACAGAAAGTGTGAAGGTTCAAAAAAGCCACGATACATGCATCTGTACTGAACCGATCGATACACTGGTCTTAGTTCACTAGCACAAAGTTTACATTTTTATTTGACCAACTTTCGACAATCTGCGCTCGGGTTTCAGGAGCTTCTGCATTGACACAAATGCTGATATTAATTAATTACTAAGGATGAGAATATTTTCTTGTGCGGAAGCCAAGGGGTGCTTGATTACTCAACTGCAGAGGGTACCAGAAGTCTTTGAAGAGTGAAGCTTTGATTTCTACCCATATATATATATACATACATACATACATATATATATATATGTATATACATACATACATACATATATATATATATATGTATATACATACATACATATATATATATATATATGTATATACATACATACATATATATATATATATATATATATATATATATATATATATATATATATATATATATATATATATATATATATATATATATATATATATATATATATATATATACACACAACACATACATACATACATACATACATACATACATACATACATATATACATACATATATACATACATATATATATATATACATACATACATACATACATACATACATACATACATACATACATACATACATACATACATACATACATACATACATACATATATATATATATATATATATATATATATATATATATATATATATATATATATATATATATATATATATATATATATATATATATATATATATATATATATATATATATATACACAAAAAGTATGCAACATAATAAAGATGAAAATATAGTTCTATGTGTTAGGACCTCCGTCACTCATCGAAGGTTACTTTACTGTGGCTCTCCTGTTTTCTTTTTGTCATTTTCTGGACACTACACATGTTGTGTTTTTTTTTTTGTTGCAAGCAGTAAATCCACTCTAAAAGCTTTCTGTCCTACTCCTCACTTTCATAATCCACCCTGCAGCTACATTAGCTCTATTCATGTCAGCAGACATCAGAGCATTGGCCATTCTTTAGGGGTCAGTATTGTGTTTAAACTCCACAGTAGACGTCAGCTTTACAGATGCCACGTGTGCATTGCAGGCAGTGTGTGTTGAGGTATAGACATCTACCTGCACACACGGTAGTATAAGTCATTCATTCACTTGTTTAAGGGAATGGGTTAGCTGGAACCTATCCCAGCTGACTTTGGGCTTTCTGCTAATGACTAGGGTTGGGAATCTCAGGGTATCTGACGTGGTTTTGGTACACTTCCTGCTGGAACATTACTTGTTGGCAAACCTGTGAACATTTACATTTAAACATTTTGGGAGATTTCTGGGTAAAAGGGGTATTTAAAAAACATATTTTTGTCACAATTCTCTTAAATCGATAAAAATAAATTATTCATGACAGACGGGACTCAAACTCATGCCCGATATATCACAAGTGCGTGGAACTAACCCCTAAACCGGGGGTCAGCGAACTGCGACTCTTTAGCGCCGCCTTCGTGGCTCCTTGGAGCTTTTTGAAAAATGTATGAAAATGGAAAAATATATTTTTTGGTTTAATATGGTTTCTGTAGAAGGACAAACATGACGCAAACCTTCCTAATTGTTAGAAATCCCACTGTTTATATTAAACATGCTTCACTGACTGTATTTGGCGGGCGCCTTTTTGTCCTACTAATTTTGCCGGTCCTTGAACTCACCGTAGTTTGTTTACATGGACAACTTTCACCGACGCTGCCACAGTAAGATGTGTTTTATGCCACTACTTATTTGCCTCATTTGTCCACCAAACTTTTTATGCTGTGCGTGAATGCACAAAGGTGTGTTTTGTTGATGTTATTGACTTGTGTGGTGTGCTAATCAAGCATATCTGGTCATCGCACGACTGCATACTAATCGATGCTAACATGCTATTTAGGCTAGCTGTATGAACATATTGCATCATTATGCCTCGTTTGTAGGTATATTTGAGCTCCTTTAATTTCCTTTACTTATGTCCTCTGTGTATTTAATGTATATTTATATGTCTCATGGCACATTATCTGTGTGTATTATTGGCTGCATTTCTGTTTGTGTGCCGTGTTGTTCCAGACCACAGCAAATGTTAAACAGTTTGCAAAGATTGTAATAAATCCACTAGAAAAAAACAGCCTCACGTTTCCTTTAACTTGGACACACACATCTATACCTATCTATTGTAAGCCGGTCATTTCCAGGAGTTATCTAACCCTCTAAGAACCCTCCGTTTTACTAATGTTTTCAATGTTGTAAAAATGTGTAGAATAAATATCAAATTTCTGTCAACGAAGATTTGCGTTAGCCTGCGACAGTCATTTTGATAGTAGGCGATTTATACTGTAGCTAATAAAGACGCGTACATCATGTGTTGCCTTCATTCAAACACTTATATAATGCTTTTATTGTTTTGCGGCTCCAGACAGATATTTTGTATTTTTGGTCCAATACGGCTTTTTCAACATTTTGGGTTGCCGACCACAGCCCGAGGCCAAATGTAACATACAGTATTTGCAATTGAAATTACAGGACGTTGGATGGCAGTAGTGCACATAGGTTACTGTGTTGCCTCGTCAAAGAAACAGTCTTTGCCGTTAACTTGAATGTGGCCGTCTCGTTTTTTGTTGTGCCCTACAACGTGTTTATACCGTAAGTATTGCACTTATTACACACCAACTGTTTGATTATAACGTGCATCTTAGTTGTAGTTTTGATGAGCAAATTTGGGAGGGTTGAAATTGCCATGTAAAATCGCTAATCAGCAGGTGCCTTTTGAAAAGTGGAGACTTACTTTATGTTTGAGCATTTTTTATTAGTTATGCTTGCTTTGTTGACATGGAATATTGCAAAATTACAGAGAGGCAGTCTGACTGAGTCTTCTCTGAGTGCTGCTGGAGTGCTTGTTTCCCCGCTGAGTGTGTGCAACAGAATGTGCCGTCATGTGCAACAAAGGTATCAAAGTTCAACACCATTTGATTTTATGTTAATTGATATCCGGGTAGGTTATGGTCAGCTAAATCGTTTCCTTTGGCCCGCCACCCGCCAAAGGGTAGCTACACCATTCAACCATTTCCTACCGCATGTCCCTCTCGGGGTCGCGGGGGGTGCTGGAGCCTATCCCAGCTGCACTCTGGCGGAAGGCGGGGTACACCCTGGACAAGTCGCCACCTCATCACAGGGCCAACACAGATAGACAGACAACATTCACACTCACATTCACACACTAGCTACACAAATGTAATAAATATTCATTCTGTCCTCTTTCAATTGACGGCATGTCCGCAAAGCTGACTAGTTGCCATCCATCAAATGTGATATTTACCAATTTATATACGGGGGTATGGTGCTGCTCTTTTGTTTTTGTTTCCTTTTCAGACATACGGAAAAACAGGTAGGAACTAAAGTACAGGACTGTATAAGTAAATGACATTTTCTGGACTACCGTATTTCCTTGAATTGGCGCCGGGAATATGGTATTCGCATGCCTCGAATTACAACCGGGTCAAACTCGTTTCGCAAAATAATTAGCGCATGCTTGGCACTTCCGCCGGGTCAAATATGAGTCATTAAATGACTCCCGCCTCCTGGTGGTAGAGGGCGCTAGTGATCGTTCTTGCGACTGCTGGTACTGCAGAAGACCCGTGCAGCAGAAGAAGACAACCGGCAGCAAGAGTGCGCAGCCATTGTTTGCTTGGACTTTTACCATGGAGGATTACATATCTAAAATAAAACAGTTTTCTAAACTGGACTTTCAATCGAAGCAGGAGGTAATACTTAAAAGGAAGATCTCCATCGAGACAGAGAGACTTTTAAAACTGAAGAAAGATAAGAAAGACTTCTATATCGATGCTTTTCTTCAAAAGGAGCTGGCATGGACTCATTTATACCTAAAGGTAAGACAATAATAACGTTTTTTTTTATTAAATGTGCTTTTCATGATAAGGTAAGCGCCGGAGTGAGAAGAGGTTTTAAAATAATTAGCGCATGCTTGGCCATCCCGCAGGCTTCTGGTAAGCGCCGGAGTGACAGGAGGTTTTAAAGGCCTACTGAAACCCACTACTACCGACCACGCAGTCTGATAGTTTATATATCAATGATGAAATCTTAACATTATAACACATGCCAATACGGCCGGGTTAACTTATAAAGTGACATTTTAAATTTGCCGCTAAACTTCCGGTTCGAAACGCCTCTGAGGATGACGTATGCGCGTGACGTAACCCGGGGAACACGGATATGCCTTCCACATTGAAGCCAATACGAAAAAGCTCTGTTTTCATTTCATAATTCCACAGTATTCTGGACATCTGTGTTCGTGAATCTGTTGCAATCATGTTCTTTGCATTATGGAGAAGGAAGCTGAGCAAGCAAAGAACAAAGTTGTCGGTGCGAAATGGACGTATTTTTCGAACGTAGTCAGCAACAACAGTACACAGCCGGCGCTTCTTTGTTTACATTCCCGGAAGATGCAGTCAAGATGGAAGAACTCGGATAACAGAGACTCTAACCAGGAGGACTTTTGACTTCGATACACAGACGCCTGTAGAGAACTGGGACAACACAGACTCTTACCAGGATTACTTTGATTTGGATGACAAAGACGCAGACGTGCTACTGTGAGTATGCAGCTTTGGCTTCTAAACATTTGATCGCTTGACCGTATGTGCGCAACTTTTTTTTGCGTATGTACGTAACTTTTTAAAAATATATAAGCTTTATGAACCTTGGGTTAGGTGAACGGTCTTTTGGGCTGAGTGATTGTGTGTGTTGATCAGGTGTTTGAATTGTATTGGCGTGTTCTATGGAGCTAGGAGCTAGCAGAGGAGCTAGGAGCTAGCATAACAAACACGCAGGTGTTTTTATGCAGGATTAATTTGTGGCATATTAAATATAAGCCTGGTTGTGTTGTGGCTAATAGAGTATATATATGTCTTGTGTTTATTTACTGTTGTAGTCATTCCCAGCTGAATATCAGGTCACCCCCGGCTCTCACAGCATCTTCCCTATCTGAATAGCTTCAACTCCCCACTAGTCCTTCACTTGCACTTTACTCATCCACAAATCTTTCATCCTCGCTCAAATTAATGGGGAAATTGTCGCTTTCTCGGTCCGAATCTCTCTCACTTCATGCGGCCATCATTGTAAACAATAGGGAACTTTGCGTATATGTTCAACTGACTACGTCACGCTACTTCCGGTAGGGGCAAGCCTTTTTTTTATCAGATACCAAAAGTTGCAATCTTTATCGTCGTTGTTCTATACTAAATCCTTTCAGCAAAAATATGGCAATATCGCGAAATGATCAAGTATGACACATAGAATAGATCTGCTATCCCCGTTTAAATAAAAAAAAATTCATTTCAGTAGGCCTTTAAATTAATTAGCGCCCCTGCGGCTATTCAAGGAAATACGGTATAGAGCGCATCGGTTTATAAGTCGCACCCACTAAATTTGAAGGGAAAAACCTATTTTTCCATATATTAGTATATACATTTAGAAAAATAAGTCGCAGGTATATACCTTGCGAAATGAGTTATTTACACAGAAAGATTCTATAAATGTTTATTTACATCCCTTAATTGTTTCCAAACGTTGCCTGTAACACGGCAGTAAAACGGATAATCAAACAAAACAGAAGTCATCGTCAGGGACCCACAAGCTGCGGAAGCCAGCACTCCAATCAGCTAAACAGACACAATAACTCCACGGTGACGTTTTGGTGAATTTACTTAGAAAATTGTGAAACTGAAACAATACAAAAAGAATGCCGTAAGTTAATACTACTAACACAGACACTTGTAAACGCTTGATTACATTAAGATCACAAGTACAAATATGCATGAAACACTCCTACAGACATTACACATGGGGCGGTTTAGTAAATATAAACAGTTGTATTTATATTTTAAGACTTACAAAGGTTGCTTGGTGTGATAAAGAATCCATACGAGTAGAAACACCATGGACAACTAGAAAATTTGTGGTATCATCCAAAACTAATGTAAAGCATCCAAACAGAAGAATAAGTGATTATTAAATTTTAACAGAAGTGTGGATAGAACATGTTAAAAGAGAAAGTAAGCAGATATTAACAGTAAACGAACAAGTAGATTAAACATTCATTTTCTACCACTTGTCCTTAATAATGTTGACAAAATAATAGAATGACACAATATGTTACTGCATACGTCAGCAGCTAAATTAGGAGCCTTTGTTTGTTTACTTACTACTAAAAGACAAGTTGTCTTGCATGTTCACTATTTTATTTAAGGACAAACTTGCAATAATAAACATATGTTTAATGTACCCTAAGATTTTTTGTTAAAATAAAGCCAATAATGCAATTTTTTGTGGTGCCCTTTATTTAGAAAAGTACCGAAAAGTATCGAAATAATTTTGGTACCGGTACCAAAATATTGGTATCGGGACAACACTAACAATGGATTCAATGGGAGTCGCTCTGTTCCGTATATAAAGCACTGTAAAACATCCAAAAACTCTCCATCATCGTCTTGTATACACGCTAATGTAGCAACAGACACATTCATAATAACATGTATATTTATGTATTTTGCTCATTTTAAGAATACCGCGTATTAGGAAAGAATGATGATTCCAAACCTTATACATATTAACCTGAATTTAAGTAGGATGAGCTACAAGTACCGAAAAGTAGAGATGTCCTATAATGGCTTTTTTGCCGATATCCGATATTCCGATATTGTCCAACTCTTAATTACCGATTCCGATATCAACCGATACCGATATATACAGTCGTGGAATTAACACATTATTATGCCTAATTTTGTCGTGATGCCCCGCTGGATGCATTAAACAATGTAACATGGTTTTCCAAAATAAATCTACTCAAGTTATGGAAAAAAATGCCAACATGGCACTGCCATAATTATTTTTGAAGTCACAAAGTGCATTATTTTTTTTAACATGCCTCAAAACACCAGCTTGGAATTTGAGACATGCTCTCCCTGAGAGAGCATGAGGAGGTTGAGGTGTGCAGTGTTGGGGGGTGGGGGGTGTATATTGTAGCGTCCCGGTAGAGTTAGTGCTGCAAGGGGTTCTGGGTATTTGTTCTGTTGTGTTTATGTTGTGTTACGGTGCGGATGTTCTCCTAAAATGTGTTTGTCATTCTTGTTTGGTGTGGGTTCACAGTGTGGCGCATATTTGTAACAGTGTTAAAGTTGTTTATACGGTTACCCTCAGTGTGACCTGTATGGCTGTTGACCAATTATGCCTTGCTTTCACTTGTGTGTGTGAAAAGCAGTAGATATTATGTGACTGGGCGGGCACGCAAAGGCAGTGCCTTGAAGGTTTATTGGCGCTCTGTACTTCTCTCTACGTCCGTGTACACAGCTGCGTTTTAAAAAGTCATAAATGTAACTTTTTTTAAACCGATACCAATAATTTCTGATACTACATTTTAAAGCATTTATCGGCCGATAATATCGGACATCCCTGCCGAAAAGTATCGAAATAATTTTGGTACCGGTACCAAAATATTAGTATCGGGTCAACACTAGTCCAGACACAACACAACAACATGGACATCCTAGGGGAACATAAAACAATAGCGATTAAAAGCAGCTCCAAACCCCAGAACACCTGATTTGTCATGCTTCTCAGCTCTGCAAGGCTTATTGATGAGGCAGACTTGGCATGGAGGGTGCCATGGAGACCCTTCGACCTTCAACAATTGGCCAAGTTTTGTGCAAAAACAACCGCGCTTAAGAACATGGTTCAATACATTAATGCAAAGAGGCAGACAAGAGTGAAAGAAAGGAACGCTACGAGACAGGCAGACGGGAGCGTAGCAAGACAGACAGTTAGGCAGTTAGGCAGTTAGGCACAAATGCATGCTCAGTAAATGCTAACGAGGGAGAAGACTGCGCTGGATTATAGAGTCATGCTGAAGGACAGCCGTGTGTTACGCGCTCGGGTGAAAAGGAGCCTGTAATGCATTTTGCAAATCCTCACCTGGACACTCATCTTTATGTACAAACCCCATTTCCATATGAATTGGGAAATTGTGTTGGATGTAAATATAAACGGAATACAATGATTTGCAAATCCTTTTCAACCCATATTCAATTGAATGCACTACAAAGACAAGATATTTGATGTTCAAACTCATAAACTTTATTTTTTTTTTGCAAATAATAATAACTTAGAATTTCATGGCTGCAACACGTGCCAAAGAAGTTGGGAAAGGCCATGTTCACCACTGTGTTACATGGCCTTTCCTTTTAACAACACTCAAACGATTGGGAACTGAGGAAACTAATTGTTGAAGCTTTGAAAGTGGAATTCTTTCCCATTCTTGTTTTATGTAGAGCTTCAGTCGTTCAACAGTCCGGGGTCTCCGCTGTCGTATTTTACGCTTCATAATGTGCCAAACATTTTAGATGGGAGACAGGTCTGGACTGCAGGCGGGCCAGGAAAGTACCCGCACTCTTTTTTTTACGAAGCCACACTGTTGTAACACGTGCTGAATGTGGCTTGGCATTGTCTTGCTGAAATAAGCAGGGGCGTCAATGAAAAAGACGGCGCTTAGATGGCAGCATATGTTTTTCCAAAACCTGTATGTACTTTTCAGCATTAATGGTGCCTTCACAGATGTGTAAGTTACCCATGCTTTGGGCACTAATGCACAGCCCTTACCATCACAGATGCTGGCTTTTGAACTTTGCGTCGATAACAGTCTGGATGGTTCGCTTCCCCTTTGGTCCGGATGACACGATGTCGAATATTTCCAAAAACAATTTGAAATGTGGACTCGTCAGACCACAGAACACTTTTCCACTTTGCATGAGTCCATCTTAGATGATCTCGGGCCCAGAGAAGCCGGCGGCGTTTCTGGATGTTGTTGATAAATGGCTTTCGCTTTGCATAGTAGAGCTTAAACTTGCACTTACAGATGTATCGACGAACTGTATTTAGCGACAGTGGTTTTCTGAAGTGTTCCTGAGCCCATGTGATGATATCCTCTAGAGATAATCATTGTATTCCGTTTATATTTACATCTAACACAATTTCCCAACTCATATGGAAACGAGGTTTGTATTTGAAGCAATTGCTGTGTGTACATCCCTCCTCTTGCAAACACTAATTGTCACATGGTGTTAAAGAAAGCACAAATCAAGACGGCAAACAGTAACGGAGGACTGCTGGCCTCAGCAAGCAATTAGAAGCCGACTGCTGCGTGCTGACATATGGTCTGGGGCAAATGCTATTTCGTGTGTGTGAGTGAGAGAGACACATTTTACGTAAAAGAAACAGCAAACCCGAATGTGTTTTGAGGGGGGAAATAAGCTCCTCCTGTAATGCTTATAATTGGATTTTAAAAATACATGTCATGGCTTTCTGTGCTCACTGTTGTTTGCTTCCGGATATGTCCCGGCAGAGGACATTTAAAAAAAAAAAAAATTTCCCTCCCCTTTTCTCTCTCTTTGCTCATCTGCACACACACCTTCACTTTTATTTGCATATTCCATCTCTGTTGTATTTGCATTTGGCCTGCAGCCACATGACATGCAGTCTAATGCATTTCTACAAAAGAACAAACGTCATGTTCTCCCATTGTACACAAGTGATGGACACAGCTTAGGAAAGTGGAGCACGGGAGGCTGCGAAGGAACTGAGCCAGACTGGTCTAATGTTTATGTGTGTATAATTTGTAAATCTTTTTACACTGACACTTTCAATTCCTGTTTTTTGTGCATTTTGTGTTTTGTTCCCCTGGTCCAGGGGTGGGCAATTAATTTTTACCGGGGGCCGCATGAGCAACCCGAGCACTGCTGGAGGGCCACATCGACAATATTTCAATTAAATTTTGCTCAATATTATTTTTGATATGTACCGTAAGATAAATAATAATAATAATAATAATTAATAATAATAGTAATACTTCAACATAGTGTATGTAACAGCATTCTGTGACTAATATAAATAAATTAACATTAATAATAAATGACAGTAAAATAAGCACACGTATGACTGAGGAGTCATAGTGTAACTTTGTGTGATGTTTGAGTTGTCCGACTTTTTGTGTGGCCATAAACGCACCAGTGGTTTAGTGCTATGCGTGTTGGTGACAGATGACAAGTTGGTTTTGGCCTGGTTTGTACGGCAGAAAATGACTAGTTTTTCGAGATAGAAGTGTTTTACTTATGTTTTTGGTGTGGTTATGGCCGAATATAAACAGTTTTGCTCAATAAAGTGATCGATATAATTCCTGGCCTCGAAGCATCTCGATAGACGTTACAATAATTGAACGGTGTTCAATTGAACGGTGTTGACGAACACCGTTAGGGCCGCTTGTTGTCACTGTCACTCAAAGTTGCATTGCAAAATTACATAGAATAAATATGTTTATTTTGTTTAGAATTCAGATGGGATTTGATTTGTTGCGCGGCATATATTTGCTGCGCGCAGCAGACGCTTGAGCAGTGCGCAATTGCGCAGGCACGCACCTTAGAGGGAACGTTGCTTGGCAGTCCATGTCTTGTTGGAAACACGCCATTCTTCATCAACTTTTCTCTTTTTAGCGTCTCGGGTGTAAACCGTGCATCACTTGTCGCTGCATGTGCACCTTCACTCGCAGGTTACACACTGACACACGCCCATAAATAATAATTTTCAAAATAAAAGCAGCACAGTTGTATTGCGCGCACGACATAGATGTTTTTTCAACTTTATTTTGTAATTAATGATTGCAGCTGTTCACATTCACTCACAATCACGCACACGCATACGTCCACACGGAAGTAATACAAATAACGATTTTCAAAACAAAAGCAGCACCGTTGTATTGCACACTCGACATAGATACTTTTTAAAATTTATTTTGTAATTTATAATTGGCCTCACGCGGGCCGGACAGGGACGCACAAAGGGCCGGATGCGGCCCGCGGGCCGCAGAATGCCCAGGTCTGCCCTGGTCTCATGACTGCAGTGGCCTACTTTCCAAGATATTCCGGCGCTTTAAGGATGCCAAAAGCTGTTAGGCACACCCCTGCGTACACGCTTACACAGGCAGGCACCTACACGTTATAGTCATCCTAATGATATTGTTCTTGGCAGCCATGTTATCTTCTGTCTTGTAGCGTATGTTGAGGCACAATGGCCCCACAGTTGAATGAGGACAGGAAGAGGAACTGCACTTTTTTTTTTTTTAGAAATGTTGCCTATTGTTCACAATCATGACGAACAAGAAAACAGATGTCTTTTTTGTTTTTTAATTGAGGTTTTACAGATGATAAAAAATGCTTTGAAGATGCCGCCAATGGGAGTCACCCTTGAAGCCTCTAAAACCTCCATCAACGTTTTGTATACACACCGCTATATACAAACCCCGTTTCCATATGAGTTGGGAAATTGTGTTAGATGTAAATATAAACGGAATACGATGATTTGCAAATCATTTTCAACCCATATTCAGTTGAATATGCTACAAAGACAACATATTTGATGTTCAAACTGATAAACATTTTTTTTGTGTGCAAATAATCATTAACTTTAGAATTTGATGCCAGCAACACGTGACAAAGAAGTTGGGAAAGGTGGCAATAAATACTGATAAAGTTGAGGGATGCTCATCAAACACTTATTTGGAACATCCCACAGGTGAACAGGCAAATTGGGAACAGGTGGGTGCCATGATTGGGTATAAAAGTAGATTCCATGAAATGCTCAGTCATTCACAAACAAGGATGGGGCGAGGGTCACCACTTTGTCAACAAATGCGTGAGCAAATTGTTGAACAGTTTAAGAAAAACCTTTCTCAACCAGCTATTGCAAGGAATTTAGGGATTTCACCATCTACGGTCCGTAATATCATCAAAGGGTTCAGAGAATATGGAGAAATCACTGCACGTAAGCAGCTAAGCCCGTGACCTTCCATCCCTCAGGCTGTACTGCATCAACAAGCGACATCAGTGTGTAAAGGATATCACCACATGGGCTCAGGAACACTTCAGAAACCCACTGTCAGTAACTACAGTTGGTCGCTACATCTGTAAGTGCAAGTTAAAACCGTTTATCAACAACACCCAGAAATGCCGTCGGCTTCGCTGGGCCTGAGCTCATCTAAGATGGACTGATACAAAGTGGAAAAGTGTTCTGTGGTCTGACGAGTCCACATTTCAAATTGTTTTTGGAAACTGTGGACGTTGTGTCCTCCGGACCAAAGAGGAAAAGAACCATCTGGATTGTTATAGGCGCAAAGTTGAAAAGCCAGCATCTGTGATGGTATGGGGGTGTATTAGTGCCCAAGACATGGGTAACTTACACATCTGTGAAGGCACCATTAATGCTGAAAGGTACATACTGTACAGGTTTTGGAGCAACATATGTTGCCATCCAAGCAACGTTACCATGGATGCCCCTGCTTATTTCAACAAGACAATGCCAAGCCACGTGTCACATTAATGTGGCTTCATAGTAAAAGAGTGCGGGTACTAGACTGGCCTGCCTGTAGTCCAGACCTGTCTCCCATTGAAAATGCGTGGCGCATTATGAAGCCTAAAATACCACAACGGAGACCCCCGACTGTTGAACAACTTAAGCTGTACATCAAGCAAGAATGGGAAATAATTCCACCTGAGAAGCTTAAAAAATGTGTCTCCTCAGTTCCCAAACGTTTACTGAGTGTTGTTAAAAGGAAAGGCCATGTAACACAGTGGTGAACATGCCCTTTCCCAACTACTTTGGCACGTGTTTCAGCCATGAAATTCTAAGTTAATTATTATTTGCAAAAAAAAAAAAAAGTTTATGAGTTTGAACATCAAATATCTTGTCTTTGTAGTGCATTCAATTGAATATGGGTTGAAAAGGATTTGCAAATCATTGTATTTCGTTTATATTTACATCTAACACAATTTCCCAACTCATATGGAAACGGGGTTTGTATAATGTAGGAACAGACACGTTCATAACAATATGTAATATGTTCAATATTTACCGGTATTTAAAAATTTTTTTTGTCCTGTCCAGCTTCTCAGGCAAATCATATTGTTGATGTAGATGCCCATATCGGCTGTACAGATTTACTTCTCTTGTTGCCTTATTTGTATTTGACTTTATTAAATGGATTTATATTATTATTTGGTGCAGCCGGGCCGGAGCAGGAGGAGATAGAAAGAGGAAAAAAAGGAATACAGAGGGGGAAATTGTGGAGGCAAGAGGGGGATAAGACAGAGAGACAACAACAACAACAGCAAACACAACAATAACAACAACAATAAAACACCATCAGCAAATACGACATGTACAAATATGATGGTAAAAGTGATAGCAAAGAAGCAGTTAGTGAAATAAATAATAACACAGAAATGACAATGAGCATTATTACACTACAAATGGAGCAATACAAATACCAATAGAAATAGCACTATTAATAATGAATAATAACAATAATTATTCAATTATATTTTATTATTCTATTATCAACAATGCAATTGTTCAAATGCAGCATTTTATTTTAATTATTTGAATCAATTCCGGGACTGATTTCCGTTTCCATAGCAGCACACGTCTGACTTCCAGCACTAATGTGTGTTCCTACTTCAGGATACAAACAGCTTGTGTGTCTTCTAATCATGGCAGACTCGGCAACAGACGACAAAGACGACCATTTTTGGACAAATGAGGATTCACAACCTTATCTTTTTGAACCTGAGTGAACAGAGGATGAACTGCTGCTTCTAGAAGCCAGCACGAAGAAGTGGGTGAGACATTGGAGCAGATGGAAGCCGATAGAGTGAGGTGAAAGTCACTCTCGAAGCTGCAAATGTGGAATCTGGAGACAAGCTAATTCGACATAAATGCCGTTCTTACGCCAAATAAACCAGAAAAAAACATCTCCGACCAGCTGGACCAAAGAGACAACTGCGCAACAGCGCCTCAAAATGTGTTATCTGCTCCAGCCTAGTGGGTGGTCTTATTTTATGTGCCTCCACTTCGACAAGGTCTTTGCCCCGTAATCTTTTGTTGTACTTTTTAGCATTACAATACGAGTCTACTCACGGATTGAGGTCGAACTGTACCCTACTTTATATTTCAAATGGCAACAGCGGAGGATGAATGCTCCACATCAAAAGGATAAAGAAAAAGGAGCTTATTGACTACAGCGCGGACTACATCGTTGGACGTGCGCAAACTTTCGGGACTTTTGCAGATCCCAAATACTCTTCAGCAGTAAGAAAAGAAGGTTTTGCATAATATTGCGAAACAAAACGGCAGTTAATATGCCTACTAATAGGTGTCGTTTTGGGGTCCTTATACACACACACACACCATAATAATACCCTTATGTTGAAGCACAGTACGTCTGACTAGAGTAGCCCAAATGCTCCGACAATCCTTCAACACTTAAGTCGTACTAAAACACTTTGACAGATTTTTGAGCGCCACATGTAATGTTCTATATTCTCAATTAAACATCAACGTTTTGGTCTTGAAGTTTGGGTACTTGCTAGTGTCATTTATTGAACAGGCGTTAACCAGCAGTCCACACGTATCTCTTAAGTGTGACTGCCATCTACTGGTCCCACTTATCATTACACCATGTAACACAACCAGATTGAATACATTTATAAGGCACATTATTGATTTCTGAGAACATTTAAGGATTTTTAGTGCGCCTTGTCGTCCGAAAAATACGGTATATACTTTGAACAGGCACAATAGAAATCGTTTTGTTGAAAAACTCAAAATGGAACATAGTGCCAGGTTTTACGATATTTTTTACAACAACAAAATTCCCACACTAATAAATTAAAAAAAAAAAGGCACTCCACTACTAACTTGTGTTTCTTGAGTGAGAGCCCCATGTGCTGCTTCATCTGCCGCAGGCCATGGTAGTCCGTATAGATGAGGTCAAAAGGCAGAGGGGCAGTTATTGGGCAGCTGCCTCTGCCGGGGGGCACGCCGAGGAAGCTGCAACAAACACACACATCAATATAAGCTGGAGAAACACGGTGGGAGAGCAAAGTATAAGAATAAATAGAAATAAGAATTCATTATTAGTGGGGATGATCAGATATTGAATGGATATCGGTGCGATATCTGCAAAAAAGAAGTATCATATTGTACTGTATCGGCTTGCATCTAAACTGATAAACATAAGGCGCAAGCAGTCCTGCAACGTGTTTCCTACTGCAAATCTGGACAGCCACTTAACATCTTCATGTCCTCCAATAAGCACACAAGTTAGGTCTTTTCTTGTATTTTAGTGAATTCATTTGCAAAAGGTAAACATGGTAGGAGCTAGCAGATACACAACAGCTAAGCCCACTATAGCACACAAGCTAGACGTAAAGTGTCCTTAATTTTACAATATAATATCTAAGGCCCTATCTACATTAAGCCGGATAACCCCTTAAACAAATAATTATTTAGCCTAAGCACCGTGTCAGCCACACTAAATCATCGTTTAAGGTCCCCCTCCTTGGATAATTTTTTACACGGGTAAGTGCGCCGTGTATTTCTTGAATCTCCGGCTCTTAGCTTTCTATGGACTCATTGGTTGTTTACAAAGTGAGTTCGGAGAGTAAGTGACGCCAGAAAGACAGCGCCCCACTTTCACAATATTATGTCAGACCCACTCGACGTCCATTGCATCGGGGGGCGGGGGGGTCATATTATGCGGTCCTCTCCAAGGTTTCTCATAGTCATTCACATCGACGTCCTACTGGGTTGTGAGTTTTTCCTTGCCCTTATGTGGGCTCTGTACCGCGGATGTCGTTGTGGCTCGTGCAGCCCTTTGAGACACTTGTGATTTAGGGCTATATAAATAAACATTGATTGAATGATTGAATATAAAATATGTTTTTGTTAACATGTTGAAAGTATTTCATAAAAATACAAGCACGTAGTGTTGTCCCGATACCAATTTTGGTACCGGTACCAGTACCAAAATGTGTGTCGGTACTTTTGTAAATAAAGGGGACCACAAAAATGTCATTATTGGCTTTATTTTAACAACAAATCTTAGGGTACATTAAACATATGTTTCTTATTATATTGAACATACAAGACAACTAACAAACAAAGACTCCTAATTACTCTTCTGACATACAGTATGCAGTAACATATTGTGTCATTTTCCATTCTATTATTTTGTCAACATTATTAAGAACGAGTGGTAGAAAATGAATTATTAATCTACTTGTTCATTAACTGTTAATATCTGCTTACTTTCTGTTTCAACATGTTCTATCTACACTTCTGTTCAAATGTAATAATCACTTATTCTTCTCTTGTTTGATACTTTACATTCGTTTTGGATGATACCACAAATTTGGGTATCAATCCGATACCAAGTCGTTACAGGATCATACATTGGTCATATTCAAAGTCCTCATGTGTCCAGGGACATATTTCCTGACTTTATAAACATAATATAAATTACAAATAAACGAAAGAAGATGTTGTGATGGCAAAAAATATCGACGTAATCATAGTAGTATCGAGTAGATACACTACTGTACTTGGTATCATTACAGCGGATGTAAGGTGTCGAGCCACCAATGGTGTTTGTTTACATTTTGACGCCGGTGAGCTACGGTGTGTAGTGAAGCATGTTTATCTATTCCTCGTCCTGCAGGGATGATACACATACATAAACTATGTTTTGTTAAAAGTATTTCATAAAAATACAAGCACGTTTAACGCATATGGAAGTTGGTGTAACACCTTATTCTCATGACCTACATTGACTGGAATCAGACAAGATCCACAGTAGTGCTGATAAGTTCCACAAGTTCGAATTTACATTGTGGAGGAAAAAAAAGTCCAACACCACATGAAAGTGGTTGGTTTTTAGCTTCTGATGTGTCCAAGTTCCATACCCTTTTTTTTATACCCTTTTACAAGAAATACATTGGAGTGAACTCTGTGGCTCGCTAACTTTCTGAGACCCTTATTCTGTTAGCACAGGCAGGATGGTGAAGACCGGAACTGTCGAATACGAAGAGTCTGTTGAAATTAAAAATGCTTCTTGCCTTCTTTCCGGTCTTTTTTTCTTCTTCATACTGCGCCATTGATATTTAGATCTATTTTTTTTTAATGCCTGGCGATCCACCTAATGGGCACCCCAGCACCAGACTGTCCAGGAGCTTCCCGGTCCAGGCCCGGGAGGGAGGAGATTCCTCAGGGGACGCCCCCTCAACTTAACAGGAGCATGCTCTGACTTTGCAGGGTGTGCATGTAGGAAGACATACCCAAGACTGACAGAATTAGAATCATCTTGCAAACTATTTTTTTCACTTAATTCTGCATTCCGCTCACAGTGACTTAATAATTTGGCTTTCGAGTGATAGGCTTTTAATTAGCGACTAAATAAATGATTAGTCCACTAATTGGATTATGAAGCCTATTCACTGGCTCTAATTTAGCCACCAGCTTTTAAATTCAGATAGAGATATGTTTAGCCATAACAATAAAGATTACGAGTTAATTCGGAAATTTTTATTCATACTGTAACTGTGCTGCTCTTTAGGCTGTTACAAAAATAAAAACAACTCTAAACATTGGCCCAAAATGCTGCTAAAAAAAGTATTTATCAATGTTTTATGGAAAAAAACAAAAACTAGTCAAAATAGTAGCAATAAAAACAAACAAAAAAACTCTAAAGCTATCTAGTTTCCATAAAAAGTGCATTTTGAAATAATTAAGTGAAAACCTTAAGACAAGTATGAATACACATTTTTAGCTAGCGAGGTGACAAGCTAACTATTTCCACAAGGAGTCAGAGACCGCCAGATGCCTCCACTTTAAAATGCTCCCGCAAACTGAATAAATTATTTGTATCTTTGACATGTTAAGTGTGAAATGTTCACATACTTTCAACATTTACTGTTGTGATGTCGTTGCGCATGTCTGTTTTCGTTCGGAAAAACACGAGCAGTGACGTCACGGTTATTATCGACAAATGAATTTGTTGTTGACAAATATTAAACTTTTAAATAATAGTCCCTACTGGTGTTGTCCCAACACCAATATTTTGGTATTGGTACCGGTACTAAAATTATTTTGATACTTTTCTGTACTTTGATACTTTTCTAAATAAAGAAGACCACAAAAAACTGCATTATTGGCTTTATTTTAACCAAAAAATCTTAGGGTACATTAAACATATGTTTATTATTGCAAGTTTGTCCTTAAATAAAATAGTGAACATACAAGACAATTTGTCTTTTAGTAGTAAGTAAACAAACAAATGCTTCTAATTAGTCTGCTGACATATGCAGTAACATATTGTGTCATTTTCAATTCTATTATTTTGTCAAAATTATTAAGGACAAGTGGTAGAAAATGAATTATTCATCTACTTGTTCATTTACTGTTAATATCGGCTTACTTTCTCTTTTAACACAAATTTGGGTATCAATCTGATACCAAGTCGTTACAGGATCATACATTGGTCATATTCAAAGTCCTCATGTGTCCAGGGACATATTTCCTGACTTTATTAACATATTATACATTTTGAAAAAAGCATAAGAAGATGTTTTGATGACAAAAAATATCGACGTAATCATAGTAGTATCGACTAGATACGCTCTTGTACTTGGTATCATTACAGTGGATGTCAGGTGTAGATCCACCAATGGCGTTTGTTTACATTTTGACGCCGGTGAGCTACGGTGTGTAGTGAAGCATGTTTAGCTATTCCTCGTCCTGCAGGAATGATACTTGTAAGAAACTTACTTTATTTGTCAGCATGGAGGCGATGATTAGTGATTTAGAAGTCGCTAAAACACTGCAGACTGGGGCTGGACTTTAGCCGCTAGCTCGCTAGCCATGTCTTAAAGCACCTCTTCCTGAGGGCGTTTCAGTGTTATAACTTCACCTTTATCGTTAGTTTTTAAGCCAGAATGCGTCCGTTCTCCCTTTTCTGTCTACACACTATGTCTGTTTGTAAGTACTCCGTGATTGTGCACATGCTCCTCTGCTCGTAAACCAGCAATGACACAACGTGACTACGGGGGTTCGGGGTGGTGGTGGACCGGTACTTTTCAGAGGCGGTATAGTACCGAATATGATTCATTAGTATCGCGGTCCTATACTAATACAGTACAACTATTGTCCCTACATTGTTTTGTCATTAAAAGATGTCATCAACGCAGATTTTTAATTAGAATATTTGCAGTTCAGGGATGTGTTGTTTAAATTTTCTCTGTAGTTTTTGAACAGGGTATAAGCCCATTTTTCTATCAGACAGCATTCAGAAGAGTAGCGGTACTTTCAATCAAAGCGAAGCCAGAGGCCACCAGCCTTTGGCAAGGCATAACACAAACTAACAAGATGAAAAGAGGATTGATGAAGACGTGGGTCAGTGGTACTTTTGCAGCAGCATCAGCAGATGGCCAATGAATGGAGTGTGAGTGTGTACGTGTGTGTGTGTGTGTGTGTGTGTGTTCCTTCATATACACAGATGATGCCGACATGCCTCAGTAACAAAATGCATCAACTGTGACATGCATAGAGACACTGATTTGGTCTCTCTATATTGGCCTCACGTCTACAGAGATACATCTACAATTATACAGCACACTCACAGGTCACTTTGTGAGGTCTGATACAAAGGCAGTATCAAAAATCCTCCCTTTTCACCCATCACCATGATGCAGTGCAGTTAAAATCAATAAAACAACAAGAAATTACAGCAATGCCAGCAATTCCAAAACACACAAACATCATAGTCCTTTCATTTTCATTGACTTTGTTATTTTCTTTAAGGACATTGAAAGGCTGATGAAACCCCACTTAGAGGGGTCATATTTGGATTGCTTTTTCTACTTTTAAAAGACTTCCTTGAGGCCTTTAATCCCAGGAACACCAGACCTACCGTCAAGCATGGTGGTAGTAGTATTATGCTCTGGGCCTGTTTTGCTGCCAGTAGAACTGGTGCTTTACAGCAGTGGTTCTCAAATGGGGGTACGTGTACCCCTGGGGGTACTTGAAGGTATGCCAAGGGGTACTTGAGATTTTTTTTTAAATATTCTAAAAATAGCAACAATTAAAAAATCCTTTATAATTATATTTATTGAATAATACTTCAACAAAATATGAATGTAAGTTCATAAACTGAACATCAAATCAAGTAGGCTAGTCCATTCACTACAATGCAACAATGCAATATTCAGTGTTGACAGCTAGATTTTTTTGTGGACATGTTCCATAAATATTGATGTTAAAGATTTCTTATTTTGTGAAGAAATGTTTAGAATTAAGTTCATGAATCCAGATGGATCTCTATTACAATCCCCAAAGAGGGCACTTTAAGTTGATGATTACTTCTATGTATAGAAATCTTTATTTATAATTGAATCACTTGTTTATTTTTCAACAAGTTTTTAGTTATTTTTATTTTTTTCCAAATAGTTCAAGAAAGACCACTACAAATGAGCAATATTTTGCACTGTTATACAATTTAATAAATCAGAAACTGATAAAATAATGCTGTATTTTACTTCTTTATCTCTTTTTTTCAACCAAAAATGCTTTGCTCTGATTAGGGGGTACTTGAATTAAAAAAATGTTCACAGGGGGTACATCACTGAAAAAAGGTTGAGAACCACTGCTTTACAGAGAGTAAATGGGACAGTGAAAAAGGAGAATTACCGTATTTTCCGCACTATAAGGCGCACCGGATTATAAGGCGCACCTTCAACGAATGGCATATTTCAAAACTTTGCTCATATATAAGGCGCACCGGATTATAAGGCGCAACTATGCATCCATTATATGGAGCTGCGCTAAAGGGAATGTCAACAAAACAGTCAGATAGGTCAGTCAAACGTTATTAATAGATTACAAACCAGCGTTCTGACAACTCTGTTCACTCCCAAAATGAATAAACAGCTGATTTACTCGTGTTACGGTAAAGCAAACGTTAGTGCTATCACAATATAGTAACACTCGAAATAGTGCAGAGCAATAACAATATCAATAACTCAACATTGCTCAAACGTTAATGTCACCCAACAAAACACACAAAATAAACATGTAAAGCTCACTTTATGAAGTTATTCCTCATCCACAAATCCCTCGAATTCTTCTCCTTCAGTGTCCGAATTAAACAGTTGGGCGGACACGGCATCCAAAATGGCCGGCTCCGTCTCGTCAAAGTCGTCATTAATGGAGTCAGTGTCGCTGCTGTTGTCTAGCAGTTCAGTGACAATTCCTGCCTTCCTGAAAGCTCGGACCACAGTTGGGACTGATATATCAGCCCAGGCATTTACCATCCACTGGCAGATAGTGGCATATGTCGTCCGGCGCCGTCTCCCTGTCTTGGTGAGCGTGTGTTCGCCTTCTGTCATCCGTGTTCTACTGCGTGACTGATCGCCTTGAGTTTAAACTCTGCGTCGTAAGCGTGTCTCTTAATAGGAGCCATTTTGGGGTCTTTACATAAACACACAAATGGAAATGTCTTGCATGCACCACACGCTTCTTCTTCTTCTACGGGGGCAGCTGCTTACCATAGAAGAAGAACTTCTTCTTCTACGGGGGAAAAGAAGTTGGCGGCTGTTTACCGTAGTTGCGAGATCGAAACTTTATGAAAATTAAGTTTAGGTTTGTTGTGGCTCAATATTGGTCCATATATAAGGGGCACCGGATTATAAGGCGCACTGTCAGCTTTTGAGAAAATTGGAGGTTTTTAGGTGCGGTGCCTCCAAATTCTTCAGGACAACCTAAAATCATCAGCCCGGAGGTTGGGTCTTGGGCGCAGTTGAGTGTTCCAACAGGACAATGACCCCAAACACACGTCAAAAGTGGTAAAGGAATGCCTAAATCAGGCTAGAATTAAGGTTTTATAATGGCCTTCCCAAAGTCCTGACTTAAATGTGTGGACAATGCTGAAGAAACAAGTCCATGTCAGAAAACCAACAAATTTAGCTGAACTGCACCAATTTTGTCAAGAGGAGTGGTCAAAAATTCAACCAGAAGCTTGTTGATGGCTACCAAAAGCGCCTTATTGCAGTGAAACTTGCCAAGGGACATGTAAACAAATATTAACATTGCTGTATTTATACTTTTGACCCAGCAGATTTGGTCACATTTTCAGTAGACCCATAATAAATTCATAAAAGAACCAAACTTCATGAATGTTTTTTTGTGATCAACAAGTATGTGCTCCAATCACTCTATCACAAAAAAGTTGTAGAAATTATTGGAAACTCAAGACAGCCATGAAAATATGTTCTTTACAAGTGTATGTCAACTTTTGACCACAACTGTAAGTTCAAACTGTACACTACCTTGTATTAGAAATGGCAACAGCAGAGGATGCATGTGCATGCACGAGCCAGTCTGCCCCACAACAAGAGGATACAGAAAAAGAAGAAGCTTATTGACTACAGCGATGGACTACAATGGCAAACCCGCACAAAGCTCTTTGGGTAGACCTCTACAGGTACCCGATATGGAGATATCGGCTGATGTCACTTGATGGGAAAATGTCACAAGTTGGGCAAATTCCCAGCGGCTCGTTTAGAGGAAGTAAGAAGGAAGGCAAGATTGTTTTATAAATATATCTCAATGTCTCCATGGTTTGATTTCAAATTCAAGCAGATCCTGATACCTGACAACAGGTACCAAAAAAGGTGGTTTTGCATATTAAGTCCCCTTTAAGGAGTGTGCAACAAACAACAACATTCGTAGTTGGGGTCATTGAACTATCGACAATCGTCGCACATTAAACCCGAATCGTCCCTTCATGAGAGGGATGGGAGTTGAGTACTTTCAGTAAGACAGAGCTATTCAACTACATTGTTCTGGGGGCCATATTTACAGAATGCTGAGGATCGAGGTACAGAACTTCTCCCTACACTATTTTCTTTCTCCTACTGGTATCCTCTGTAGTAGACATTTGTTTTAGTCTTGTCAGAGTTACATATTGTGGGGAAAAAGCAGTGTTCACTTTACTTCACCAAATGTTAGTCATAAATTAAAACACAAGCACATTGGTCCAAGTTCCTCTATCAACAGCTATACTAACTATTTTTAAGCAGAAGACCTAGTAGGGCTGTCCCGATACCAATATTCTGGTACGGGTACCGGGACCAAAATGTATTTCAATACCTATCAAAATAAAGGGGACCACCAAAACATTTCATTATTGGCTTTATTTGAACAGAAAAGCTTATGATACATTAAACATACGTTTCTTATTGCAATCAAAGTATTTTGGCATTACGTAAGATAGTAAACATACTAGACAACTTCTATTTAAGATGTAAGTAAGCAAACAAAGGCTCCTAATATGGCTGCTGACGTATGCAGTAAATTATTGTGTCATTTCTGGTTGTATTATTTTGGCAACATTTTGAGGGAGAAGCGGTAGAAAATGATTAATCTAATTGTTCATTTACTGTTAATATCTGCTTATTTTCTGTTTTAACATGTTCTATCTACACTTCTGTTCAAATGTAATAATCACTTATTCATCTGTTTTTTGATACTTTACATTTGTTTTGGATGATACTACAAATTCTGGTATCAATCCAAAACCAAGTAGTTACAGGATCATACATTGGTCATAATTAAAGTTCTCCTGTGTCCAGGGACATATTTCCTAAGTTTATTAACAATAAAAAAGACAAAATATTTTGTCATAATAAAAAATATCGATGTAATCATTGTAGTATCAACTATGCACAGCTCTTGTACTTGATATCGTTACAGCCGATGTCTGTGTAGATCCACCTCTGACATTTGTTTACATTCAGGAGCGCTAGCTTGCTGTTAGCATTTAGCTATTCTATCCTCCTAGGGCAGGGGTGCTCATTACGTCGATCGCGAGCTACCGGTCGATCGCGGAGGGTGTGTCAGTCGATCGCCAGCCAGGCATTAAAAAAATAGTCCTAAAAATGAGCGATCATAAATCTTCACTATGACGTCACTTTCGTCACTTGATTGACATTCACGGCACCCGAGGGTCTTCTGAGATGACGCTGGCTGCTGTCAGCTCATTATTAAGAAAAAATTACCGACAGGAAGGCGAGAAACACTTTTTATTTCAACAGACTCTGGCGCCGTACCTGTCGTCAAAACTCCAAAGAGCGACTGCACAGTTGCACAATAAAAGCGCTGCTTCATCCTGCCTGCGCTAACAAAATATGAGTCTCAGAAAGCTGGCGTGCACAAGCTAGCAAGCTACGGAGTTTGTCGCCAATGTATTTCTTGTAAAGTGTATACAAAGGAGTACGGAAGCTGGACAAATAAGATGCCAAAAACCAACCACTTTCATGTGGTATTGGACAGAAAGGAGGACTTTTTTTTTCCTCCGTTTGAAAATGCGGACGTTATCAGCACCACTGTCTGATTCCTATCAATGCAAGTCATCAGAATCAGGTAATACACCAACTTATATTATTGTCTTCATGAAAGAAAGGAATCTATATGTGTTAAACATGCTTGTATTATCTTTAAACACCTTTAACTTGTTAACAATATTAACTATATGTGTTAAACATGCTTGTATTATCATTAAACACCTTTAATTTATTAACAATATTAACTATATATGTTAAACATGCTTGTATTATCTTTAAACACCTTTAACTTGTTAACAATATTAACTATATGTGTTAAACATGCTTGTAGTATCATTAAACACCTTTAATTTATTAACAATATTAACTATATGTGTTAAACATGCTTGCATTATCATTAAACACCTTTAACTTGTTAACAAAAACATATATTTCATAAATAAGTAAATATAAATTATATATATGAATGAGGTAGATCCCCGCGACTTGATCAATTGAAAAGTAGCTCGCCTGCAGAAAAAGTGTGAGCACCCCTGTCCTAGGGTGTGTAGTGAAACATGTTTAGCTATTCCTCGACCTGCGCGGATGATACTTGTAAGAAACTTACTTTATTTGTCACCATGGAGGCGAGGATTAGTGATTTAGAAGTAGCTAAAACACTACTGACTGCGGATGGACGTTAGCCGCTAGCTGGCTAACAAGAGCAAGAACTAATCACCTCTTACATAACGGGGCTTCAGTGTTTATAACTTCAACTTTCTAAATAAAACTGTATTTATCAGAAGCAGTATAGTACCGTTTTTAACTCATTAAGTACCGCGTTACTTTATTAGTACCGGTATACCGTACAACCCTGAGACCTAGTCACAGACCACCTATATGACAGGACTAATGTTTTTAGGAAACTGCTGCAAAAATGTTTCTCTCTACCAAGTTTTGAACTAAACTCGTTGAATAACCATCCATCCACCCATTTCCTACTGCTTTCACTGCAAAAACTGAAATCTAAGTAAGATTAAATATCTCAAATAAGGGTGATATATGCTTGTTTTCTGTCTGATAAGATAATTCTTCTCACTAAGCAGATTTTATGTTTGAGTGTTTTACTTGTTTTAAGGGTTTTGGTCCTAAATGATCTCAGTAAGATATTACAGCTTGTTGCTGATATTTTATGACCTATATTGAGTAAAACATGCTTGAAACTAGAATATCAACTGTTGCAAAGCTGTGTCATCAACACTCACAAGTATAAAACTGCTTTTTCAAAGTAATAATTTCTTACTTCAAGCATGAACAAAAAAATCATGATGCCGAGCGCATATCATTATGTCAAGACAACGGCACTAGCATTTACTTAATTTAAGAATATTTTCCAACATATAGAGCAAAAAGGTCTCTCTTTTTTTTCTACCAAGAAAAGTGCACTTGTTATTAGTGAGAATATACTTATTTTAAGGTATTTTGGGGCTCATTGAGTTTAGCTAATTTTACTTGTTTTGGAAAGTCTTGACAAGCCAAATTTTCTTGTTCTATTGGCAGATAATTTTGCTTAGTTGAAATAAAATACCCCTATTTTTTGTAAAAAATGTTCTTGTTTTTGAACACTGACTTTTTGCAGTGGTTTCCCTTTGAGATGGGACACACACACACACACACACACACACGCACACACACACACACACACACACACACACACACACACACACACACACACACACACACACACACACACACACACACACACACACACAATTAATAGTAACAAAGCTGCTAAAAACAGTATATATTTAAAGAGAAAAGTTTGGGTCAACTTTGTGTTGTACTGGAGGCGTATAATTAGTATACATTTTTCTCTATTATTAATAATTAGTATTAACATTTAAGATTTTGACTGTTGGTTTTTTTCTTTGATTTTATTTCGACAATGTGCTGTGGGCCAACACAACTTGAGCTGCAGACTGCAAATGGCTCCTGGCCAGACTTTAGTCAAGTGTGATCATCCTCTCGGCACTATGCCAGAGCCAAAGCAGACCTCGCGGACATCACGAAACCATCCCATCACTACCGAGTTCATTTGTTCATCTCAGTGTTTTAGACTTTATCTTTGAGGTGGAACAAGTCACAAATGGAATCTGTTTTGTTCTCTCAGTTTCTTTTATTAACTTTGATGAGTCAAATAATCATTGCATAGCTAGTGGTAATCCTAATTGCTACTTCCATGACCAGGTGTTTAGTATTAGATATCACAGGCTGTGCTCTAAAACAGTGGTCCCCAACCACCGGTCCGGGGACCGGTACCGGTCCGTGACGCATTTGCTACCGGGCCGCAGAATTAACTTTTTCCTGTCCCACTAGACACACCAATAAGCTTGTTTATAGATGTACAATAAAACTCCTCATAGGAAGTTGCCATTTGTTATAACTTTGTGACATGATACAATGCACATTAATGAACATATAAAATATAAATGTGACAGATCGTAGCCAAAGGCTGATTTCCATCTGCGGTTACCATCAACCTGCTGGGGATCTCATTGCAAAGAAACAAGCCCAGGGCTCCCACTGATTCAGCGTTCTAGTGAGTCATATTTTTCATGCACTTATTTTTGCTGTATTGATCTAAACTGGACCTCTGTTCAACACATATTTTTGTGCCGTTTGACTTCTTTTTTGTTACTTTTTTTTTTAACCTTCAAAATGGAATATCAACCAAGGTTAACTTATTCTAAAATGTATATGACCATTATTTCCAATGGTAAACATGTCTCAACCCCCAGCAAGCATCTGAAACTAGTAATATTGGAACAGTAAAAATACTTAACCGAACGTGCAGAGTTAAGTATTATAAAATATTTAAATAGTCAACACTAGTGTCGTCTCGATACAATATTTTGGTACCGGTACTAAAATTATTTCGATACTTTTCTAAATAAAAGGGACCACAACAAATTGCATTATTGGCTTTATTTTAACAAAAAATCTTAGGGTACATTAAACATATGTTTCTTATTGCAGAAAATCCACCACTCGCCAAACTGGTTTCCAATCACCAATATAAACTGCATGCATGCGTGTGCACCTTGCGTTAAAGTTTAAAGTGTGCTTCCTTTTGCTGCGTGTCTGCAGGTTGCAACCAGCCAACCTCATGGAGATGATCCAGGCGATTGCTCAGAATGTCTCAAACATGGCAATCAGGGTGGAGCAGATACTGCAAAACAGCATCATGCAAGGCAAAGGTACAGTCGTCGTAATGACATCAATTATGCAATATCATACCTGTGCAGTGAAAGCTGGGCTACAATAATGATTTTGTAAATCAACAGAAAATGCATTACTCTTATTGTTTATAGGGTTTATACCTAAAAACATGATGCTGTACCAGTGTTGTCCCGATACCAATATTTTGGTACCGGTACCGAAATTATTTCGATACGTTTCAATACGTTTCTACATAAAGGGGACCACAAAAAATTGCATTATTGGCCTTATTTGAACAAAAAATCTTAGGGTGCATTAAACATATGTTTCTTATAGCAAGTTTGTCCTTAAATAAAATAGTGAACATACAAGACAACTTATCTTTTATTAGTAAGTAAACAAACAAAGGTGCCTAATTTAGCTGCTGACATATGCAGTAACATATTGTGTCATTTATCATTCTATTATTTTGTCAAAATTATTAAGGACAAGTGGTAGAAAATGAATAATTAATCTACTTGTTCATTTACTGTTAATATCTGCTTACTTTCTCTTTTAACATGTTCTATCTACACTTCTGTTAAAGGCCTACTGAAATTAATTTTTTTAATTTAAACGGGGATATCAGATTCATTCTATGTGTCATACTTGATCATTTCGCGATATTGCCATATTTTTGCTGAAAGGATTTAGTAGAGAAGATCGACGATAAAGTTTGCAACTTTTGGTCGCTGATAAAAAAAGCCTTGCCTGTACCGGAAGTAGCGTGACGTCGCAGGTTGAAAGGCTCCTCATATTTCCCCATTGTTTACACCAGCAGCGAGAGCGATTCAGACCGAGAAAGCGACGATTACCCCATTAATTTGAGCCAGGATGAAAGATTCGTGGATGAGGAACGTGAGAGTGAAGGACTAGAGTGCAGTGCAGGACGCATCTTTTTTCGCTCTGACCGTAACTTAATACCTGGGATTTATATAGCGCTTTTCTAAGTACCCATAGTCGCTTTACATGTTAAAAAAAACCTAACTTAGGTACAAGCTGGCTCATTGGATTCCACACTCTCTCCTTTTTCTATTGTGGATCACGGATTTGTATTTTAAACCCCCTCGGATACTATATCCTCTTGAATATGAGAGTTGAGAACGCGAAATGGACATTCACAGTGACTTTTATCTCCACGACAATACATCGGCGAAACACTTTAGCTACGGAGCTAACGTGATAGCATCGGGCTTAACTGCATATAGAAACAAAAGAAATAAGCCCCTGACTGGAAGGATAGACAGAAAATCAACAATACTATTAAACCATGGACATGTAAATACACGGTTAATGCTTTCCAGCCTGGCGAAGGTTAACAATGCTGTTGCTAACGACGCCATTGAAGCTAACTTAGCAACGGGACCTCACAGAGCTATGCTAAAAACATTAGCTATCCACCTACGCCAGCCCTCATCTGCTCATCAACACCCGTGCTCACCTGCGTTCCAGCGATCGACGGAGCGACGAAGGACTTCACCTGTTTGTAAGTACTCTGTGATTGTGCGCAACCGAACATGCTCCTCTGGGGCAGACTGGCTCGTACACGTACATGCACGTTAAAATTCCTCTGCTGTTGCCATTTCTAATAAAAAAAAAAAATAGCGTATGTTTTGACCTTAATCTGTCAGTAAACAAAAAATGGTAGCGTTAAAAACTGCAAAATGGCTGACTTTATAGCTAGATAATGTTGTCTGTGCAGGTGAAAAACTGACATCAAGCATAAAACCGTAACGACAATTTCTATGCTCAGTGTACCTAATTTCTACCTCATTTCAGTGCCACTGAAAGAAATGAGTCACCGACTTCTGCATACCTTTTTGGTCTGGTTACTTCCATTTATGTTGGAAATGGGGCCATTATGGTACTAGATTTGGCACACATCCCCGCTTTTCCATTATATCGCTACTCAGCAGGGAGTTAAGTCTTTTACTTCATACCGAATGGAGTGTGAATATAATTACACTGTTATTAAGCATTACAGTCAGCCATGTAGTCAAAGTGTTGGACTAAGACTCTGAATGGCAGACCTCGCAGGCATAACTCAAGTACCATGCTGTTCCCCACGGGAGCCCAATTATGCAGGTTCCTTTGGTCTGGTGTGGTCAATGAGTCCTCAGAATGTACATCACAGTAAAAATCACATCAATTGGTGGGAGCACACGTCTAATATTCATTCAAAGGGCAATCTGTAGTCTACTTAAATAGATAAACAAGTTCACTGCTGCTCTTCTTAGTGTGTGTGTGTGTGTGTGTGTGTGTGTGTGTCTGAGGGTCATGCCACTTACCATTCATATTTGTTCAAATACAAAGTTTTGCTACAAAGTAGTTATTTTCTCTGTTAGGGGACTGGGTTTAAGGAGGCCAATTGGGAGTTATTTTCTTATCCCAACTCTAAACAGTACCCGAATTGAAGAGTATTTTAAGATACAAACAGTCCCTCTGCTTTTTGTCCTGCTTTAATTTTAGCATCATTTGAGTTGCGAGCCTCTCCGCTGCCTCCCCCGGTTGCAGTAGTATTTGTCCACAGCGCACAGCCAGAGATCGACACGATCCTGCCCTCCAACCACCGAAACTGAGAAATTTAGTAGCAGACGACCGAAACAGAGACACAAACAATTAAAACATGTCCTTAGATCTGGTGTGGTCAAAGAGCCCCACTGTCAGTCTGCATTAATGTTGCCCCGATACCAATATTTTGGTAGCGGTCCCGCTACCAAAATGTATTTCGATACTTTTCGGTGCTTTGATACTTTTCTAAATAAAGGGGACCAAAAAAAATTGCATGATTGGCTTTATTTTAACCAAAAAATCTTACGGTACATTAAACACATGTTTCTTATTGCAAATTTGTCCTTAAATAAAATAGTGACAACTTGTCTTTTATTAGTAAGTAAGCAAACAAAGGCTCCTAATTTAGCTGCTGACGTATGGAATAACATATTGTGTCATTTTCCATTCTTTTATTTTGTCAACATTATTAAGGATAAGTGGTAGAAAAGGAATTATTAATCTACTTGTTCATTTATTTTCAACATGTACTATCTACACTTCTGTTAAAATATAATAATAATTTATTATTCGGTTGTTTGGCTGCTTTACATTAGTTTTGGATGATACTACAAATTTAGTAGTTACAGGATCATACATTGATAATATTCAAAGTCCTTATGTGTCCAGGGACACATTTTGAGAGTTTATAAACATAATATAAATAAAACATTTAATTTTTATTTTTATGATGCTAAAAAATATTGATGTAATCATAGTAGTATCAACTAGATACATTCCTATACTTGGTATCATTACAGTGGATTTTAGTTGTAGATCTACCAATGGCGTTTGTTTACATTGATGATCGGCGTCATTAGCGGTGACGCTGGTGAGCTACGGTGTGTAGTGAAACATCTTTTGCTATTCCTCGTCCTGCAGGGATGATACTTGTAAGAAACTTACTTTGTTTGTCGCCAAGGAGGCGAGGATTAGTGATTTAGAAGTAGCTAAAACACTGCCGACTGCGGCTGGACTTTAGCCACTAGCTAACCAGCCATGTCTTAAAGCACCTCTTGCTGAGGGCGTTTCAGTGTTATAACTTCATGTTAGTTTTTAAGCCAAAATGCGTCCGTTCTCCCTTTTCTGTCTACACACTGTATCTGTTTGTAAGTACTCTGTGATTGTGCGCTGCCGAACATGCTTGTCTACTTGTAAAACCAACAATGACACGATGTGACGACAGGGGTGGGGGGTGGAGGGACCGGTATTTTTCAGAGGCGGTATAGTACCGAATATGATTCATTAGTATCGCGGTACTATACTAATACCGGTATACCGTACAAATACCGTACAATCCTAGTCTGCATTGTTCAAGCCGCAGCCAGCCACAAACGTCCAAATGACGGACATTAAAGGCCTACTGAAAGCCACTACTACCGACCACGCAGTCTGATAGTTTATATATCAATGATGAAATCTTAACATTGCAACACATGCCAATACGGCCGGGTTAACTTATAAAGTGACATTTTAAAATTCCCGGGAAATATCCGGCTGAAACATCGCGGTATGATGACGTATGCGCGTGACGAAGTCCGAGTAACGGAAGTTATGGTACCCCGTAGAATCCTATACAAAAAGCTCTGTTTTCATTTCATAATTCCACAGTATTCTGGACATCTTTTGCAATTTGTTTAATGAACAATGAAGGCTGCAAAGAAGACAGTTGTAGGTGGGATCAGTGTATTAGCAGCGGACTACAGTAACACAACCAGGAGGACTTTGTTGGAGCGCTAGCCGCGCTAGCCGCGCTAGCCGCGCTAGCCGCCGACTTCACCTTGACTTCCTACGTCTCCGGGCCGCCAAACGCATCGGGTGAAGTCCTTCGTCCTTCTGCCGATCGCTGGAACGCAGGTGAGCACGGGTGTTGATGAGCAAATGAGGGCTGGCTGGCGTAGGTGGAGAGCTAATGTTTTTAGCATAGCTCTGTGCAGTCTGGTTGCTAAGTTAGGGATGCAACAGTATTGTAGTACAGTAGTATTGTAAATATTGCAGTATTTTGGCTTTACAATGCTAGCAAAAGTTCCGTGGCATGTGACGTTATCAAACGAGAACTTGGAGTACGCCTGTCAGTGCAGTTTTTTTGGGAGCTATGGACTGGTCCGGTCTCAGAAGTAAACTACATGTTCCATGATTCCTTGCGCAGAACTTCCTGCAAAGTATGAACGCACACAATTAAGGGATGAATGAGTAGAAAAGCAGTTTTTTTCCTTTTGACGTGACTCTTCATGTGGCAGATCGGACATGGATTAAAAAAAAACGTTTGCCGACGTCAACAAGTCAGGGAATGTGAATAATATGAGAAGCCAATGAGATCAAACATCAGTTTGAGTGATTTTTTTAATGTTGTTAAACATTTTATTGTTAGTTAACTTCCTGAGAATTAGCATTCTCCAAATTATCACCACAATGTCCACTGGACAATGCTTCTCAGGAAGTTAAAGGGGTACTGCACTTTTTGGGGGGAATCTTGCCTATCGTTCACAATCATTATGAAAGACCTCACAATGAATGGAATTTTTTTTTAATATGCATTTTAACTTGTGAATAAAGGTACATTAAAATCCGCTTACAGCAAAGCCTATGGGAGGTCCTCTATTCTGCCCATGAAATCCAACTAACCAACCATTCAAAAAGCTCCAACAATTCTCTATTTATATTTCGTGACTTGAATATTAACCAAGTATTAGTGATATTGTTATTATAAACACTAACGCACACAAACTATTTATGGCAGCGCCATGATTACAAGCCTGTGTGACATGATTTCCTCGCTTCCTTGCTCCCTGGAAGTTTATTATAGATCATAAATCATGCATTTCACTTAGACAAAAGAAGTCTGAAGATGTGTTCCGACAAGTTGGTACACTCCGACAGCCATTTAGGACCCAGAAATGGCGAGAACGCCATGAAAAGACGCTTGGTCCCCGCCGCCCCCCATCCCGTTTCTTTGTGAGGAATATGAGACATTCTTCATCTAAATAGGAATATATGAACATTCAAACAGTCGGGTTCCTAATGACAGCAGACATTGTACAGTAAGTGGTGTTTTATTATTTTTGTTGGCTCTCATAAAGTCTGCAGTAATCAGTAATGAAAAAAAAGCAAACGCCGTGATGCATTTTGGAAATGAATGCACTGCGTATGCTTAAATTGATCAAAATACGTAAATATTAAATGTTATTATAAATGTAATCGTTACTACATATAATATACTTACATCATGTATATAAACCCTAATGGAGGTGTTTAGATGTTTTTTCTTAAAGGCTATATAGGCAGAATAGAGCAGCTCCTTTAGGCTCCATTGTAAGCAGACTTTTGATCGCATTTATTTAATATTTAGAATGCAAAAACATTTTTTAAATACATCCATCATCATGTCTCTCATTATGATTGTGAACGATTGGCAAAATTCCCACAAAATGCAGTTCCCCTTTAAACTAAACATTGTTTTCCAGTTGTTACACTGGATGTTTACAAACTGAATATTTTATTTGATATTACTGTGTTACTTAAAGCACTGCATGTTTCCGTACCATTCGAAAATACATGTTTGTAGTAATAAATATGATTCGAACATTTGAGCATTATGTGTTAAATTACAGTGACATTCCTGCCACTTCAATTTCAGGGTTTCCCAAACATTCATTTATTTGTGGCGGCCCGCCACGAAAGAATTACGTCCGCCACAAATAAAAAAAATTAAAAAATAAAATAAAATATATATATATATATTTTTTTTTGTCCTCTCCAGCTTCTCAGGCAAATCATATAGTTGATGTAGATGCCCATATCGGCTGTTCAGATTTACTTTACAAAAGAGAAGTGTAGGATACTTCTCTTGTTGCCTTATTTGTATTTTACTTTATTAAATGTATTTATATTAGAAACACAACATGTGTATATAACAAAGGGTGCAAAGTCTGCAGGCAGTAGGAAACACATGGTTAAGTGTAGGGAGTAAAACTGATGGCAGTCTAAAGTTCAAGATTTTTGGAGCTCTTTGTTCAGTGGATCAGATGTTTGATGAAGCTCTGTGTCTATCTACCACCACTACTGTTTTCTGTTTATTTGTTACTGACTGTGGCAGGACACCTCTGCCTCTGTTTCACTTTATGTTGCTGGTAAATAATATGGTTGTAGTAGTAGGCTAAAGTTGAATTATTTAGTATGCACTTATTAAAGGGGCAGAGCTTTGAGACATTTTAGCTTTTATATTTTATAAGATATATTTTTTGTAAGAACCACAATTAATAAATATATTTCAGTGAATAACTTATTGTTCAAATCTGTATATAAATATGTACATAAAGTGTTGTAATTATATTGTAAAATGGATGGATGGATGGACGTTTAAAACAAAACTGTTATCATTAATTAGTAGGTATACATTTTTTGAGCCTTTTTAGAGAAAATCAAATCATTGTCGTAAATTATGCAAATTACTCGATGATGTCATGGTGACCACGCCCATAGCCACGCCCCCATCGCCACAGGTATCTTGGCAGTTTATGGGAAACACTGAATTTACACACATTTTACCATCTTTTCTTCATTTTTTTGGGACAATTCCGCAATAATACCATATCGTAGGGCTGCAGGATCAGAACCAAAATAATAATGGTGATTGTCTTCAATATTGAAATCACGATTATTCATTACAATTATTTACCGTTAATAAAACATATTTTATTGCACTTTCTATTTCAAACACACAGTATGTGAACTTGGCTTTCATATCAAAATGAAACTTATAAAATAAATAATAAAATTAAATGTACCAAAGACAAAGGATTAACTTAAATAAATATGCCACTGCAGAGTGTGATCATAAAGTGCAAACAAGTGAAAAAATATGATTATGCAGAAAAGGCACATACAAATGAACACATTATACTGGGATTTGCGCCGGTGGTGGGCGGCCCGCTCTGTTAACAACCAGCTTTGCTTGGCACTCAGCATCAAGGGTTGGAATTGGGGGTTAAATCACCAAAATGATACCAGAGCGCGGCCACCGCTGCTGCTCACTGCTCCCCTCACCTCCCAGGGGGTGGACCAAGGGGATGAGTCAAATGCAGAGGGTAATTTCACCACACCTAGTGTGTGTGTGACTATCAGTGGTACTTTACCTTTGCTCATTTAGCAACCAGCTTTACAGTGAGCAAACGATGGCGGTTGAGAAAAGAAGGGGAAGTGTTGTTCATGCTTAACGTGTCTGCACAAGTAAATAATTAGTTTGGATGTGCACACCAACGCAGTTTTGCTGTGCAACTCGTTTTGGCGTTTGTTGTTGGTTCATCCGCGGGGGAGCATTCCCGGGTTTCGGGAAACAAGCGAGAGTGCCAAGAGAACGACGAGGCGTGCGTTCGTGTTCCGGGGTTAAATAGCGAGCCTGTTGGTACCCTGTGGGTAACTCTGCGGAAGGGGAGGGCACCGATGAAATAATGCATTTATTTATCCGAATATTTACAGGCTACTGGCTAATGTACCTTCTCTCACATGAGTCCACCGTCTATCGGTTGACTGACTGTTGGTTGTCAACGTGCTTGGTTTGAAATACAGCGGC